>NC_043966.1:26136146-26511146 GCF_902148855.1 Sphaeramia orbicularis
TTATTCTAATCCACACAGCATTAGCATTAGCATTTAGTATTAGCATTTTGCACTTTGTGAGCAGCCACAAATGTTGGTGAATCGGTTTGTGACTGAAGGGTCACCAGTTCGATTCCCCAGATCAGATGAAAAACTCCTGGCTGATGTGCCCTTGAGCAAGGCACATAACACCCAATTTAATGCCTGACATGGCGGTCCACTATTCTTGCTGTGGTTGAATAGAATAGAATAGAATAGAATAGCCTTTATTGTCATTGTGTGTACACTTAAATTAGTGCAACTCCAGTAGAGTGAATATAAAATTACAAAAACTAATAACTAATAAGAGAAGAAAATATAATTTAAAAAAAATACAACTTAACAAAGTATCATAAGAATAGAGCTTGGTGGAATAAAAAAATAAAACTGGATAAAATATGAATAAGCGCAATTTACAGTATTAACTGTACAGTTGCGGAAAAAATTATTAGACCACCCCTTGTTTTCTTCAGTTTCTTGGTCATTTTAATACCTGATAGAATTAAAGGTACATTTGTTTGGACAAATAAAATGATAACAACAAAAATACCTCATAAGAGTTTAATGTAAGAGTTGATATCTAACCATTTTCCATGTTTTCTTGATAATAACCAAAATCACTTCAGTTCTTACATCAGTAGCTATGGCACTGTACTGACAAAAACAGTGCTTTTAGGCATTCCATGTTTTCTTTTCTGTCTGTTTTAGTCACATGATACACACAGGAGTTAGTACTTGATTGCATAACCATTGTTTTTGATGACTTTTGATGGTCTAATAATTTTTTTCCCTGACTGTATGTGTATCTATGAACAGTACTAACAGTTTGGTGTGTTCCTGCATGTTCAGTTAGTGATGGCTTTAATTCACACGATCAGTTTCAGTGTGTGTTGCATGTGCACATGTAAAATACTCTATACAAATAAAGATTCTTAAAAATTCTTAATCCATTCTCACATTTAGAAGGGATGAGCTTCCATTGAAGGTGCTCAGAGAAAATTCAGATCTCCATCAGTACCTTGGTCAAGGGTACTGACAGGAGATTGAACCTTTTTATATCAGTTTTTAAAACCAGGGAAACAGGACAATCTGGAGGAAACCTGCACGGAGCAAAAAGGCAAAGTCCACACAGAAAGACTCCGGTCCGACTGGGAATCAAACACGGAACCTTCCAGCTGTGAGGCGGAAGAAGCGCTAACTGCTACACCCAGAATGATTGATAACACCTATTTTCACTCTGTTTCACCCCATGAAATTAATGAAACGGACCGATCTGTTACACAATCAAGTACTAACCATCTGCACTACATGTGACCATCATATAGAAGTGCTTTGACAAACAGCACATTGTTGTCAGATCCTTACACATCACATATACACATATAAAGTCTTAACCCACCCTTAGCTATGTTGTTTTTGCACAGATGTAACGAGTAGGGATATGTATTGGCAAGAATCTGACATTACGATACAAATCACAATACTCACATCACGATACGATATATCACGATATATCACAATACTGTTAAAAAGGCAATTTTTTGTTTGTTTCTCTTTTAAAAAGGATTTTTTCATGGAAGAATTGAAATACACCAGAAATATGCACAAATACTAAACACATTTTTATTTGATCACAACAGGGTCTGATGCTTTATCACAAAATGTTCCTGTATTAAAACTTAAATTACGTTTTACAGACATTACAGATAAAGATCCTGCTCAAATGTTCATATTCTATTAGTTCAGAACTAACATCATAACGTTATTTTTGCACAATCCCAACAAAGAAACTAACATCTGCCTCTCTTAGACAGTAAAAAGTGCTTTTAGGATGCTTGAAATAACCATTATTTAATGAAACAGTGTTAAATAATGATAAAGAAGATATAAACAATAAAGAAAAATGAAAAACAAAAATGTGTATATGCATAAATACTTAAAAATATTGATACAGTACTTTTTAACATCAATACAGTATTGTGAAATGAAATATCGCAATATATTCTAACACCCCTGGTAATGAGTTTATTATCTATTTCTCGGTCTCTTATCTAAATACAATAAATACAAATGGAGGGAGATATTGTGCACACCATAAAAAATATAAACTCTGTGGCTTCTGCAGAAAACATTCATTCTTTAGTGTGATCTCTGTTTCCATGACACAGTAACTGAAACACTGGATATGTGTTGAATTAAATCTGGTAACACACTAGAAGATTAGTTGAATAAATATAATCTTATCTGCACAGAAGACATCAAAATAAGAAAAGGAAGGTCACATTAAATACTGTTCTATATTTCAGTTATATCTTGTTGCATAGACTGAGAAAAATGTATATATATTAAAATATATGATTATACTCCTGTAAAAACAAGAAACCTACAGTACATGAATTTATCATGTATATATACAGTACACATTACATTATTAGTGCTCTGTGTACTATATTACTTTTTAAATGATTTTTGCTTTAAGCTTAGAGCATACAAGTAATATTAAATTAAACTGAGATAAATAAAATTATTGTTTCAGTAAAAGCACAGATAAATCAGAGCCTCAGGAGTCAAGGTGAGGATTTTAATTAATCTTATCCTTAAATGTATTTGTTCATACAGATTAGGGGAACAGAAACTTGCTATTTTATATTCATTTATAGGTCGTGAATGGGATGTTTTACCCTGAATAATTTCACCAAAGTATTTCCTAACATTTTATTACCTAAGTCTACATAATAACAGGAGTCAAGGTTTCAGACCCCAATGTGCGACAATAAAGAGATGGATTTTGTGAAAATACTATTTCACAAATCCACTATCCACCCCATTTTGTGCCCACTGTATCTGTTGTTTGCAGGTATGTACAATGTCAACGTTTTATTATAGCAAAAGGATTTCCATGCAATTAACACTGTTTAATGAATGTTTTATTAAATTACTTTGTTACATGTATTCACCTGCTATTATTATTATTATTATTAGTAGTAGTAGTAGTAGTAGTTTATTCTATTCATTTTTATCAATATTTTTGTGTTTATATGTTTATGTGCTACTTAAAATCACAGCTAAAATCACCACAGAGGGGAGATAAGGCAATAAGCTTTTAAGAACAAACACAAAAGGAACCTAAATAACTTGTTAACAACACCTTTTACAACTCCATGTAAAAAACAGTCTTTGTATTTATTCATTTTTCAGTCTGAACTAGTAGCTTTTTCCATTTCATTCTTCAGATTCTTCCATAGCTTTTCAGAGCCACTTATCATCGGGGCAGAATAGTATGACATTAAATGATGAAAGACTGAACTAAATGACTTTTACTGTTGCTAGATTTCAAGACGAAGATAGTTTCTTGCTGTTATTGTTGGTGTCTTGACGTCAGTGCAGCTATGACTACAGTTGAAGTTGGAAACTTGTGGAAAAATGCAACTCATTTTTCACAATTCTGAACATCTGATTGGTATGTACGTATAATCACTTGTCTAGTTTCTCTTTTTTTAAATTGTCTTTCTTTTTTTTTTTAATTATCTACCAGAGATTAAATGTGTTACATCTTACATACTTTAATAAGATGAATTAGAAAACTTATGAAAGATAGTGCTGTTTAGCTGATGTTTTCAGTGTATATAATAAAATGTTGTTACATATATATATTGGTTTATGTATATTTATACAATAAATTTATAATCTTCCACTAGAAGGAACTCGTAAAGTGAATGTATTATAATGTGCAGACAGTGTTTTGAAGTCAAACATTCCTTTTGATTAAAACCCATTCCCACATGAACTCATAATTTCACATTTTGACCAAAGACTGTATCTTGTAAACTACAGCCCATCAGCTTTTTTGACTTAATTTTTCATTACTAGTGACTCAAACTATTTAACCCTTTCATGCATAGTGGTCACTACAGTGGACAGCTATTCAAAGGTGTTGTTCTCTTGTATATTTATGGATTTTGTTGGTTTATTTCCATATCAGCCAACAAAGTGAACACTTATGCATCATCCCATACACTGTAATTCACACCATTACTGTAAATTTGCTGTTCTAGATAAACCTGATCTGCAGAAACATGTTTGAGTGTAAAAAAAATTCTAATTGTTATTAGACTGTAATTAACTGTTTTGTTTTGTTTTTGTGTTTTTTTGCAAATTATCTCCATGCAGGTATGTTAAAATGTGAGAAAACATCAGATTAGCAGTATTAATGTTTTTATTTCATAGTTTTTATGAAGTGTATCAGTAAATACATGTTTCTTTGCTTCTAAAATTAAACGCATGGTGTCCAGCTGAGTGGATATTTTTGTAACGCCCTGAAAAATAGGTTTATAAAAAATTCAATCACATTGTTTGTTTGTTTTTTCATGCCTAAAAAGGAATTAAAAAAAAAAACAAGGAAAAAAAATCTTGATTAAGCTTCTCATAATTAATGCATGAAAGGGCTAAAGATGCGTACTTCTACTCTGAAGGCATTTTACTTGTAGGCCAGTTTGTTCAGTTCAATCAATCAATCAATCAATCAAACAATCAATCAATCAAATTTTATTTATATAGCACCAAATCATAACAAAAGTTATCTCATGACGCTTCACAAATAGAACTGGTCTAAACCAGACTCTGAAGCCAATTTACAGAAACCCAACAGAATCCTCCAGGAGTGAACACTTGGTGACAGTGGTGACGAAAAATGTCCCTTTAACAGGCAGAAACCTGGAGGGTGGTCGTCTGCCTCGACCAGTTGGGGTTAAAGAGAGAGGGGAAAGGAGGAGAAAAAGAGAGAGAGAGAGCGAGAGAGAGAGAGAGAGAGAGAGAGAGACTGGGGGAGACACATGGATACACAGCGAACTGAACTTGAATTGTTAAAAAGTAGATCAGCTGGTGTTAGTATAATTAATAATAGCTAGAACAAATGTCCATAACTGTTAATACTATTACTACAAATACAAGTATTAAGAGTAGATATACCACTACTGTAACTGTAAGTACCAATAATAGAAACCTCTACCATCTATGGAACTATATAATAAACACAGTCACAACTATATGGATGAGTGAGTGATGACGATGAAGACAGGAGAGAAGAAGGACCACAGCAGTAGGTCCAGAGATGATCCAGGGAAAACCTGTGATGATCCAGGGAAAACCTGAGGACATAAAGCACAGAGACTCCAGGGAAGAAGTTAAGTACATATTATATATTTCATATGTGTTTTATTTATTTATTTATTTATTTTTAATTACTTCTTACCTTGTGTCTCTAATGTTGGTTGTCTGTGGGGATGGGTCAGTATGATCTATCTATCTATCTATCTATCTATCTATCTATCTATCTATCTATCTATCTATCTATCTATCTATCTATCTATCTATCTATCTATCTATCTATCTATCTATCTATCTATCTATCTATCTATCTATCTATCTATCTATCTATCTATCTATCTATCTAAGTCAGTGACATGTATTTGCTGGGGTGTCAATAGAGGAGAAGATTAGGAGAGAGAAGGTCAGAAAAGAGGAGGAGCAGAACAGAAGAGGTCAGAAAGTAGGAGGAACATAGAGGAGCTCAGTGTACCCTGATGAGTCTCCCAACAGTCTAAGTCTATAGCAGCAGAACTAAGAGGAACCTGAACCACCCGACCTATAGGATTCATCAAAAAGGATAGTTTTCTTCCTGCTCTTAAACATGAGGTGTGTGTGTGTGTGTGTGTGTGTGTGTGGGGGGGGGGGGGGGGGGGGGGGGTCTGCCTCTCAGACCAAGGCAGGGAGGTGGTTCCACAATAGTGGAGTGGAGTTCAATAGTTCAGTTACTGAAACCGTTAGCAGTAGTTCTACATCAGTCTTCATATTAAGAATGTGAAATTTAAGAGTAAAGTAGAGGGATTTTTAATTTCAGCTTTCATTCATTAGATTACATTGTCAGAGGGTCAGAAGTTTACATACACCAGCTCGGAGGCTTCAACAGCCTGGCAGCTTTCGGAAATTAATGTCACAACTTTAGAAATTTCAGATTCTGGCTGAAGGTCTTAAACTAAGAGGGATGTGTGGCATACACACAAATAAAACAACAATCCAAAGACAGCCCTGATGTATGAGGATAAAGAAAGAAGCTCCTCAGTTTTCTCTTCTTTTACAGCTCTGGAAAAAAATAAGAGACCACAGCAAAATTCTCACTTTCTCTGATTTTATCATTTATAGGTATGTGTTTGAGTAAAATGAAAGTTGTTGTTTTATTCTCTAAACTACGACAACATTTCTCCCAAATTCCAAATAAAATATTATTATGTATTTGTTGAACACACATGGTCAAAATAACAAAAAGATGCAGACCTCAAATAATGCAAAGAAATAACACAATACTACTGTTGTAACTTGGGAAAAGTTCAGACATCAGTATTTGGTGGAATAACCCTGATTTTCAGTGACAGCTTTCACGTCTTGGCTCTCCGTTGCTGTTGGATGACTTTATGCAGCTCCTGGCATAGAAATTCAAGAAGCTCAGTAATGTTTGATGGCTTGGACCATCCATCTTCCTCCAGAAGTTTTCAAAGTGGGTTCAGGTCTGGAGATTGGGCTGGCCATGACAGGGTCTTCATCTGGTGGTCCGTCATCCACACCTTTATTGACCTAGCTGAGGTCAGGAGCATTGTCCTGATAGATGAACCAGTCCTCAGAGTTTGGAAACATTATCAGAGCAGTTTTCAATAGTTATTTTTGGATTCCAATTACTTTTGCCGTACTAATAGCACTGTTTTTGCCTATTGTAAGAAGATAATGATGAACACGGTTGTGGTTATTCTACTTCTCCTTCTTAAATAAGACATGGGTCAGGTGTTTATTCAGTAGAATAAGGTGTGTTTGTGTTGGAATTCAACAGACACAGGAATGGAATGGCTGTCATATGCAGACATGCTGATTTCAGAGGAAATCAAAGTGGTTTGTTAATTTTTTCCAGAGCTGTATATAGCTATATAATTTCGAAACAACACGTTTATTGTGTATTGTTTAAACATAATTGCGTGTTGTCTTGCGGTTTATATTTAGTGTGAATAGTGCATGCACATAGACACTGTACTGTGTTTAAGTAGCCTGAGTGGAGATGAATTGACACATTAGCGCAGGGGCTCTTTAACGATTTGTCAAAGGAAATTAGAGCAACTGCTCTTTATGATGGTGCTGCATAGGAAAGTAACTGGGGGAGAATAATTCAGTCTCAATTCATTTTACGCTGAAGGCAGGTCAGGGTTGAATTGCACCATTTGGCTTTCGAAACTAATGTCCATGCATATCTTGATTGCCTGAACAAAAGCGCAGGGTGGCCTTTATGGGTCCTGGAGGAGGGGTGCGGGGAGGCCTTAGCCTGTAATGCTCATTGCTGGAGATGATCACTGACAGCTATAACCTTAAGGCACCATTACCACCAGCAGCAACTATCATTTGGTTATTACATTCAACAAAGTAGTCTAATGGCCGTGCCATTGAAGCTGTGTTACAGTATGCTGCCTTACTGGGGTGGCTATCAGTGACAACTTTGTTTCCTTTTTCTGAATACTAAGTGATTGAATTATATCAAGGCCACTGAAACAAAACTAAATCATTAATTATGTTCCATGAAAGCACTAATGGAAGTCCTAACAGCTGGTGGTTTAACATGTAGTTTGGTTAAATAAAAGCTGCATTTAGCTTAGGAGTAAACTTGTTGCTTTTGGTCCGTGGGTAATTAATGGACTTTACAACTTGTTAGGATTAACTGATTTATTTATTTGTTTTTAGAAATGGATAGACAGCAAACTGAGCCAAAAAAAATGTGTCTTTCTTTCTTTATTTATTTTGGATCCCCATTAGCTGTACCTAGGGTTGTAACGATTACCGGTATAACGATAAACTGTGGTAAAATTCCCGATTGTTAGTATTACCCCTTAAATTCTAATTATCATGATATTCGTGTTTTACACTTTTAATACAAACTTGATATGGAAAATGGTCAAACAATGGCTGTAAGGTGCCATCTTGAATGCACATTTGTATATTTGATGTTTACATGTTAATATTTGGATGCTTCTGCCAACAGAAAGTACATTGTGCTTATTATTTTATTTGGAGTTTTCTTTGTTTCTTTTTTTTTTTTTTTTTTTTAAATACAACTTGGTTAAATTATTTCAGGTTGTGTAAGACATTTTGAGCACATTTCAACAATACCGTGATAATAATGATAACTGTGATAATTTTGGTCACAATAACCATGATATGAATTTTTCATGTCGTTACATCCCTAGCTGTACCATACCTACATCTATTCTTCCTGGGGTCCTTACAATAATCTTTAAAAGTCAATGCAAATAACATACAATATAATCATACAGAACAATTTTTCACATACCACATAACATGAAAAAAATAAAAACAGACAAAATACAGGTCAGCAGGGTATAGTATATACAGTACATATATTCAAATTAGCAGAAGTATTAATTATTTATGGCCAATAGATGCTTCTTGACTAACTTCTTGAATTTCATTTTACAGTTTTTGAGGAAACACCGTGTATTTTGGCCTAAACATCATATACTATGCAAGTGGAGACTATTGTAAGGCAATCAGGGTTTTTCTTCTTTCTGCCTGAACACATTTTATTTAGAAGATGAGCCATCCCTTAGAACACCAGCGCACCCAATGCAGCCTACGATTAGAGTTCACCCTCCACATGGTACAGAACAGGATGATATTGACTGCTTCCACTTCACTGGAGTCAGTCTAGATTGACATATAATGAAAGCACAGCAGGGAACAGCAAACAAGGAGAAAAGTATACATGGTTTGTGGCCAGATTTTTACCATTAACTGCAGATGTGTACCATTATTTATACACTCTAAATACTACATTCTACATTGTGCACATTGTTGTCTTTTAAATTGTGACCTTAGTCCTGCGATTGATCGACTAACGCCTATACTTTTTTTTTTTTTGTTTTGGTGCCTTTTTTTTGTCAAACTACAATCTACAGAGTCAACATCATAAGCTACAAAAGGACAGACACTTTAAAGAGCTGTGTTTGCGTTGGTAGAGAAAAAGTTATGCTGCTTAACTTTAAGATAAGTTTCCTTACAATTTGTCTTGATAGGAACATGGTAAAATAATGTGATCTGGGTTTGATTTACTTCATATGCTTGGCTACTGCACATCTGACTACCTCTACCCGGCTACATCTTTCTTGGCACTTGAAAAATACACGTGGGATGGAGGTGCCAGTTAAGCCAGTGGGTGTACAGGGTCATTTTGCACATTGGCCAAACTAGTGAGGAAGTATATTCTTGGACATACACTATCGCTTCATCACACTGATGTGGAGAACAGAACACTTATTGCCTGGCCAGCTACATGTAGCAGGGACAATACAAACCACAAAGCCTTATCCTAACACATTGAGGAGTAACACAGGCACGGAATTCAGTCTATTGAAGTCAAGAATTATTAAACCTGAGGTTTATGCCGCAAGGGCGCCTGCCAGACTTCCTTGACCAATTGCCAAAACTTACCCTTGAAAGAAGAAGGAAAAAAAAAACATTGTTTGAAGTCACATTCACTGTGAAACACTGGAACCCAGCTCAGAGAGAGATTTGTGTGCCAGCATGGGGAGATAAATGTCTTTTGCTGTTGCTGAGATATTAACTGGGAAGCCTGTTTGCAGACTTTGCATCTTCAAGGTCATCATCTTCTAAAGACAACTGGAGAGTCAGCTGGATATTGCCGGCAAGCACGACTTGAGCAGAAGCAGGGAGCTCAGTGTCGTCATCTCCACTGGATTTTCACCTCAAAAAAGAGACAGAAAAGAGAGTGTGCCAGGGGGAAAAAAATAAATAAAATAACGACCACTGGGTACATAATTCTCTCCAACAATATACAATAACACTTGAAGATCAGAGTCGATAATTGAACACTGTTTCGTGGGATAAGATGGGCTAAAGTACAGTCAAACGAGAACGTGACGTCTTCAATCACAATCAATTTAACATTTTTGGCAAAAGACTAACATTTTATGCAGTGTCTTGGTTAGGATTTGTGGGTGTTTTCTCTGCTTTTATCCCTTTAGCCCCTGACGTGTCTGTGGTGAGCGTTCTGAATGTAGGATTTATTTTCGATATTCATTAAAATTCAACCGTTTGCTCAATAGGAATAATTTCAAAACATACTGATAGAGTAGATCTTATTCTTTCCATAAACATCTGAGCATGCTCAGTGCACCCACCAACACCTGTGTAATGAAGGTAAAACTCAGAGCAGTGAGTGAGGCCGACTATAGAAATGGACATTTTGGGCTTTTTTTTTTTTTTTTACACCATTTCCCTTGTTTAGTTTTCACTGTTGTTTGCAGGGTTGTCATGGTTTTTCTTTCTTTCTTTCTTTACTGTATTTCTACAGAGTTTTGACCATATAACTGCTTTTTGGAGTTTAACCAGTTGCCAAAAAGCCTAATTTAAAAAAAAAAAAAAAAAAAGAGCCCCAAAACAAAAATTACTGGGCCAAAATTCAAATACTTCTTGTTGTTCAATGTGTTCCAGTTCCAGTCCTAACCCTAACCCTAAACCAGTGGTTCCCAACCTTTTTAGGCTCGTGACCCCATTTTATCATCACAAATCTCTTGCGACGCCAGACATTCAAAACAGAGACATTTGTTCTCTTGGATATATCTTAGTGAGGCCAGGCAGGCAAAGAAATCTTTCCATTCTGTTTTTGGTCCAGTTTTCTGACTGTGACTGAGTCCGAACAGGTTGAAGCGTAGCAACGCATGTGGTCACATGATCTGGTCAATCCAGATACACCCTCTCAGATATTATATACTGCATTTTATTTGAACTTGATTTTTATAGGAAAAGTGTGTGGTGTTTATAATTAAATATATAACAAATCATTAAAAAATATGTTAATAATTTTTTTTTTTTTTAATCAATTACTTGAAATTTCAGCTGGCCCCATTTGAATTCCAGTCCCGACCCCCTCTAACCCTAACCCAGTTCATGTTCAACATCCAAAATCTCTTATTGATGGACATTCTGAGTGCATTATTTAGTAAAATCCTG
Organism: Sphaeramia orbicularis; assembly: GCF_902148855.1. Lineage (NCBI taxonomy): Eukaryota > Metazoa > Chordata > Actinopteri > Kurtiformes > Apogonidae > Sphaeramia > Sphaeramia orbicularis. The sequence continues at coordinate 26,147,247 of NC_043966.1, forward strand.
TAAAACTTCAATTCCTGTCTTTGTCTTTTTCTGTTATTCCACCCTGTTTTGACCCAAAAACACACAGTAAAGCAAAACCACTGAAGAAAAGCAACACAAGCACAAACTCACAGCAGCCCCACATAGCAAAATCACTATGGTTTAAATCTGGCCCAAAACTGGCATGCCATTTCAGCAAAGTTCTGGGCAGATGTATGGGCCCTAAATGGCCCAAAATAGGCCAAAAATCAAACCAGAAGGAAGCCAAAATTCACCCAAAACTAATTGCAGACTTCCAAAATATAGCCATAATTGTCCCAGAAAAGCCCTAAATCCTCATTATCCAGCCAAAACGAAGCCGAAACTGACCCAAAGAGAGGCCAAAAGGAGGCCAAAATTCCCCCAAAATTTGTACTGATCATGCTTTTAAAATGAGGTTTTCTTCTGGGTAGAAATTCACGCTCTCTGCGCAGTGTTTGGCTTTACAGAAATATGCCAAAACACTACCAAAACACATCCATATATGGGATAAGATGTTGCCGCTCTTTAGGCAGTCTTGCCATACATACTTACATGCCATACCATCCCTATACTTGATCCCTCTCTTTGCCCAGTCTTTTGGTTAACCAGACATATGCCAGAACTCAGCCATATACTGCTGGTGCCTCCATATCTATTATGGATAATCTTAATCATACCATAGTTAAGCCTAAAGGTTTTCATAATGCCAAAAGAAAGCCAAAAATACCAAATGTATGCCATAATACTGCCAAAATATTTGCTATCTGGGGCTTTTATGACACTGAAACAAATGCTAATTCACAGCAGCACGTTTACCTGAAATAATGTCTCAGGGGCTAAAGGGTTAAACAAAAAGTGGCCTAAGTCATACAAAAATGCTACTACTACTACTACTACTACTACCGCTAATAATAATAATAATAATAATAATAATAATAATAATAATAATAATAATAATAATAATAATAATAATAATAATAATAATAATAATAATAATAATAACAATAATAATATAAAAAATAATACAAAATAATGCATTCCATTATGTAAAGAAGTTAGACTGAAAACTGAACTTCAATCCTTAAAGCCAGTTTTTGTATTAATGTTTTATCCCTCCATCACGAAACTGACCTGCTGTCTCAAATTACTGCAGATGATACAGTCTGAGGTGTAATTAAAAAACAATTAGGAAAATGTGGCAGGCTAAGAGCACCTTCAACACCCCTCTGCTAAATGAGGTCATTAAGCATTCTGAATATGACTTTTTGGCAATATCCAGGTGTGTGTAGGAAGAATTCATAACAGTCCTACGCAAAACACAAAATTATACAAACACAAACACTGAGCTGTAACAATTAAAGGTTCAATGTGTAATATATAGTAACAGCTAGTGGTGAGCTTCAGATTGGACCGTCGAATCCTTCCTTATGGTGGTGGAAAAACCACAGAAAGGACTTTTTTTTTTTTTGTTTCATCATGTTTTTTAATTCTGGTCTACGCATGTTGTGGATGTAAGTAATATAATGTTAATGTTGGATTCCTTCAGCGACAGCATTGAAAAATTAATGAGAAGGTAGTTCAGAGCATCGAAGGTCATGAAAACCCACTTCTTATTTTTGTATACAGACAAATGATGAGGACTTATAAATTATCCACTTAAATCATTTTGTACCTTGATAGTATTATACACTAGAACTTTTATAGAGTGATAACGTTTGCCCTTGTTGCTTTTTATCTTACTTCTCTATGCCCTTTTGGTTTTTAATTAACATGCAAACAATTAGAATCTTTATTTCTTTAAGCAAAAATATTACATGACGTCCCTTATGTATGTTTCATGTCAAAAAAGATTACTTATGCTCTGCTACTCATGCAAATTAATCGTCGAATAGAGAAAATTAAACAAATTAAGGATATACATCACCTATGTCTGTGTATTTAAATATAATACACTTCTTCTTCTTTTTTTTAATTTTTTTTTTTAAAATTCAGACGATGAAAGGCAGATAAAAATATAATTCACATTACCAGTCATATTCATGCATTGCTCAAAGGCATTTAAAGGAATCTTTGGAGACTTTCTGTTGGAACCATGCAGCTTCCTTATTGCACTCCTGGTTTAATTTCTGAACCCAAGGAAATGAAGATTAAAGTTTTTTTTCTCTTTTACTCCTCTTTTGTCTGCTCTTTTTTGTCGCTGTCTTCATACCCTCCAGCTCCAGTAAAGTCCATAATTTCACTGGTGTATCACTCAGCCCTACTCTGTTTACTGGCATTTCTTTTAAATTAAAAGTCACAATCTGCTGTCAAGCAATTGTTTTTAGCTTGTGGCAATAAAGTCATCAACTATTTTAAGTGAAGATTCACCCTCTTCCCTGTTGGTGGATTAAATAGCGATTGTCTGCCAATATCACTTTGGGTTAATTAGAACCAAGTCTGAATTTGGAGAAACAAAAGATATATTTTCAAAACATGCCCAGGCACAAAATGACTTTTTGTGTTTTTTGTCCACAGTTCATGCACTTTCCTGTGCATTTCTACTTTTATTTTTCAATTTATTTTTTTTAACTATGCTGTCTAACAGAGGCTTGTTAGATTTGAAGTTAGGTTACATGTTACAAGTTTTGTCAGTGATCTGTTCATGCCCTTTAAGCCACTATTCTCCCACACAGTGTGACCTACAGTACATTGACGTGACAGTGACAGGGTGGGTGTTCCACAGCAGGACACCAGGCCCACAGCAAAGTCATAACATTTCACTGGTAAAGCTTCATCTGATAATAGAACAAATACCTCAGATGTTGATCTACTTATAATTCATGATTGTTTTATTTAACCCATAAAGACCCAAACAGCCACCAGTGAGCAAAAGCATCAGCTGATGTAAAATATTTAATAACTGTTGATTCAATGGTTCTATCAGTACATGTAAATAATTGGTGTAAAATGCAGTTTCTCAGCTTTATAATCCTCATCAGATATGATCCATTTGGACGTTCAGAGGCTCCCTAGTGAACGTGGAAACACTGTCATCTTCTGCAACTTTGATTCATCAGTAAAACTCATGGAGTTGGATCAATGACAGTGGATGGAGACACTTGGTTTATGTTCAGATAATGATATATTTATTGAAAAAGTCATTTTTTTCTTCAGTTTTCTCCTTTTGTGATATAATAACCCTCAAATTAAATCTGAGCTTTCATGAAAATCTACAAGATCATTGAGTTAAATATGGGCAAATACCTGATTTTCACTGAAAAAACACAATATTCAGAGGATAATGTTATAATAAATGGTGATATATCACTTAAAAAGCTTAAATAGAGAGAAAAATTAACTTGGGAACTGCCACCAAAGTAGCACTACGTCTTTATGGGTTAAGTGTTTGAAATATCACTTTATTGTTTATTATTTAGTTGTTTGTTTGTTTGTTTGTTTTTTTCACTCTCTCTTTAGTAATTGTGATTAAATCTATTCAGGTTTGTTCAGTAAAATTAATATAACATGTTCACTATATGCACTGGACCAGTATCACCTGATGACAACTGGTAATTTGTAATAATTACAAAGGTCGACCGTGATCATAACCCCTAAAGATCTTGTGGCGACTGCCAAATAGATTTTTCTCTACATCTCCAAGGTGATTCATCACTATTTATTTTTTCCTCTGCATTTCTCAGCAAAAGCCACTTATTTCCTATATTTAATTTACTGACAATGTAGATGTTCATAAAAGCAGAGTAAATTCAACAGTTATTAAATCAAAACAGAAAACCGAAGAAAAGTGACTTTTTCTAACAATATATATTGTATGTTACTGAAGGTAAAAGGCTTCTACAACCGCAGCCATTTGTCAAATTACACAGGTTTTATTGGTAAATCAATGTTGTAGACGATGAAGGTGTTTCCACGTTTACGACGAAGCCTCTGAAAGACCAAAAGAGTCATGTCTGATGGCAGTGAAAAGCAGATGAAATGCAGTTATTTCAATGTATTGATAATGTGAGTGGATCAAACGATTTGAAATCAATAGATGCCTTCGGTCATTTATGCCTGTTTAGGTCTTTGAGGTTAATCCCATACAAATCTGTAATTTGTAGAAAAAAAAAAAAGAAGTCAATGTGAAAAACCAGCCCTATTTCTGCAAACACAGAGGATGATAATATTAGTCCCATGCGACTCAACATCTCTGTGCTTTGGAGTGATTTGCAACATTTTTTTTTTATTTCCACCGTGCATTTATTCTGCCAATTTCCTGCTTGAAGATTATAAAAACAGGCTGGTGATGATAGATGAAAGTCTAAAAAGTGTTTTGGCTTAAAATTCAGGCTCGTCGCCTTAACATGGCTGTTCACTGAAAGAGAAAACTGAAATCCTTCAGGAAAGCAACATCTGTAAAGATGATGAGATGGATGACATGCCTGACAGCTACAGTACGGAGCATTTTTCTGTCTTTCAACAGATATCTGTAAATGATGAGCCTGCTGTTAACATCAGAACATGGCAATAATGGTGATACATTTGTGCAAAAACCACACTGCTTATCCTGTGCACATTTTTTTTTAAAGTCTGTATAGGTGTATATGTATGTATGTATGTATGTATGTATGTATGTATGTATGTACAGGGTGGGGAAGCAAAATTTACAATGAACATTTAGTTGTTTTTTCTCAGCAGGCACTACGTCAATTGTTTTGAAACTAAACATATATTGATGTCATAATCATACCTAACACTATTATCCATACCTTTTCAGAAACTTTTGCCCATATGAGTAATCAGGAAAGCAAACGTCAAAGAGTGTGTGATTTGCTGAATGCACTCGTCACACCAAAGGAGATTTCAAAAATAGTTGGAGTGTCCATAAAGACTGTTTATAATGTAAAGAAGAGAATGACTATGAGCAAAACTATTACGACAAAGTCTGGAAGATACTATTAAAGAAGAATGGGAGAAGTTGTCACCTGAATATTTGAGGAACACTTGCGCAAGTTTCAGGAAGCGTGTGAAGGCAGTTATTGAGAAAGAAGGAGGACACATAGAATAAAAACATTTTCTATTATGTCAGTTTTCTTGTGGCAAATAAATTCTCATGACTTTCAATAAACTAATTGGTCATACACTGTCTTTCAATCCCTGCCTCAAAATATTGTAAATTTTGCTTCCCCACCCTGTATATACCAAACAGCTTTAAAATGCTAGGATGTCTTCAGTTGAATCCTCTGCTGTTCCTTCTGGTAAAGCAGTGTGTGTTTCAAGCAAATATTAATATCAGTTTCCTCTCAAAATAGATCAATTGTAATGAAATATCATGATGTTTCCATGTGTGTCATGGGGGTACTCTCTCTCCGGTGCGGTGCCTTCCTCTCTGTCCTCCTGTTTTCCTGTTTCTTCCTGCAGGTATCTCTGGCTCTGGAGCTGCATGTGTCTGAAGAGACTCGACAAAACCCACCCAGTGTTCGTCTGTTGTTTTTCCTCCCTCTCCACTCACACCCACCGGCCGAGGCAGATGGTCGCCCACACTGAGGCGGGTATTGTGGCTGGTTCCTTCCGTTAAAGGGTGTTTGGCCTTCCCACTGCCGCCAAGTGTTTCCTCTGGGGGGGGTTTGTTGGCCTTTCCTCTATGATACTGTAACGTTTTGACCTTAGCAAAAGTACCGAAAGTTCTGTAGAATAGAATAGAATAGAATAGAATGATAGTCGGTTGGTTGATAGCAAGGTTTGTTGAGCCGCATTATGTAATAAATTCCCATTATGTAATAAAAGTTCAAAATGTAATAAGAATGTCACGTCATCTTGTAATAAAGCCGCATTATGTAATAAACTGACGCATTTTGTAAAAAACTACGTCAACGCATTATATAGTAAATTTTTTCACATTATGTAGTAAGTTATTACAGTTTGGGAAATTTATTACAAAATGTACTTGACACATATTTATTTTTAAAAAAATGTAATAACATGGTTCATTATGTAATAACAATCCAAATTAATATAATTTCAGAGCAATTTAGAAGAAATTAGTCACAGGAGCTGCAGGTAATGTAATCAGAACTTTAACCACACAGTTTAAAGATTAATTTAGCACATTACATTTTCCTGAAAATAAAAATGTGTCAAGTGCATTTTGTAATAAATGTCTGAAATTGTAATAACTTACTACATAATGCGAAAAAATTTACCACAAAATGCACTGAGGTAGTTTATTACAAAATGCGTCAGTTTATTACATAATGCGGCTTTATTACAAGATGACATTCTTATTACATTTTGAACTTTTAGCAAGGTTTGTTGAGCCGCATTATGTAATAAATTCCCATTATATAATAAAAGTTCAAAATGTAATAAGAATGTCACGTCATCTTGTAATAAAGCCGCATTATGTAATAAACTGACGCATTTTGTAATAAACTACGTCAACGCATTATATAGTAAATTTTTTCACATTATGTAGTAAGTTATTACAGTTTGGGAAATTTATTACAAAATGTACTTGACACATATTTATTTTAAAAAAATGTAATAACATGGTTCATTATGTAATAACAATCCAAATTAATATCATTTCAGAGCAATTTAGAAGAAATTAGTCACAGGAGCTGCAGGTAATGTAATCAGAACTTTAACCACACAGTTTAAAGATTAATTTAGCACATTACATTTTCCTGAAAATAAAAATGTGTCAAGTGCATTTTGTAATAAATGTCTGAAATTGTAATAACTTACTACATAATGCGAAAAAATTGACCACAAAATGCACTGAGGTAGTTTATTACAAAATGCGTCTTTATTACAAGATGACATTCTTATTACATTTTGAACTTTTAGCAAGGTTTGTTGAGCCGCATTATGTAATAAATTCCCATTATGTAATAAAAGTTCAAAATGTAATAAGAATGTCACGTCATCTTGTAATAAAGCCGCATTATGTAATAAACTGACGCATTTTGTAAAAAACTACATCAACGCATTATATAGTAAATTTTTTCACATTATGTAGTAAGTTATTACAGTTTGAGAAATTTATTACAAAATGTACTTGATACATATTTATTTTCAAAAAAATGTAATAACATGGTTCATTATGTAATAACAATCCAAATTAATATCATTTCAGAGCAATTTAGAAGAAATTAGTCACAGGAGCTACAGGTAATGTAATCAGAACTTTAACCACACAGTTTAAAGATTAATTTAGCACATTACATTTTCCTGAAAATAAAAATGTGTCAAGTGCATTTTGTAATAAATGTCTGAAATTGTAATAACTTACTACATAATGCGAAAAAATTTACCACAAAATGCACTGAGGTAGTTTATTACAAAATGCGTCAGTTTATTACATAATGCGGCTTTATTACAAGATGACATTCTTATTACATTTTGAACTTTTATGACATAATGGGAATTTATGACATAATGCGGCTCAACAAGGTTATAATAGTTTTGGATTTTTCATTATAGTTAAGTTTCATTTAGTTTTGACTTTTTTTTTCTCTAATTCAGTTAGTTTTAATCCGTTTTAAGAGCAAGTTTGCTAGTTTTTATTAGTTTTAATTTTTTTCTAAATGCTTAGTTTTAGTTTAGTTTTAGTTTCTTTGTATCTTTTCTCTTCTTCTCCGTCGTATTCAAATAAATCCCAGACAGGACTCTGCTGCTTTCTCCCAACTTTAGTCTCCATATTTCCAAGTAGAGTGGGGACCAGAAGACGACTGGAAACCACGAGTGACCACAAGTGACGGACCATGAAGTGTTGTATGGTGCCGCTAGCTGAAACTGAAATAAATCGCTTTTGTATCAATCTGACGTTGACAAAAACGAAAACGAAGGGAATTTTACCCATAATTTTCATACGTTTTAGTTAGTTTTGTAAGCACACAATACAGTTTCAGCCAGTTATCTTTTTTTTTTTTCTTTTAATTATAGTTTTTATTTATTTCAGTTAACGAAAATTATTTTTCAATTGTAGTTTTCGTCATTTCGTTAGTTTTCGTCAACGATAATAACCATGGTTGATAGTTGAACCTCAGATCGTGGAGGACCGATGCAGTTGTCGTCCTAGGTGTGGAACCGTGGTCCAGCTCTTTACCCTAGAGTGTTGGAGGGGCCATGGGAGTTTGTCCATCCAGTCCACATGTGTTTTGTGGATTTAAAGAAGGCTTATGACCGTGTCCCCAGGGTCATCCTGTGGGGGGTGCTTCAGGACTATGGGGTGGATGGCCCTTAGTTACCATTCAGTCCCTGTACCAAAGAAGTGTGAGTCTGATGCGCGTAGCTGGAAGTAAGTCGGATTTATTCCCAGTGAGGGTTGGACTCCACCCAGGTCTGCCCTTTGTCACCGGTTCTGTTTAGAACTTCTATGGACAGAAGTTCTAGGCACAGCTGGGTGGTGGAGGGGGTCGAATAGAATAGAATAGAATAGGTTAAAATAGAATAGAATGGGTTAAAATAGAATGAAATGGAACAGAATAGAAAAGAAAGAAACTGAACCTCAAATAATAGAATAGAATAGAATAGAATAGAATAGAATAGAATAGAATAGAATAGAATAGAATAGAATAGAATAGAATAGAATAGAATGGGTTAAAATAGAATGAAATGGAACATAACAGAACAAAACAGAACAGAATTGAATAGAATAAAACTGAACCTCAAATAATAGAATAGAATAGAATAGAATAGAATAGAATAGAATAGAATAGAATAGAATAGTATGAAACTGAACCTCAAATTATAGAATATAAATGAATAGAATGTAAATGAATAGAACGTAAATGAATAGAATAGAATAGAGTAGAATAGAATAGAATAGAATAGAATGAAACTGAACCTCAAATTATAGAATATAAATGAATAGAATAGAATAGAATAGAATAGAATGAAACTGAACCTCAAATTATAGAATAGAATAGAATAGAATAGAATAGAATAGAATAGAATAGAATAGAATAGAATAGAATGAAACTGAACCTCAAATTATAGAATAGAATAGAATAGAATAGAATAGAATAGAATAGAATAGAATAGAATAGAATAGAATTAGAAGACACCCAGTGGTCCTGAAACCTGCTACAGTCACTTTAATGTCAACTCTTTGCTGTGATGGTTTGGTGTAATTTTCTCTCAGCCACAGTTAATGTTTTTCACTCTGGAATGATGGCACACAAGTTTTCTGTTTTTTATTCTCTGCAGGATGATTTCACAGTGCAACTGCTTAATCAAAACACTGAATAATAGAGTTGAATGATTCTCTTGGCAACTTGTTTGTAGTTTAGTTCATAAATTCAAACAGAGGAATGAGCAAAGCAGAGCAGAGCAAAGCAAAGCAGTACAACTTATTACCGTTGCAACCATTCAGACACAAACGTACTTTGAAAGTGAGGAGAACAAAAAGAAATAACAAGAAAAATGTTTATGTAATATCATCTTCAGTTCAATAAGAATCTGAACAATGCAAAGGTCAGTAAATACGACACCGAATGCTGCTTCTCAACGCTATAGTACATTAGAGTAATATGGGCTTCTGTGCACAGTGGTGCTGATTGTGAAAACCCATTTGAAATGATCGTCTTGGCCCAACATCAAATGACAATCCCAGGACTAATAACATGGCACAGTGTAGCAGGTAACACACAGGTACTTACATCATGTTCCACAGCCCAGTAAGGCCTACATTAAGAGTCCATTTTCTAAATGGACACATTGTTTTATTACCTTACACAGAGAGCCAATGTATTTCCTATATATTGTTCAAATGCCATTATATATAAAACATGCTATAAAATGAATTGGTTGTGCCTTTTAGTTATTGTGAATTTTACAGCATTAGCCTGCAATTGAGTATCTATGTATCAGAAGCAATATTTTGCTGTGTGTGCTTTTAATTTCCTCAAAATGTACTATAGACTTACCATATTAATGTACAAATTGGGTTATCCTTCTTTCAAGGTCTCCAGCCTTAAATTAATATGACATCTTTGGCAGGGCAACTGGAATGGCTTTTAAAAGAATTTAATAAAAAGCATCACTGATGAAATTAGCTAATGCCCATTGACATTTTATCCTGAGCATTAAAAGAATAACTGGATCTAGTGATCATATTTTCCATGGTTTCTGATGCAACTGTCTGATAGATCTCAATTTAATTTGTAAGTGAAAAGTTAGTCTTAAGGTCAGGTGCGGCACCAGGTTTTCTTCTGAGGCAAGCAATAATGCATCTACACTGAATCTGACAATAAAAAGAAGATGATGGATCGTTTATCTTGTGGCATTTTTTTATTGCATTATTCTCTCACGTATTAATGACAGTCAAACATTTTGTGAGGCGATTGCCCGGTTTATTCTATTAACGTAGGATTCCATAACAGCCTCTATCGGATGTTATGATGCAATATTTTCTGATCTTGAATGCGTCGCATGCATCCACAGACAGCAACACCAATTACAAACATGGGTTTCCTGGCATCAGTTAGATCTGCACGGTTTTAATCATTCATTTACTACAAGGAAGACAAAAACCAGTACAAATCATTTTTGCTTGTTTTATATCACATGTCAGATATAATGATGGAGGCCCACACAGATGAATCCAGCAAACAAAAGGCAGTAACCGTATGTCTTGGTAAACCCACGAGAGCAGCAGCCTGTGAAGCACAGCAGCTTTAACTTTCATGTTCTTTTTTTTCTTCCTTTGGTTGTTGGTAAAGTTGCTGGTAAATCTGCCATTAAAATGGCAGCATGAGCTATAGTTTTAGAGCTTCAGATTCTATTTGAAGAATTCTTGCCGTTGTATAATGGTATGAATGCTAAAGGCTTTTATATGCATTGCAGTTGCTCAAAGATGGATGAAAGTACAGTTTTTGGAACATTATTTATTTATTTTCTTTAAAAGTCTGTTTTTTCCCCTGTTATTTATACACAAAAGAACATGATGTATTCTGCAGCTTGTTTGTGCTATTGTTTTATCGACTGCACTTGATAAGGTCACAGTGAAGCTGAAGCAAAAACTAACACTTAAAATTGCCTGTTCACTCCATATGTTTAATAAATATCACCTATTTCCTATAATGATAGTGTCACCTCAGTGCTTTATTCAAGGCACAACTTTAATGACATTTAATACACCACTGGTGACATAGTGACTCAACATAAAACTAATTTACAACATCTTACTTTTTGCTTCATTATTAGGTGATGCACTGACAGTATTAGGAAAGTAAGGCTAACTTTGTCAGTGAGGAATATCAACAAATCTCTCTTTTCCCTCCCTTGTAATAGCCTTCGAGCAGACCTTATTAAAGCACTCTTCAACTGTATGGTTAGCTGACTTTGAGCCATCATAGCAAAGATTTTGACAACTTCCCTCTAAACCTGATTGTACAGTCACTGCTTCACCGGGAGTCCAATTAGTAAGTGGAAAAGAATGCCACATCATTCTGTTAAAAACAAGCATTATGAGATCTGAAGAATACAAATTGAAAGACGGTACCTTTTTTCTTTCTTTCTACTTTTAGTACCTGAATATTAAATAGCACTTACAGCTGTTATGCTGAGTACCTCAGTCAACTTCTACACTGACCACTAAGAGTGAATTAGTCTATATGTGCAATACCACTGTTAACCCTATAACACCAAACGTATCATATTTAATACATGAGTTTTGGAGCCCTCTACATGAGCAGTGTGATATTGTTTTTCTTGAAAAAACCTGATGTATACGATTAAATACATGTAATACATTGATAATCCACCGGGGGGAGGGATTCATTCACCAGAGGCCTTTCCAGTGACACAACAAAATTGTCATTAATGAGGAAGGAGGCAGAACTTTGCCAATTTTGAAAAGGAATTACCAATTTGTTTGAAAGGTTTGTGTGATGTTATGTTTTTGTTTGTTCAAAAATAATAATATTTGAGCATTGAGACCCGATGTATCAAATATGATACAAAATTGAAACTCGTACATAGAAATTGATATTTAAAAAAAAAAAGTTTTTGGTTGTTCGGTAGGACCAATAAAGGCTCCAGTTTCAAAGAGCTGGAATTTTCTGTTAATGATTTAATGGCTCAGGCTTTACAGGGTTAAGAACCTTTTTTTTTGTTTGTCTACTTTGTCATTTTGGTTAATGGTTTATTAACTCTGTCCACACTCATGCATAGTGGACATAATACACCTTGACACTAAATGCTACTCCCTATAAAACACAGATTTTAGGGCCAATATACCTTTTTTTTTGTTCAAAAATAATAATATTTGAGCATTGAGACCGGATGTAACAAATATGATACACAATTCAAACTCATACATGGGCATTGATATTTGAAAAAAAAAAAAAAATTGCTTGTTCTGAAGGACCTATAAAGGTTCCAGTTTCAAAGAACTGGAATTTTCTGTTATTAATTTAATGGTTTAGGCTTTATAGGGTTAATATGTTGTGAAAGCAAAATGTGCAAATATTCAATTATCAATTAATCATTCTAGATAGTCTTTTTCTCTTGGCACGGCTCAGGTCCAAGTCTTGGCAGATGAGCCACAGCGTTAATTTTGGACGCTGTAACTTCGCAAGTTATAGTATCTAAGACTGTTATCATTGACCTCAGCCATATTTTTAAGGCTAATGTATAAGATGCTGCTTATTTGTGTATCTAAACAGAAAAGAATACTACTATTTGACCACAAGCAAAATAATTCATAAACATTAATAAATCAACTCATTATTATAAGATAATGTGCTATGATTTGTATTGGTTCACTTGTTTTTTTATTGTGCAGTAACACATTCATTAATTAACATGACAGGTGTTGGTTTTAAATAATGAAAAAAATAACATTAAAATATTAACTTTTAGCATAGAGAGGTGCATGTTAGTATAACACTGTGAGGTTTTGTGCAGCTCCTTCCAGTTCTCCATATGTCTGTGTTGATGTGTACGTCCTGTGATGGACTGGCAACCTGAACATCTTTACCTTCTGCCTTGTGCATGCATCTCCAAACCTCCTCGAGCCTGACTGTGAATAGGAATGAGCCTGTAAAGGAGGAGATAGAACATATGGCACATGGAGGTGTAGTATTTCCTGAGGTTTTAAAGCTGCTGACAGGGAAAAAAAGAAAGAAAACTAGGAAAGTGTGTACATTTTACATCAAAGCACCAAAACAATGCAGTACTTTTCAGTGTTAGCATTGATCCAATCCCCATGATATGTAATGTTTTATTTCCTTGTTTCCTGTCATGTCTTTTTCATGCATATCTACTATGTTTCTGCATACACACAGTACATACAGCATGCAAAAGAACATTAATAGTTATTGGCATTAAAAATAAATGCCTATACTGTACATATATAGGGTCAAATTGAAGAATGGGTTCCACCTGCTAACTGCCCAGGGAATTGTGATATTTGTACCCACAATCTGTTCCATTTTATACAACTATTCAGAGGATATTATGCCAATGACATTCTGGAGTAAATATACCCATATTCCCTTGTTTTGCATTAGGGGTTCCAGTGTTTCAGGTGTTTCTGTGTGTTTCAGCCACAGAATAGTCTATAATGAAACCTGCAGGGACAATGAAAATAGAATAGAATAGAATAGAATAGAATAGAATAGAATAGAATAGAATAGAATAGAATAGAATAGAATAGAATAGTCCTTTATTGTCAATGTAACATGTACAACAAAATTCAAAAAATTTTCAGTCAGTGCCTATAATACAAAAACAACACAAACACTATACATAACAGCTAAAATTTGCTTCAAGGTCTTATTTGTGTCTTTCAAATAAGAAATCAATATAAGTGAATCCCCAAAGGAACTTTGTGTTGGTAAATGCAAGTTATACAAATTTACAGGATTTCAGTTATATTGCAACATGTTGATGGTCAAATGAACTATGTTTTCAGCTCAAAAATGTCCAATTTCATCACAATTAATGCTTTATTTTCATGTCACAAATCGACAAGTTATATTTTAACTGAATTTACCTGAAAAAAAATATTCTGTTCTTTTAGATTCCCCAGTTTTTCTTACAAGATTATATACTACATAGCACATATTTTATTTTTACAGGTTGCAATATGGAGTATGGTGCTGATCCATCCTGCTTATGTTACGCCAATACACACATTAAGAATGTCACACATCACTTTTTAAATCAACTGTTTCTAATAATAAGCATTTTTATAAAGAAATAACAATTCTATATTGTTATTTACTCTTTAGTATGATGATAAACTATACAATAAATAATTCTGATACTAGTTTTTGCACAGGGATCATTTCTGGAAACAGTGACATGGCTGCTGAGCATCAGTATGATGGGATCTGTAACAACCATGTCACATCTGTCCACTGCCACATTTTGTGTTTTTGTGTCAGCTGTTATTGTTTTAGATCCACAATACTAACATTTATGAATAAGAGGATAATTAGCAATAGTAAGTACATAACTTTATTACTATTAAAGTACTGGTACTGACCAGACCATCATGGGTAATGTCACGTCCGTCCACCAGCAAGAGTTTTCACATACACGTGCTATTCAAAATCCAATTTTTCTGAAAATATAGCTTCCACTGTCAAATAATACCAGTAGTCTGTGCACAAATGTATTAGCATTATTTCAACACAGTTCTATGCATTTCTTACAACCTTTTTTTTTTTTTTTTTTTGACAAAAATGGCCACTCATTTGACCCCCTGAGTAAATTTTAACTGATAAACACACACACACAACCATTCATTCTGTCAATACACAAACCCGTCACTATATTTTTATGTTTCTTCCATTTGTGCTACTTAAATGAGCAGAGATACACACAGAACTGTTCACAATTACAATTCAGTTTTCAGGATTCTATAGCATTTTGCATCTATAATACAATCAACTGAAATATTCATTAAAATAGGCTTCAGCTTTTTTGTAATTCACACAGAATATAATTACAGTTCAGAAATGTCTCTGATTAAAGTATGACCCTTAAAATAATGTTATGTGTCTCTGAAAATGTCTGGGATTTTTGCAGAAACACTAGCAGTAATATTCTGTTTAGAGCAGTGATTCTCAACTGGTGGGTTGTGACCCCAAAGTGGGTCACAGACCTGTTTTCAGTGAGTGGCAGACCTTTGTCTTGGTAAAAAATAATGTTAAGAAATACTAGTTGCACTTTATTAATAGTGAATTAATTTTGCATGAAAACACCAAGTGTGTTAAAAATGGCTTTTACTGAGATGTTCTGAATGTTATGTCAGCTTTATGATTAACGCGTGAATAGGTGACTGACTGCACTTCTCATTTTTAACTGCGTGCACTTTGTGGTTTTGGTTAAAACGCACCTAATTTAGTGTTAAGCGGGTACACACATAAAGATAATCAGGCTGTTTTTGTCCCGATTTTCCCCCTTCCCGACCACGGATGGCAAATGCCAGATCATTTTATATTTTATAAGATTATCCAATAAGACTATCCTGTGATCTGAGGTGTGTTCAGAGTAAATTTGTCTGGATTATCAGCTCTGAAATGGGTCGGGGCCGACAATCATAAATATTAAACTTGTTCAATATTTATGACCAAATATCTTCGTGTGTGGGGAAAGCCGACGACTCCCGAGTCAAGACTTTGTGAATTGTGTCGTGGAACGGGATGTCTCCAATCAAGAAGCGAGCTGACTGAGGAACAAGGAAGTAGGTGTAAATAAAAACAAGCATGGCCGACCCCAAACATAAAGTTTGGTGGAACTCAGAAATGGAGGACCAGCTGTGGGAAGCCTGAGAATGTCTATTCAGTGTTGGACGTGTTGTGTTTTCCGATCATTGCTATGTTTCTTCTTCTTCGTTTTTGTTAGATCATGTTTGATCAGAGATTTCTGGCTTGGAGGACTCGGTTCTAGATCGGTGGTGGGACAGAATCCTTATGTGTGTGGTGTGGTTTGTTGAGATTATCGGAGCACAACACACACAGTACGATCAAAACTGTTCAATGTCTGATTTTTTATCTTCATGTGTGGGGTCTGTAACAGATAAAAAATCTCTTTGGACATAGAAAATCCTTATGTGTGTACCCTGCTTAAAGGGAATATTTCCCTCTTTAGCATCCCCACCTGCTGGGAATTTTGGTTTGTCTTTAAACTTGTCTTTTGTGTTTGCATACTGTGATATTCTGTATTATCTCATGTTCAAAATACCATATTTATTACATATAACACAGCAGTTTGGGTTGCGGCTTGTCATTGAGGAGTGATAGTGGGTCCTGAAGCCACAGCAGTGGAGAACCACTGGTTTAGAACATCTCTGAACTACAAAAGAGTCTGTGTACATTTGCACATATGGCACAGTGGTGATAAGTTCATTAAAAATCACACATAACATGGATAGATTTTGTCCTTAAAGTCGTTAAGTATCCTTTCATCACTTAACTCTCACAAACTAGAACAAGTGCGAGATGCTGTGAAGGACACTGAGTCAGAGGTGAGTTTGCATGTGCCTTTTGAGAATTAAGTCTTACTTTCATAGAAAGAGGCTGATTTTGTGTCGAATGTGTGAATATTCCCTCATTTACATCCATACACTGGTGCTATCTGCTTGACTGAACGTTACCTTTTGGAGTGCTTTGTGAATTACAATAAATGGTATATTTTTGTGTCCTTTGTTCTGGTTTTATGCCAGTAAAATCTGCAAGACCTTTTCAGAATCTGGCCCATAGATTCAGCACATGAAAAAGTTTAACTCTTTATTGGACAATTGACTGTTTTTGGTAATTTCCGCACACATGACAAGACAGTGACAGAAACAGTTACAGTGAGTCAACAGTCTCAGGTCCAATGTGGTCTACGGGGTCTGTAAGGTCCACCTCTGCATGAACAGTGAGTGTACCTGCTTTGTTAGGTACCATGAAGTAAAGGTACTAATGTAAGGAATGATGTTCAAAGAGATAATGTGGATGTGGACAGGGGTCTGGATCAGCAGTTACAGTATGTTGGTCTAATGTTCTAAAAGTCATGTTCTAATGTTCTAAAATATATGTTCCTTTGACATTACATGACATTACCTGTATTTTTCTATACACTTCTTGGATTTTTTTTTGCCACTTACGGGTAAGAAACCAAATAAAAAGGGTGGGCGATAGTGGGAATTTTGGTATTGATCTTATACCAAGTAAATACAAGGCTAGTATCACCAATACTGATACTTTATACTTGAAATGTCATGGCCATTGAATAATTTTGTAATTTTGCCTTTAGTTAGTTGATTATGATTATGACAAAACACAGGACAAAGTTTATATGCAAATAAACCTTTTTTTTTCATCAACTAACTAACAATTTAACAGTATAAAATAATAAAATAATTCCTCTTTTAAAGTTGTGGTATTACACACATCGCATGTGGCAGTTTCCCGGTCAGCTGTCACATGGTGCTTCTGTTTCTGTCCGCCATCACGGGCTGCTCTCAGTCAATGCTCCGACTATCTGGCAGAGTGTGTGTGTGTGTGTGGGGGGCAAAGTGTGACTGAGAGGGAGAGAGAGAGAAAGTGAGGTGCACTGTTTGCACAGACAGACATGGAGAGAAGCGGCGCTCGCATGGACTCCATGTGGAAATTCAAGTAATTTCCTGGACTTGTAGAACAGAAACTGCAACAAAAATATCGATCTCATCACGCTAGTATCAACTCGATACCGATACTCACCTTGGTATCGATACTATTGATATATCAGCTCCAGGTTGCTGTCTCTGACCTGCTCCACCAGCAGGCTCAGGAACTCTTTCATCCCCTAGCCATGACTGTACAACTCATCACTGAGTGGTCGGGGGGGTGGTCTCGGTCTCAGTCTCAGACATGACCACATCAGGACTGATACGAAGAGACTCTAAAAGATCCAAGCAACTTATGTAGTTGGACTACACCAACTTTTCAAACCACCGTAGATCACTTTAATAACTGTTACACTTAAAACACTGTTTCACTTTATATCACTGCCCTGAAATGTGTAAATACAACCTGAAGTCTTTGTTTGAAGTATTGTACAGGAAGCACTTTTAGAGGTAGTTCTTAGTTCTTTAGCAAGTGTCTTTAGAGAATATATACTAACCCTAATGTCAACCTGCCTACTAACCCACTGTTGTGTTGTGTTGTGGTCTGTCTGTTTTTTGTCTTCTTGTGCTGTATGTAAAGCTGCTGAATACTTGAATTTCCCTCGGGAGTAATAAAGTATCCATCTATCTATCTATCTATCTATCTATCTATCTATCTATCTATCTATCTATCTATCTATCTATCTATCTATCTATCTATCTATCTATCTATCTATCTATCTATCTATCTATCTATCTATCTAGATTGATACGTCCAGCCCTACCAAATATGCTAATTTCATTGACCTTGATTTTCTACATGACTATAAAACATTTTTAAAAGTTTCACAAAATAATAAAGTCTTGTTATGTCTTCCAATAACACACTAAGGTTGAACTGTTGAATTTCAGAGTATATCTATATCTATATATATCTATATATATCTATCTATCTATCTATCTATCTATCTATCTATCTATCTATCTATCTATATATATATATATATATATATATATATATATATATAAAGGGTTGTGGTACTAGTTGACTGTTGCAGTCACTCTCTGGATGTGAACCTTTCTAGCAATTTAGATGAATAGTAAATAGATTATCCTCTAATAACATTTAAGCTCTGTCTGGCTGCCTCAGTAGTGCAAGACAACACATAATTAACACCAGTCAAAGAAACCCATGCACATTTATAGCTGTTATTATTGCTCATGCGAGCACGTACCTCTACCCACCTCAGATAAAGTGTCACCGGCGCAGAAATAAGTAGTGACATGAGTTGCAATTCACAGAGAGGTGAGGGACTTATTTCTTATTATGTTGAACCATAAAAATGGCTGCAGAGAAATCCTGACTCAGTGTGACGGAATTAAATTATCCTAATGTGATTACTTTATTATAGTTTTGTGGGAAACTGTCACCAGATGAATCAAAGCACTATATCTGTTTAAACAATATATACCTATGCACCTATGTTAAATAACAGGAAAGGAAAGTGAAAAATGGAATGTAATGTATTGAGTTACACTAATTATAACAAAAATACTATAGACTGACAGATTAACAAAGACTGTTTTCACTTTTCCTATTGTGTTTATTGTTCATAAACAGCAGGAGAGACGTATATCTTTGAATATTAAGGTTAGAAATGTGAAATAGTTGATGAGTTTAAACAAGATAAGATAATTACATACTTGTTTATATTGTTTAATTTTAGCTGTTTCATATGAGTTTTTGTGGACTGATTATGTTAAACAAATTACTTTCTTTCCCCAAGCACCAGCAAAAATGTAACAAATTCAGTGGATTTTTTGATTTATATACAGGTGAGTTTATATTTGTTTTGTCTTTGTGAATATTTCTGTTCTTTGTGTTCTTTTTTTAGACATTTCGACTCCTTTGCAAAATGCAGAGGGCAGGAAATCTGTAACTAGACGTAGAATCCTCAGCATCACAGAATTTGAGGTCATCTTTCATTGCGCTCATATTGCCCTGGTTTCAAACGAAAGCAGATGCCTTCAGAATCTGCAGTGAGATACCAGGTGTGAAGGTAGTGGCGGATTCAAGAACATAAAATGCAAGAGAAATATCACAAAAAGAAAGAAGAGGGGGGGGGCAGAAGAAGGGGAAAAAAAGGAAAAAGCCTCTGGGTAAATGTCTGTTTTACACAGGCTGAGCCTCTGGGTCGCTGCTGGCAAGATACTCGACAAATGACAGCACTTGGTTGGTTGTTTCAAGGCTTCGAGGCCATTTGCCTTCATGTGACAGGTTGTGTAGTTTTCTGTACTTTCTCAAGAATTGACTGGCTATAAGCTACAAAATCAGAGGTGGATTGGATGGCAAACTGGTAGCTTTATATTTTGTACTATTATGTTATTTAGTGTCATTTTTAGCTTTCTACTGTTATCATCAGGTCAGATACAGGTCATTCAGAGATGTTTGAAGTAAACAGGAGGCCTCCATAAAAGAGATTTTTGCAATCCCACCACCTACACCTACATATTTCTGTGCCAATCAAAGGGAAAAGTGTCTCAAACCTTCCATCTGGTAAAAGTCTGTGAGTGAGGTTTTTTCGTAACGATTACCTAGAGAACAATTCATTTGCGTTTGTAAGACACACCCTTAGAGGACTATTTTTAATCACCAATTGAATTAAGAGACGAGCAGATGCTTGTTTAAGACCATCAAAAAAGATAACATCAAATCACCGATTTCAATCAGTTCTTCAAACATTAAAAACTCCAGCAGAACATAAACACAACACACACAGCGGTGTGAGTAACCGCAAAAAGACACATCAGACTGCATGTGCGAACAGACAAGTGCTTGGAAACTCAATAGAACGGCAAAAGCAGCTCTTAAATGGGACACTGTAGGCAGCAACAGTACACATCCACCAGCGAGAAATGAAATCAGCGAGGCATTGTTCCTCAAAGAAACTCTTTCTGCTCCTGTGCTTCTTTCTTTTTTGGGGACAGACACTACATTTTATGGCCTGGCAAAGGCTCTGCAAATACTTCCCCCAACCCCCTACCCAGTGACTCACTTACATCCATGCTGTCTGTAATAAACACACACTCTCACACACAAAAACATCCTCCATGGTAACACTGGGAACATGTACAAGTGTGCTATCATTATTAAAAGAGTGTTAACACTTAGGCTAGCATAGATTTTCTTACAAACACACATAGATAGTGTGGTGGAAAAATTTACTTTTTATATTTTATACTCTTTATATTTTATACTGTATACTTTATATTTTATATTTTATACAATAGATAGATAGATAGATAGATAGATAGATAGATAGATAGATAGATAGATAGATAGATAGATAGATAGATAGATAGATAGATAGATAGATAGATAGATAGATAGATAGATAGATAGATAGATAGATAGATAGATAATTATTTCTCAGTCTGTATTGCGTATACCCACTTCTAAATCCCCCTGAGGTGCACCATTCAGTAGTATCTGACCAGACGTATCTATTTTGATACGTCAGGTCTCGATGCTGAAATATTATTATTTTTGAACAAACAAAAACATAATTTAACACAAACACGTCTAACAAATTGGCAATTCCTTATCAAAATTGGCAAAGTTCTGCCTCCTTCCTCATAAATGACAATCTTGTAGTGTCACTGGATAGGCCTCTGGTGAATGAATTCCTCCCCCCTGGTGGATTATCGGTGTATTGCATGTATCTAATTGTATACACCAGGTTTTTACAAGAAAAAAAAATACTCTGATAATGTAGAGAGCTTCAAAACTCATGTATCAAATATCATACGTTTGGCATTATAGGGTTAAATTACTGGCAATATGACTCCGCATTTAGTAAATAGATTTTGTTGCCAATAGTTAAACTGTGTGAGTAGGTTAACGTTATGAAAGGCTAACGTTATTCTGTGTTTGCCTCATGTTGAATACATTTACATTCATGCAGCTGCTTGTGTGACTAATAATACCTACAAACTGCTCCTGATCAAGTCATGATAATTTTATAATAGTGAGCAAATGCTAGTGATGGATTTTTTGGTTAACTAAATAGAGTAGTTTTACATGTCACTGTTTCTAAAACAGGGTGTTTTTTTTCTGGACTACTTAAAAAAAAGGCAAAAATTGAGAGTATACCCACTTCTCCAGGGACCACTACACCACTAGATAGATAGATAGATAGATAGATAGATAGATAGACAGACAGACAGACAGACAGACAGACAGACAGACAGACAGATAGATAGATAGATAGATAGATAGATAGATAGATAGATAGATAGATAGATAGATAGATAGATAGATAGATAGATAGATAGATAGATAGATAGATAGATTACAGGGTATTTACTTAGCCTAAGAAAATTAATTAACCTAAAAAAAAAAGCTACTATTGTTGTGCGTCTCTTAGGTTTTCACACATAAGGGTAATGGAACAATTTATTTTTTTATTCTAAAACTCAAACAGCAAATCAATGTTATTTGGTCGTCATGTAAAACTCACAAATAAACCGATAGATAAAGACAGACTGTTTTATACGCACCAGCTACTAAAACTGGATCATCATCAGCTGAGTAGTTTTTGATGGGTGTACACAGAAGCAGTGGGTGAGATTAGTCCGTTTATTTTAATTTTTTTTTCCTATTGTAGCTGCCTATAGACTCCAGCTGGATCGAGATTCACCAATCAGCCTCTACTAAGGATTTGACACAACGCTTGATTCTTGCAGTGTGGATCATTCAGCCTCTTTACTTGCCAGGCTCTTCAGATTAGTTTCCTCCTACGTGTATATTATATTCATAAAGCAGAATGGCATGCATGAGTGCTCCAGACAGGCTTTTACACATCTGTATGTAGACCAGCAGGGAATGGCTTTGGATGTGTAGATCAGGCAAACACACTGTAGCCACTGTCACAGCTGTAGGCTCAGTCCCTCAGGGAGCACTCCACCAGCCACCCTGTAAAAAAGTGCCACAGCACATCTGGGTCCCAGCAGGTGCTCTGCAGTCCCATGATAGATTGTCGTTTGCTGCTGAACCTTTGGCCTGGTGTTCTTCTGCATTGGTATGGAACTTTACATCCAGTTTGTAATACACCTCAAGCACAAGGACTGTAAAACAAAGCATACCTGTGACTACTTTATTACATGCTGTACTATAAATAGTGGAAGGAATACTTACTATGGAGTGATGAAAAATGACACGTTTATTTATTTATTTAACTTAATAGAAAATAATCAAATGTGGCGTGCTGTCCCCAAACATCCATCTATTTACAGTAAATTATAATTCTGTTGCGTCAGGAGTTTTTTTCTTTGGCCTTTAAGGACAAACGGTAGACACTGTTTACATTTTTATTGAAGCGGTGAAAGGACAAAACAAGGATAGCCAAATGTCACTCCGTCTCATCATTATTCTGCGCCACCATGTGCCAATATCATCAGAGATAAGCGAGGGCTGAGTAATTGCAAAGATAACTTTCATTTAAGCAAGATCTAATACTTAATTGCGTATGTACTCTACAGAAGGATGCTGACCTTTGTATCCTCTATTGTTTATCAGCAAAATCAGCAAAATTTTATTTGACAAAAATCGGAGAAGGAAAACATTGTAGCGATAAAGGATTTATTCAGGGGTCACAGGCTGTAATTACTGTCTAAGAAAATAGGAACTGGAGAACATTTTATTGTGAGGTTAGAAGTACACCCCTGTCCCTAATGTATTCATTAGCTTTTTTAAAGAAAATAACAAATGTTCCTGTGTCAGTTTTTGTTTGAATACATTTTTGCTTTAACTTTCTGATAATCACACCAAGAGGGGATGCTGTTTCAAATATAAGTATTTTTTGGCTTAGGATATTGCTACAATTGTTCTGGTTTTTCTCCTGTTTTCTTAAGCACTGTCAGTTGCCCACAGTGCTTGATAGATCGCTGATTTAACTCATTCTGTTAATGAATTAGTTTAAAGAACTTGCTGCGGTGTTTCAATGTGTTTCATTACCTTCATAAGATCGCAGCAACCAGGGACTTTCAGACTTAGAAAACAGAATATAGACGCATCAGACAGAAAGCGCAACAATTGTTAGAACTAAATGCATGTTCTGGCAGATGGATTTTACACCAGATGACATAAAACAAGTAAACAACAATGCAGATGTTCAGATTAAATATTCAGATCTTTAGCATAAGTGCTGTTGATGAACTCATGCATGGATCCCCCCCAGACAGTCAAGGACAATGGGATGACTCTGGTGACAGGGGAGTGGGGGTGGCAGC
Organism: Sphaeramia orbicularis; assembly: GCF_902148855.1. NCBI lineage: Eukaryota > Metazoa > Chordata > Actinopteri > Kurtiformes > Apogonidae > Sphaeramia > Sphaeramia orbicularis. The sequence goes on from NC_043966.1 coordinate 26,171,107, forward strand.
GCATTTTTCAGAAAAGCCTACATTGTCTGGGGTTATTTGGATAATAAGTGACTGAGTCAGAGACATGGCTGAATAATACAGTTTAAATAATGCTGTCATCTCACTTAACCCACAAAGACCCAGTGTTACTTTTGTGGCAGTTCCCAAATAATGTTTTTCTCTAAGTTTCACCTTTCTTAAATGATTTATCACCATTTATTATAATATTATCCTCTGTATTTTGTATTTTTTCAATGAAAACCACTTATTTTCGTGCATTTAATTTACTGATCATGTAGATCACAGATCATAAATTCAAAGGTTATTATTTTGCAATAGAAAAAACTGTAGAAAAAGTGACATTTTCAGCAAATATATCAATGAATGAATGTAAAAATAAGCATGTCCATCCACTGTCATTGATCCAACTCCATGGGTTTTACTGGTGAATCCATGTTGTAGAACACAGGTGTCAAACATGCGGCCCAGGGGCCAAATCCGGCCCGCCAAAGGGTCCAGTCTGGCCCCTGGGATGAATCTGTGAAATGCAAAAATTACACTGAAGACATTAATCATTTTAGTTCAGGTTCCACATACAGACCAATTTAATCTCAAGTGGGTCGGATCAGTAAAATACTATCATAATAACCTATAAATGATCACAACTCCAAATTTTTGTCCTTTTAAATGTAAACATTTTCATATCATTTTACTGTATTTGCACTAAAACAAACAAACATTTCACAAAAACACAAATATGAACATTTTAAAATGTCTGAAATGTAATTTTAACAATATTCTGCCTGTTATTGAATCTTTTGTGTATTTGTCGATCCACTGTGATCTGTAAGTTGTAATTTACATGTTTAAATGATAAACTGAGACATAATATTGTTAAAATTGCATTTAGTTTTCTTAAGAAATTTCAGTTTGTTCATGTTATTCACATTGTTTTAAAGGATAGTTGGTAGATGTAAACATTTTCATCGCATAATTTTCCTTTTTTCACTCTAAAACATAGAGGAAAGTTTGGAGATGACATTATTTATATATTATTATGTTATTATGTCACTGGTTCGGCCCACTTCAGATCAAATTTGGCTTAATATGGCCCCTGAACTAAAATGAGTTTGACACCCCTGATGTAGATGTTCATAGAAGCTTAGATTAAAGTTGAGGGTTATTATATCAGAAACAGAGAAATCTGAAGAAAAAAATGACTTTTTCCTTAAATATATCAATAACTGAACATAAAAACAAGTGTCTTCGTCCACTGTCATTGATCCAACTCCATGGGTTTTACTGGTGAATCAATGTTGTAGATGATGATGGAGTTTCCACTTTCGCTACAGAGCCTGTGATCATCCAAGTGGGAAAAGATGGCAAACTGTATTTTACACCAATTATTTACATGTATTGATAGTATTCATTGTTCGGAAGTCATTAAATATGTTAGATCAGTAGATGGTTTTAGTGACCAGTTGCTGTTTGGGTCTTTATGGGTTAAATATCTTGTTTTTGTGATGATTGTCAACAAACTGCTACTCTTCATCAGTGTTGTGCAAGTTACTTCCAAACTGTAATACATTACAGATTACTTGTTACTGCTATTTAAAAGTAATTGCTATCATTACAATATCACTGTCTAAGAATTTTAATGCGTAAGATAACTCCTGTATTACTTTTAAAGGTCCCGTATTATGCAAATCTGACTTTGTGAAAGTTTTCTTATAGTAGTGTGTGTTGCAGTAGCCTCATTATGAGGTTCGAATTTGAAAACTGTCTGTTTCCTCCCTGCCTTGCAACACCACATTTAGTGAAAATGCCTGCTCAAACGGCCGAGTTTGAGTTGGGTCCGCTTATGACGACATAAGCGGATTTAACTCCTCCCCCTGACTGTGCCCCCACCCTGGCAAAGCGAGCCCCGCCCTGGCAAAGTACCTCTTGGACAACAAACATGGCGAAGGCGAGACACGCAAGTTGTGGTGTTGTTGGCTGCACACACCAACACGATAGTTTATTTTTGCTCCCCACTTCCGAGCCTCTCCGTAAAAAGTGGCTGGATTCTATCTGTGATGGTCATGGACCAAACTACATTCCCAAACGCTTGTATGTGTGTGCCCGGCATTTCACGGACGAGTGTTTTTCGAACATGGGCCCATACAGCTCCGGCTTAGCACAAAGACTCCGAATCAAGAAGGACGCAGTACCAACGCTTCGTGACCCAAGTACAAGTGTGGGAGATGTAAGTTCTGATCATTTTTTTGTATCTTTACTGCATAACCCTACATTACGGATAAGCTGGTGGTTGTTGATGTGTACGTCTAATGTTAGCATGGCAGCTAACATAGCTCGGTTACTGCTGCTAACGTTTGCGTCCCCGTTAACATGCAAGAGCTGATAATATCGAGAGACATTCAACAGAACTACTTTGAACACGGCCCTTTTGTGGTTGGCATCAGTAGAGTTAGCATCAAGCTTCTTAGTAGCTGCCTGCATTAGTGGCGGCAGGCGTCTTTCCGTGTCAGGTCCACGAACCCGACACAACACCGCCGTTTTCCGTCGGGCTCAATCACGCCTCAAGGCAAAGAAAGCCAGTGTTTGGAAAGACGTTCTGTCTGAGACATGTGTATTGTAGATGAGAGAGCCATGGCTTCACAGTCAACATTAACGCGTAGTACCGCTAGCGGAAGCCGCGTCCTCTCCCAGAGAGGGGAGGGGGAGTGGGCGTGGACAGATGCGTTCATTTGCATACCCGGAAGCAGGCCCAGAAACAGCCTGTTCTGAGGAGGGCTGGTGAGAGGGACTTTTTCAACCGCTGAAACTCCGAAAAAAGGATGATTTTGGGGCGAACAAACTTAAATACTATGTTTTTGGGCTTCTGAGACCTATATGACGTGACTGAAGAATAGCATAATACGGGACCTTTAAGTTACATACAGACTTGCGCTATAAATGCCACGTGCACAGTAGAACCCAACCCCCACCAAAGTCAAATAATAACATCCCCTTCAATACAAGAGGTAGGAGAGCCTTGGGATGCATAAAATTCCCCCTCAAGTACATGTGGATGGATAGGTCAGTAAGTAGCCTAACGGTCTACGATGTTTGAATCCCAGCAGAACACTTGCATTTTGTTCAACATTTACAAGAGGACACCTGTAGATAAATCCGTAACTGATAAAGAATTCTAACTAGTCATAGAAACGTTAGCTTACCTTGTCATTGCTGATCACAGGGATCATGCTAACTAGCTTCTGTAAAGCAGGGTTCGGGTTAGTAATGAGCATACGTCCATGTGGCCAGTGGACTGTAGTCTGCCATCTTTACCCATTGGCTGAACACAAACAGGAAATAGAACTTTCCTGCAGCATTTTTAATTCCTTAAGGCAGGGGTGTCCAATCCTGGTCCTCAAGAACTACTATCCTGCATGTTTTAGACGTATCTGTTTTCCAACACACTTGATTCAAATGATAAGCCTATCATCGAGCTCTGCAGAAGCCTGATGACGACTGTCAGGTGCGCAGGAAGAGGGAAACATCTAAAACATGCAGGATAGTAGCTCTGAAGGACCAGGACTGGACACCCCTGCCTTAAGGTCTCACGGTTTTGCTGTTTTTGTTTGTTTTTTTTGGTATTAAATTATAAGCAAAAAGTGTGTTGTAACGCAAAAGCTATTTAACATGTACCAAGTAAAATATTACTGAAAATTGATTAGTAATGCCTTACACTACTCTCTTTGAGCCCAACTGGTCAAGGCAGATGGCCATCCTCCAGGGGTCAGGGTCTGCTCCAGGTGTCTGCCTTCACCAGTCACAAGTGTTTACTCCTGGAGGATTCTGATGGGTTTCTGTAAGTTGGCTTGAGAGTCTGGTTTCGACCTGTTCTATATGTTAAGTGTCATTTGATAAGTTTTGTCAGGAATTGGCGCCTTATAAACAGTGTTGGGCAAATTAGTTTTAAAAAGTAATTAGTTATAGTTACTTGTTACTTTCCCAAAAAAGTAATTGAATTAGTAACAGAATTACTCCCTCATAAATGTAATTAGTTACCAGGGAAAGTAATTATTGCGTTACTTTTTTGAAAAACCTTCAAATATTTAAAAGGAAACTGATTTTTGAGCGTGTTTCGCGGGCCAGTTGCATAGAGTAGAACAGCAGACGGGTACTGAATACCATAACTGTGGTGAGGCTGGGGTCCACCAGGGCCCGGCTGGGGTCCACCAGGGTCCGGCTGGGATCCACCAGGGCCCGGCTGGGGTCCACCAGGGCCCGGCTGGGGTCCACCAGGGCTCGGCTTTTCCACCACATGAATGGATATCTGCATTTATAGGAAGAAGATGCTCCTCCAGTTAATCCCACATCTCCTCTTTTTCCAGTCGCTCCTCCTGGATACAGCAGTAAATGTCTTCAGTCCAGTCAGTCAGACTCACTGATAACTCCTCCCCTAAGCTAGCTGCGCACGTAGCTGCGTTCAAGTGCATGGGGTGTGCCGTGGACAACTCAAACTCGGACATGTCATTAGTCGTTCAGGTGAAGGCAGCGTGGACAACTCAGACTCATGGACACTCAGGTGAAGCATGAAGGCAGTGTGGGCAATTTGAATATAAGAACGGCTCATAAACAAACGGCTCGCAGTGAATCGGTTCTTATAGTTTACTGAAAGAGCCGTTCAAAAGTCTCGACCCGTCTGCAAACGTCACACCTCTCGTGCCTGGCTGAGCGAGCCAGGACGGATAACAGCTGTTAGATATCAGTGCATAGTAACGCACCACATTTCACTGCCGGTAACAGTAACAGTGTTGTAACATTTCAAATGGTAATTAATTAAATTACCCGTTACTGAAAAAAACAATAACGGCATTAGTAACGCTGCTGTTTTTAACGTTGTTATTCCCAACACTGCTTATAAATAAAATTTGATTGATTGATTGATTGACTACTACGTTACAGTAAAGAATAATCCGTTACTGTAATGCATTACTTTTGTAACACATTACTCCCAACACTGCTCTTCATAAACTACAAAGTCATTAGAAAATACTCATGAATAAGTAGAGGGTGAAACTGAAAAAAAGTTACAGCTATACTTCAGTGTTTACTTTGTCTTTTCCTTGAGTATTATATATTATAATATTTGTGCATATTTAATTTCTAAAGCATCAAGTTTTGTTTTGCGTGTTAAAATATTGACTCTGATTTGGCTTCTAACGTCTCTGGAGGGACGTGTACATGGGCATGTCCTTAGAGTTAACATTACAGGTTTATACAATTGGGTCAGTTTCAGGCTCGGCCGTCCCACTTCGAGGCAGAACAAGGTGTTGTGAAAAACTATTTTACATTGAGAACAGACCCCGGTTTGAAAATAGCTAAGTGGAATTTGATTTAAGCTGCACTCTTGCACCCCCAGGTCTGAGAAAAACACAGTGTATGTTTGTGCATGTGAATCCTCTCCCCTTCAACTTGTCTTGGCTTTGATTTCTTGACATATTCCCTTGCTGCTTTTTTGCTTCAGTGCTCTGTGCACTGTGTTGTCTCCCATCTTCTTGTATTCGTCTCCTATCTCATCCCACATGTGCTTCCAGGCAACGCAAGTCTCACAGCCTGCTTTCCATAAAGATAACATTGCAGAGTTAAACAGATGGGGTATAAATGTTCTCTCAGTGATAAGTATTGGCTTAGATACACAAAGAGATAGAAGGGATTATTCATAGTATCTTGAATTTTCAACAAAAATGTTAAATCTTGAGTACAGTTATGGCATTAGACACATGTTCATATATAAAACATGTTTTATATGAGCATTTTCATCCCCCAGTGCAGCTGTATTGAACAAAGTGGGCAAATGTTTGTCATGAATGTCTCTCCACTATAGCTAATAGTTGTAATGAAATGTGCAGTTTGTGATGCTTTACCACTGCATCTGTGGAGCTGTGTAATGGCTGGCACAAAATGAGCGAATAGACTAATAGCTCTATTATTCATATGCATTTTCATCACATACAGCACGGCAAAAAGAATAAAGAATACATTTTAGACACGGCGGCTCAGACAAGAAGCATAAGGTTGTGATATATGCTTTTTTGTTACATTCATATTCTGTAAATGATAATTCATCATAAGCATTTTGATGTTAAGCCCATAAAATACCAAATTAAGGCTGGGAGCACAATGATTTCCTGTTACGCTGAGAGCCTGTGAATCTTTGATTACAGCCAGGATTTTTGTTTTAATTCTTCCGTGCCCGTACCCAGGGAGATTATGTGCCGTGACCCGCTGCTTTAGAAAATCTAATTTCAACTCCAATCACGTAATCCAGCTTCATATTAAATATGTACAGTATGTACAGAATTATCACCGTCTAAACCAACTGTCCCTTCCTAAATCTCTGCTGCGGTGGCATTTTTATTCCACCCGGCTTGTTGCAACTTAATTTTAAGTGTTACTGAACTCCCTGTCAAACATTGTGTTTTGATAAATCTCCTAGTTATACCTGAATCAATATAAGGGCAAGGTGGTGGGTGAAAAACCTTTATAATCCTTGCCCTCAGCAATCCGTTGCACGCAGGCCAATTTCACTCTGGTTTTATCATTTGTACCTGACAGTTTTCAGTATGTTGAGCAGACCTAATCCATATTGTTTGATATTACTCTTGGCCCACACCCATAAAGTATTCCAATCAAAGTTGCTCAAATGCGATTTTACTGTCAGAGGAAAACCTTGTTTGTTTATGCACGCAGGATTTCCATATTGAATATCAATGTTGGAGGCAATTGGGCAAGCACTAATCAATTTCTACTAACATGAAAAATGTTACAGAGGCCTCTAGTACGACAGGAAATATAATTACATTCTTAATGTTACCATTTAATTACCAAGCGATGATACAGTCGCAGGTTTTGTTAAAATTTGTAGTTATTTTTTAGTGCACAGGTTTTAAAGCAACACGAATATGAAGTTTCAAGCACAAAAAACATACAAGTATGGATTTAAATCACAATTACAAGGTCTGTCTGTGTCATATTTGAAGGACTCAATTAATATTGGTCTTTGAATTCGCCTTCATGGAGGCAGAATAAAGAACAGAATATAAAATGTCAAAATATAATCATTTAACATTTGGCAAACTGATTTTAGGTCACTGAGCTTGATGTAGAGTAATATATATATAAATAAAGATGATCCTTCTAAATCATCCACAAGACAACCTCTGACCTGAGTTCAGTTCTTCCTTTCAGATGCTTCATTTCCACATGGCCTTCTAAACAGAAGCTGTAAAGGGAATGTACTCAGTTCTTTGCAGATTCAAATCAACATTTACAGCACTTTTGCAACCACGCATCAGTGTGAAATAAGACAACGCCATCTCTTCAGATGTCAAAATGAGACCGTACTCCATCTCTTCTGTCCTATGTAGATTATTTGTAATTTGCCGAGGCAGGTTTGCACGTCTCCGAGATGTTATATTGAACATCATCGGGACATCTTATTAGCATTTCTCCATTCGAAGTGCATCTCACAGGTTGTAAAAGACAGAAACAATCTTAAAAAGCTCCTTCTTGGCTTGTGAGAAGCAGCATCAAATGAGTGAAGGGTCAGCACACCAACAGTTAGAGGGAAGCCTCAGGGACATGTATAAAATTGGATCTGCCATTTTCTGAAAAATGTGCTGTTGATTTGATACTTTTCGGGTCCGGGTTTTGTTCCTGAGGATGTCCATAATAGTTGATGAAGATAAATTACAGGTGCTTCCCTCTAAAGGAAGAGGAAAGGAAAAGGAAAAGGAAAAGGAGGGAAACTGATCTCAGGGGAGGTCTGTCTGATCTTCTTATATGTTCAGAGAAGACTCACCATTACTGTACGCGGTGCATTAGTCCATATCAGAAAACAGCTTGTAGAAGGGTAATGCTAACCATTTTAAGTATTCAGAGATTATCGTCCCAGGACGGTTCGGTCGATCTCTCTGAAGTTGCATCAGTCTTTCCTTAACACATCACAGGCGGAATCCTTGAGTTTGTGATGGCACTCGGGTGCAAAATCAAGGCCTGTTGATTTGCTGTTTGCCGACATATTAACCCTTTCATGCATAAATTATGAGAACTTTAATCAAGATTTTTTTTCATGAGTGTTTTTATTTGTCTGTAAGCATGAAAAAAAAAACAAAAAAAACAATGCGATTGAAAATTTCTTATGAACCTATTTTTCATGGAGTTCCAAAAATGTCCACTTAGCTGGACACCATATGTTTAATTTTTGAAGCAAAAAAAAAAAACATGTATTTACTGATATATTGTGTGTTTTCATGCAGCTAATCTGATGTTTTCTTACATTTTAACATATTCCAATACTAGACACTACTCACGTCATGGAGATAATATGCAAACAAACAAACAAACAAACAAAAAAACTTTTTGTTTGAAAAAAAAAAAGTTAATTACAGTCTAATAATAATAACAAGCAATTGATTTACACTCAAACATGTTAGGGCAGATCAGATTTATAAAGAACATCAAAGTTACAGTAATGGTATGAATTACAGTGTAAGTGATGGTGCGTAAGTGTCTACTGTGTACAAACTAAAAACAAAAAAAAAACAAAAAAAAAACATGAATATACATATAAGAGAACAGCTTTGAACAGCTGTCCACTGAAATGACTACTACGCATTAAAGCATTAAATTAACACCACAAGTGAAAGTAAAATTCTAAACCTACAGAATGTAAACCTCATTTGGGTGAAGACATTGAAAAAAATAAATCTTCCCATTCAAAGCCAGCTTTTGACTCACTCAGGGCAAAAAACCCATAACATACATAGGACATTCCTGCTTGAAAATCAGAACAAAAATGTGTTTTACAACTGTAGCATTTGATTGAAAAGCTTTATGCTTCCTATAAACTAGACCATTTCAAGGCAACAGGGGTTAAATTAAGAAAGATGATGCCCTCATGATACTTTAAATGAAGTTATTCTTCAGAAAGACATGCGTATACCCAGGCGAGACACCTAGGGAGCTTAAAAAATGAACTCATATTTGTATGCTTGTACATGTGCGTGTGTGTTGTATAATTTTCAGTGTGTGTTGTGTGTTTAAATGAGAGTCTGTGTTGTGCTGTAGTGGTGGCTGACAGCCTTATTGGCATTTTCTACGGTGATTTCTATGAGCTTACTCTATTAGAATCACAGAGGGCTTCCATCTAGTCCGCAGCAGCCTGCATGCAAAAGAAGTGTCCCTGGAGCCTCTGTTTACCAACCAAGTCGGATTTGCTGCTCTCATGCACAGCCAGGCTAAAGCTCAGCTACCCAGCAACCCCCTCCAGTGTCCCTCCCCTCTGCCCTCAACACCGACACCCCCTTATGCAGACTCACAACACCCCCATCCCATCCTCGCCCCAGCCCAACGGTCCTTGAGGCTTTCATTTTGTCGCTCATCCTTAGTCTACTTTTTGCCAGAATCTGTTCAAAACTTTCCAGACTGTGGGCTTTTTATGTAAATCTTGTGGCACAAAAATGTGAATCCATGGTTACAAGCCAAATCTGCATACTTATAAAAAAAAAAAAAAAAAAAAAAAAAAAAAGGACTCTTCAAACTGAATTGTTTGTCTTCAAATAACAAAATTGAAGGAGGATTGTATTGTTACTTTGACAAAGTAGAGGGAGGGACTTCAAGAGCTTGTTAATAAACATTGAATACAAGCCATTTTGCCTTTGTAAAAATGTCTTCAAAATAAAATAAAATGTTGAAGTTATTTTTTATTCATTCGCACGTTTGAAGAGTTGGAGACTGAGGCAACTTTTGTCTTGTGCCTTTATGGCATTCTTTACTTTTGTTTTTGACACTTTGATATACCCAAACAAAATCCTTCTCAGTCGGCTGAGAAAAGTTAAATAAATTGTTGTCTCGAAGAATTGCTTGTTGATGATAAAGAAAACAATACAGAGACAAGACAACAAGGGAATGCGCCTGTCTCATCCATGCAGCTCTACAGGGAAGACACTTCTCACAGATGATGAAGTTAGTCAATGAAATTGTTGCTCTGCTGATGGGAGGATGTCATATGGTATGTTTTCTCCCACAAATATACTAAAAAAAAAAAAAAAACAAAAAAAAAAAACAAGTGGGATGTTGAATGTACAGCAGTCTGTGGTTTTAAAAGAATATAACATATCATAATAGAGTAAATTATCTCCACGCATTCCCACATTATTCTAATCTTCATTTATTGCTTCTTTTTTGGCAGGAACAATTTACATTTAACTCCGGAACACAATCTTGGCTGTGTGTTTCTACTCTGTGGCCTCTGTATTTACCCTCATTATGAAGGTCTGACCCGCCAACACATAGAACATAATAAAGAGTAAACATCAACAGTCAATAAGCAACGAAGAATGGCAGCATACCAAACATGAAAGCAGGACAAAACTGATACTATCATTTTCATTACTCTTACTTTTTTTGTGGTTATTTCTTGGCAAGAAGATTAATACGAATTTACTCAGAGCTGTTGTCTTGGCATCAGAGATTGGCAGGCTGCCATAAACTTGGCATAATACTGTCATTCTTCTTATCAAAAAATAAGCTAGAAGATCATTATGAGTTCAGTATGTTAACTAGTTGGCACCGAGTGTTTGCGTGTCATTGTCAGGACCAGATTATTTTCCGTCTTAATAATAAACATCTGCTTGAAGCTTCTCTTTCGGCTTTTCGTTCGTCGCCAAAACAGAGCAGAGTCACTGACTGTCACTTCCAGCTGCAGTCTGTAGGCCCTCCAGACATGAAATCAATACTCAACATTTTCCTTCTGATGGACACATACTGGGGACAGACAGATTCCCCTCACAAAGACTGCACTTGATTGAGCCCCACTTAGATTGCTAATGTGACTGATGGACTGACACAGACAGCTCTACAGGAAGTTACTGCGTGATCTATTGTGACAATCTCTGGCTGACAGCAAGAGAGTGTATTTGAATGAGTTTGTGTCGTCATCTCCAACTGTTAAATGCTCTTTGCTTTTATGCTTCCCCCGTACATCGTTTTCAAAAGGCCCTCATCACGTCACAACACCGTCTTTTGTCTAATATCTAAAGACACATCCAAAAAAACCCTGTTTGTATTCCGACTTACATGTGAGTTTAATAGGTTGTAGCGTTACAACATTAGACTTGAAAGATAAATGCTCTTACACCGAGACATTTTAGCGGCTTCTGTTTGAGTCCCACAATGAAATAAGTGCACAGCAGCTTGTAACAATACAGGTATTCTTCTCCGGTGAAGAGTCTGAACTGCAGAGTAAACTTCATTGTTAGAGGCATCCATTAACTTGAGCATCTGGTAGTGTGGGATGAGGCCGTGATCATAGCTTGAAGTTGCTTACAAACACTTTGTCTTGCCAACACTTTCAAATGTTTCCTAAAATTACACATCGAGAAAGTAGCTGTTGGTTTGTCAATGTATTTATCTCCTCTTTATTACAGTACATGGAATACTCATTAATTTGTCTTTACCTGTGGTTACATCGCACGATATAAATAGATTAACCCTTTCATGCATGAATTATGAGAACCTTAGTCAAGATTTTTTTTCTTGAGTGTTTTTATTCCTCCTTAGGCATGAAAAAACAATGCGATCAAGTTTTTTTTTTTTTGTTTTTTTTTTTGTTTTTTTTATGGAGCTACAAAAATGTCCACGCATTTAAGTTTTGAAGTAAAGAAATGTTTAGAACCCAATATCAGAAAGTGATATTAAAACAATGAAATAATACCATTTTTAATGCTGCTAATCTGATGTTCTCTCACATTTTAACATATTCTAATGCTAGTTATTACTCACTTCATGGAGATAATATGCAAAAAAAAAAAAAAAAAAAGATTTTGTCTAACAAATGACAATTGATTTACACTCACACATGTTTCTGCAGATCAGGTTGATCAAAAACAGCAAAGTTACAGTAATGGTCTGAATGTCAGTGTATGGGATGAAGCATAAATGTCCACTGTGTTGGCTGATATGGAACTAAAACAACAAAACCCATGAATATACAAGAGAACAGCTGGAGAATAACTGTCCACTAGAGTGACCATCATGCATGAAAGGGTTAAATGTGTTAATTTCTGCTACAACAGTTTTATACAGTTTCAGCATACAGCTACAATATTAGGCCCAATCCCAATTCACCCCTTAGCCCTCCCCCTTACCCCTACTCCTCAGCCCTTGCATTTGGCACTACCCCTTGAAACACAGCTTCCAGGGGTAGGGGTTGAAATATTTGTCTATGAAATCAGACAACCCTTCGAGAACTGTTGCGTCGTCAGCAGTCATCGATGCCCCTATTAACAAATACAACAACTTTGTTTCCGAAATAATTCACCTTGGCATCAGTAGTCGCTTTTCCATTGACCCTCAAATTGCGCAAATATAACTTGCGCATAAAAATTTACCTAATGGAAAAAAACAATTTCCCCCAAAGTCTCATTTTTCGATTAAAAGTTTTTGCACTGGCAAGAAGTGGTTTTTCAGTGGTGTTTTTTTTGCGCAAATGGTATATGACGCAAAACTGCAACAGAAAGACCTTTTTTCGCAACTAGAGTCAGGTGAATTAAAAAACCTGATGCTGACGTACGTTACAACAAGCGAAAAAGAAGAAACACGTCACGGTATGTTTGGACACACCTGGAAACCCAATCATTTTTTAATTTAGTACGAGATAGAGGGGTAATATATAATAATAATAATGAATATATCTGTAAATCTACACCATATTTCTGTTCGTCGGCATGTTTATGGAATGACTTCTCGTGTCATCTTGCGTTAATAAATAAACAAATCATCACATTTGTGATTTAATGGAAAAACCGACATTACACACTTCTGTTTTTTCGACATTTAGGAAATATTGGTAAAGTTTTGCGAAAATGTCCAATGGAAAAGTGACTTGTAGCTGTAATCATCTCTGTTCTATGGGCTTTGGTCATCTTTTTGTGGCTATCCACTATAAATTGCAGAAATATGATCTATAACACATTGAAACAGCAGTAAATGGTCGATCAAATGATCAGTGTTTTAAAAAGAAAATACGTACATTTGTGTGTTTCTTTCATCACACTGCTGCAATTTTTTGCTGTGTTTACCTCCATCTTGCCAATAGTCGCTTTTCCATTGACCCTCAAATTGCGCAAATATAACTTGCGCATAAAAATTTACCTAATGCAAAAACGACAATTTCGTCAAAAGTCTCATTTTTCGATTGAAAGTTTTTGCACTGGCAAGAGAGGGTTTTTCGGGCGCATGGCAAATGGTATATCATGGAAAACTGCAATGGAAAGACCTTTTTTTGCAACTAGAGTCAGGTGAATAAAAAAAAACGGATGTTGACGTACATTACAACAAGCGAAGAAGAAGAAGAAACATGTCGCGGTATGTGTGGACACACCAGGAAACCCAATCATTTTTTAATTTAGTGCAAGATAGAGGGGTAATATATAATAATAATTAATATATCTGTAAATTTACACCATATGTATTAGAGCTGCAACTGATTAATCGATTAGGTAGCGAATGCAAAAATTCACAATTCGATTAATCGACTCGAATTGATTGAAGGGAAATATTCTATTGCAGTTTTCCTGAACTGAAGCTTCTTTGTGCGTCCCAACAAACGTCTGTGTGAAACACAACAGTGGAACCAATGTTTAACAGCAGAGAAATGAAGGAAACAAAGCTTTGATTCAGGAGAATTGTGGTTGAATGATTTTTTTTAAAAAATTATTATTACTTTGAGTCGATTAATCGGTTGCAGCTCTAATATTTATGTTCGTCGCCATGTTTATGGAATGACTTCTCATGTCATCTCGCGATAATACATAAACAAATCATCGCATTGGTGATTTAATGGAAAAACCGCCATTACGTACTTCTTTTTTTTCGGCATTTAAAATCAACAATTTAAATATCGGTAAAGTTTTGCGCAGATGTCCGATGGAAAAGTGACTAGTAGCTGTAACCATCTCTGTTCCATGGGCTTTGGTCATCTTTTTGCAGCTATCAACTATAAACCGCAGAAATGCGATCTATAACATGTTGAAATGGTCGATCAAATGATTAAGTGTTTTATGAAGAAAATACATTTCTTTCGTCACATTGCTGGACTTTTTTGGCTGTGTTTAGCCTCATCTTGCCAATGATTTGAACAGAATTATGGGACATTTCTCCTACCGCTCCGTTTATAGTGTGGTCCTGCAAAATCTCTGTTTCCTTAGAACTTCCCCTCCGTCTAATTGAGAATCAGGACAACACTACCACTTCACGTGTATGCGCAAAACGGAGGGGTAAGGGGGAGGGGCCAAGAGGTGAACTGGGATTCAGCCTTAGATGAGGGGTTTATCTGCTTCAATATGTTCGGTAAAATTAGCAAAATTCTGCAAAAGTCTGCAGATCCTGTAGCTAGGGTCAGCAGCATGCAGCAGAGAAGCCCAAACCTGACCTCCTTCTCCCTGACCACCTCCTCTGGACATTTCCAGGCCAGCTGAGAGGTAAAGTCTCTCCAGTATGTTCTGGGTGTGCCCCGAGGCCTCCTCCCAGTTGGATATGTCTGAAAAATCTCACCACGGCGGCATCCAGGAGGAATCTGAGGTAACGTTCACACAGCAGGCAAAAGTGGCCCAAATATGAGTGTTTTGCCCATATGTGACCTATATCTGATTTTTTTTTTTTTTTTTTTTTTTTTTTATGACTGTCTAAACAGTACAAATCAGACCCAGGCTGCTGTCATATATGGACTTAAATCGGATATGTATCTAATGTTTTCCAGTATCTGAACAGTTGTGGTGCATTTCATCCGACTTTAACCCTCAGAGCTCCAAGGCTATGTTCTTTATTTTCTAGGTAAATAACACAGTACCCAAGTGTTTTATATCAAAATGTTCAGGAGAATCCCAGCTTTATGTGTACTTTTTTTTTTGTCCAAGAGCACTGTAGAAACAGATAATTCAATCCAAATGCTGAAGATTTGGAGTTAGGTTTGTGAAAACTTTGAAATCTCTTGTGAAAACACACCTTCGCTCATGTGGACGCAGTGTTTTGATGCTGGAAATAGGTAGTAGTGGAATATATAAATAAAATAATAGGTAAGTGTAGAAAACATGTCTTAAAAGGATACGTTCTGCTACCGTCTTTTATGTTCAGCAAACGTCTCAAATGTGAGATAAATGAGGCTGAATAATGACTTCATGTTACATATCAAGCTTCATTAGATGTGCGCAATTTAGAATCAGAATTATGTTTATTGCCATGTAAGTAAACAGAGTTCACATTACAAGGAATTTGCTTCAGTGGTTTGATGCATACGTAGAGCATGGAGTAGGTAAGAAGCACACAGTAAAAAATAGAATAGAATAGAATAGAATAGAATAGAATAGAATAGAATAGAATAGAATAGAATAGAATAGAATAGAATAGGAAAGTAAGATAGAGTTTCAAAATATACAATATAACAAAACCAATGGATTTGAATGAGAAAGGAGCATTATATATATTTACTAAGCACACAACATATATGGTATTTACATACTGCATATTAATTATCATTATTATTAGTTTTTTATTCATGCTGTGCAGTAAAACAGTTCAATCCCTACCCACAGCTCCTGACTAGAAGTCCAGATGAAGATGCATCTGTAAAATGAGAGCTGCAGTTTTGACTCTGTTCGCTCTTCACCACAACAGACATATATGCAGCGCTTACATCACAGTTGACACTGAGCAGATCTGTCGAGAAAACTGAGATACTCCTCCACTCGGGGGAGTAGCTCAGCCCTCCACCCCCACAAACACACACAAACACACACACACCCTAATCCATCTGAAACCACAATCTCAGACTTCCTCATCCTAATCCGAGTCACTTTAAACTCAAGGAACCATTTGAAATGCACCAGAATTAGGGATGCAAATTATTGATTAATTCATTAATCATTAGTTGGTTGACCTTATCAATCGAGTAATGATTAATTGGTAATCAGCAATTTTCCTAAAAACCAGAATTTCGCTTTCAATGGAGTCTATAAAAATAAAAGCTAAATGTTGTTTATATACTTCATAAAAAAAGCATGTTATCTAAACGATTGATTTATTGTACCATTGGATACAGTACAGGCAATGAAATTCATGGAGTAGAACTAAAGAAATTCTGAAGAGAAATTCAATGAAATAAATGGATCTGAAGAGGGGCAGTTTAGAAGAAATGGGCATTTCTGACTTCGCATCACTGACATGATGGAGTGAGATCCCCCGCCCCCCGCCCCCCGCTCCCCCCCCACACACACACACACACACACCCCTAGCCGCTATTTTCCCGTGGTCACCGGGGTGACCGACATACCTTATATACTGTGGCCCAGATCAGGAGCCTGGAGGATGTTTTCAACTTCTGTCTCACTGACCACATAGTCCAGATGCCCATGGACTAGACCAACCTCCAGGGACAACGCTCCACCCCGGGGTCGGACTGATATGACCCCGCATATGTGCATGTATTTGGGTTGCGGTTTCGCTCCACCATGTCCTTAAAGTGGTTCTAACTCATCAACGCCACAATCTGATTTGATGATCCCAGCCGTGGCGTCGCAGTGCACATAAGCCAGCAGCCTTTGGACAGGTGTGGACAGGTGTGGACAGGTGGACAACGCCCCCCAATATTCAACCTCAGCGATGAAGCCTAGTTTGGGTAGTGGCGCCCCCTACTATTGACACCACAAACGCCGCTGTGGAAAAGGACAATTAACCAACAATAATGTAATTTAATTGAGCAAATTCTTATTGACAATTAACTGATAGTCGATTCATTGTTTACATCCCAGACCAGACTGATTTGTTTCTTTGTGCAATTTCCTTTTTTACATTTACTAATTTAATGCTTATACTTTTGCATATGCTCAGTGACACTTTTTACTTGCTGTAAAGAGCAATTCAATTTCTAATCAATTCATTTGTTTGCTTAAGGCTAAATGAACTGTAATTTAAGCGTACGCAGTTTTAAAACATTAATAAATCCTTTTAGATGTTAGCCGATATGATGTAAGGATAAACAAATGATGAAATCACAGCTCTCATTCCCACAGAAGGGAATATAATGAGTTCGCTAAGTGATTGACATCCCATAATGTAAAATTAAACACAGCATCTGGCTTCTTCATATGGATTCTATGATTTTGGCCAAATTCTACTTAAACAGTATGAGTGTGTTTATTCAATCTACAATACATATGTATATTCTGCAATATGTGAAATGTCACAGAATAAAATTCTAGAAGCAAATATTGTACATGTTGTTTTACTGAATACTGCTTGTGTTTCTGCAGTTTAATACACTAAAAATAGTACAACACTGAGCTGTAAGTATGCATACTATATACAATATGTACAGTCTTTGGAGAAAGAAAATACACCCTCATTGAATTCTGCGGTTTTACATATCAGGACATAATAAAAACATTATCTGATTTTTTACCAGGCTCTAGAATCATTTAAATCTTAACTTCAAGTATAAAACATCACACCACATATTCCACCCTGTCATTATTAATTTAACAAAAATGAAAATGAAATGTAGACGCAGTGTGTGAAACATTGAGTACACTCTTACCGCTTCCACAAAAAATCAAGCAGCAGCTAAGTGGTGTAAAGTGAATACTCTTGATTTATCGATCATCAAAAAGTGTGTCCACCTCTTCTAAAAGCAGAGGTTTTAGTTGTTGACCGTTAATCTGGGAAGGGTTCTACTGCCATTTCCAAACAATTTGAAGTCCATCATTCTACAGTGAGAGAGATTATGTAGAAGTGGAAAACACTCAAGGCAGTGCCAATCTCCCAAGGAGTGGACTTCCCAGTAAATTCATCTCAAGGTCAGACAATGTTGAAGTGCAAAGCTCAAAAAATGGTAAAACAAAAAAAAAGCATGTTCTTAATGGTATATAAAAAAACAAAACAAAAAAAACCTCACAAGCATGGCCCATTTAGTGTTATTTTGAAGGGTTGCCAGGAGCTCTCTGAAAAGAAAATTACAGCACAGTTTAAGTTTAAGATACATGTGAATAAATCACAAGAACTGTGGACTATTATCCTTTAGACCAGGGGTGTCAAACTCATTTTAGTTTGGGGGCCACATACAGCCTAATATGACATAAAGTGGGCCAGACCATAAAATAATATAAATAATAGGATAAGAACTTTGGAGTGAAAAAAGTACAATTCCGTGATAAAAATATTTACATCAACAAATTGTACTCAAACATAACATGAACAAATATGAACAACCTGAACATTTTTAAGGAAAATAAGTGCAATGTTAACAATTTTATGCCTTAGTTTATTATTTATCCATATGCATCACCACTTAGACATCACAGTGGATCTACAAATACACAAAACATTAAATAACAGACAGAATATTATTAAAATTCCACATACTTCTCTTACGAGATTTCAGGTTATTCACATTTATATATATATATATAAATGGCTAGTCTGTAAATGTTTATGTTTATGTTTATGCATTTGGCAGATGCTTTTCTCCAAAGCGACTTACAGGGGAAAACCAATCAAATCACTCAATCAATCAAATTTTATTTATATAGCGCCAGATCACAAAAAAGTTATCTCATGACACTTTATATATAGAGTTGGTCAAAACCAGACTCTAAGCCAATTTACAGAAACCCAACAGAATGTAAACATTTGTGTAATTTTACTTTTTTTTTTACACTAAAACAAAGAGAAAAATTTACAGTTTTTATTATTTATAGGTTATTATGGTAGTATTTTACTGGTCTGATCATTTTTAGATTGAATTGACCTGAAATGCTTTTAACATACTTGACTGTGAATATCTTCAGTGTGATTTTTGCATTTCACAAATTCATTCCAGGGGCCGGATTGAACCCTTTGGCGGGCCGGATTTGGCCCCCGGGCCACATGTTTGACACCTGTGCTTTAGACAGATAAAACCAAAGTGAAGATGATGGACAGTACCAAACCAAACATAGCATAGTAGCACAAATACCTCATACCAACTGTCAAACACAGCAGCGGGTGGTCATTTTGGGTTTGTTTTGCAACCACAGGACCTTGGCGTCGTGTAGTTGTTGAGCTGACCATGAACCTCCTCTGTACACCAGAGTGTTCCAGAGTCCAATGTGAGGCCATGTTTCCAACAGATAAAGCTCATGTGAAACTGGGTCCTCCATCCCAAGTACAACTGTGAATCCATGACAGAAAGACCAAACAAGAAAAGATTCAAGGTGTTGCAATGGTCCAGTCTAGACCTGATTGACCAGACCAGTCAGCTCCCAAATGATATTTTCTCTATATTTAACCAGTCTTAAGTGATCTGTCACCATTTATTTATAATATTGTCCTCTGTATTTTCTATTTTATCAGTATAAATCATGTATTTTCCGATATTTCATTTACTGATCATGTAGATGGTTATAAAAGCTCAGATTAAAGTTGAAGGTTATTATATCAAAAGCAGAGAAAACTGTAGAAAGTGAATTTTTCAGTAAAATCTATCATTAACTGAACATAAACCAAGCATTTTCATCCACTGTCATTGTTCGAAATCCATGAACTCCATTTACTGGTGAATCAGTTTTGTAGAAGATGACAGTGTTTCCATGGTAACTACAGAGCCTCTGAATGTCCAAATGGGTCATATCTGATGACCATGAAAAGATGAAAAACTGTATTTTACACCAATTATTTACATGTATCGATAGGATTAGTGAATCAACAGGTATTAAACATTTTAGATCAGTAGATGGTTTTGGTCAGTGATGGACTGGAAGAGAACTGAGTATAAATGAATACTAGTGATGTGCAGATCAATACTGAAATATCAATATCTCCAATGCCAGATCTTTACACTCTAGAACTGATTCACAAATCAAAATATCGATACTTTTGATACTTTGGTCGTTTGGGGTAATGTATATCAGGAACATAGTGGAAAGTAGCTAAACTATTGGGATCTTGTCCAAATGATATGCAATTGGTGGGAAGTACTTCTTCTTCCACCTGGGTAGGTGTATACTATGTCACACTTCTGTTTAAAAAAAAAAAAAAAAAGGTGAACGGAAAGGGTGTCGTGTGGATTTGAAATACACCATTTTTTTTTTTTTTAGATTTTCCAGACATTAAGTGTATTTGTACAAAGTATCGGTATCAGATCAGTATCACCGATATCAACGTGAAATTTACTTAGTATCGGATCAGAAATCTGTGGTATCGAAGATCACTAATGAATATCCACAAATGGCAATGAAGTGAAGCAGCAGTGTAAAGAAGAAAGGTCCAATGACGTTAGAGACTGATAAACTCATACAGAAAATGATTACTTCAAGACAAGCTACTGCCCATATTGGGTACGGTTACATGATGCTTTTTAAATCTGATTTATTTTTCCAGAAGAAATTAATCCGGAACTAAAGTACTTTCTCTTCTGTTTACATGGAAATGTTAAACCCAAATAAAGGTTTACATGAGAAACATTTATTCGATTCTCGCAGCCCTTCTGTTAGCTTAGCTTAGCATAGTCACTGCATTTCCATGGTCACACGTAGCCAGTTTTTTTAAAGGTGATTTGTAGTCTTTTGTAAGTGATTTTGTGAAATCCGAGTCTCCCTAATTATTTCCTTAGATTCTCGACTTACTGCACTCATACAATCTTGGGACTGTTGTGTTGACAGAAGTTGGAAAATCTTTTTGTTGGAAGGGGTGCATGCGCTAAATTAGCTTTGCTTTACTATTTTAGCTTTGCATCAGTTTTTATTTCCCAAGATTTTCTTACTGCAGTAAGTCACATCGCCATGAGTTGAGCCTCAATTTGTGATCATATTGACCCCACTGGACTAAAGTAATGATTAGGGAGAATTAAATTTCACAAAATCACTCATAAAATACTACAAATCATCTATAAAAGCCTGGCTACATCTGACCATATGAATGAAGCGATTATGCTAAGCTAGGCTAAGCTAAGCTAACAGAAGGGCTACGAGAACAAGGCAATCGGTGCACTGCAGTGCAAACTGATTTGCCCACTTATCGAACTCATTAGTGTATGACAAATGAATGAATAAAAAACAAGTGGTGAACTCTTCCTTCAGGGTTTTAGAAGCTGGTAGATCCCATCAGAATAGCCCACTGGAAGGGTTTGGGTTGGCTAGACTGCATTGCATATTCTTCCGCCAGCGCAGAATGTGTGCATCATCGTGACAGGACAAGACAATGGGCATGTGCAGAATGGAATAAATAAAGTCCAAATGGAATAAAGGGTTTACATGTCCGAGGAATAATTTAGCCCAGATTCAAAAGTGAATTAAACCAGTGACTTTAAACGGGTTAAAATTTAATCCGAACTTTTCTTTTTCAGCTGGAATGGAGGGAATGCACATACGTCACTTCCCCCCTGTGCCACGCCCCTCTAAGTCAGACTGGGTGGCAAAAACAAACCAGCTCAACATGGCGGAGCATAGCAGTAACTACAGCGAGACCGGGAAAAATGTGGAATATAACATGAAATTAAAGACAACTGGACTGGACATGGATCCATACAAGCTACCAAACAACAAGTGGTCTACGAACATTGATATGTGGCCGGAAATCACGTATCCTGACATTTATATGAACCTGATTTCAAAGCCTGAAAGCATACAAAAGCTGAAGAGTTGTTGATATCCTGGTCATCGTTACTTAGAGGATTACAGCTGGTGAGTGCTTTCAATTCAACATACTATTGTTTCTGAGGTTTTCTGTCAGTGCAGACGTATTTTCTTGGCGGTGATTGCCGAGGTAAAGGCCCAGCAGTAGTGCTCACAGTTCACTACTGATTTACGGGAGTTGAACCCTTAGTATTGACCCAAGTGAGTGGATGATCTACTGGTACTGTGGATATTTAAGTAGAGTTAACATCAAATACTTGATACAACACAGCTACAACAGCTTTGTGGCAGAGTACCCCCTAGGTTAGCCTCAGTTTAAGCTAGTTCACAAATCATGTAGAGCACGTTATTTTAATTGAAGACAAAAACGTTTCAGTTATGAAACATAAATGACAGATGCGAACATTAAGAGCTTAACTAAGAAGTAACGTTAGCCAAAACCATATGTAATTTAAGGTATGATTTTAGGCAAGAATACAGCATAAATTAACGTTACCTGACACGAAATGGCAACCACAAATCCAGGTTTCGTTGCCTGGATTCCAGTTATTTCTACGAACTGCAGCGATCCATCTGCTTCTTCTCTCTTTGGCTTTAGGTCGCCGCTAAAACGATAGCTCCGAGTGCTTTTTAAACCTATTTGTGCAATCAATGGCACAACAGCTCTTCCCCATTTTTTAGATTGTTCTAAAGTTTTCGCAGTATTCAAGCCAAAGCCGCTACTCGTCTCCCTCTTTCTGCCACTCAGTGGGCATAACTGCGGTGACTTCCGCTAGCGGTGACGTCACATGCATACCCTCTATAAGGTGTTTACATGGGTATCTGAAATAGGATCTAACCCAGAGATGTCAAACATGCGGCCCGGGGGCCAAAACCGGCCCGCCAATGGGTCCAGTCCGGCCCGCATAATGAATTAGTGAAACACAAAAATTACACTGAATATATTAACAATCAAGGATGTCAAAATAATTTTAGGTCAATTCCATCTAAAGTGGGTCAGACCAGTAAAATACTATCATAATAAACTATAAATAATGAAACCACAAATTGTTCTCTTTGTTTTAGTGTAAAAAATAAATAAATAAATAAAATTACACAAAAATGTTAACATTTACAAACTAACCTTTTACAAAAAATGTGAAAAACCTGAACAAATATGAACAACTTGAAATGTCTTAAGAGAATTAAGAGTAATTGTACCAATATTCTGTCTGTTATTAAATGTTTTGTGTATTTGTAGATCCACTGTGATCTGTAAGTTTTAATGAACATGTGAAAATGAGAATCTGAGGTCAAATAATGGCATAAATTGTTAAAACTGCACTTTTTTTCTTAATAAATTTCATTTTGGTCATGGTTGTTCATGTTTTTCCACATTTTTTTAAAGGATGTAAAAATTTTGATAATATAATTTTACTTTTTCACTCTAAAACATAGAAATTAGACATACAAATTTTGGAATTGATATTATTTTTTGTATTATTGTATTACTATTTTAATCATCCAGCCCACTGCAAGTCATATTGGATAGTATGTGGCCCCATGAGTTTGAGACCCCTGATCTAACCTTTAATCAGTTTAAACCAGGAATAACAGTTGTCATGTAAACACACGGACTATCTCTGCTTTGACATCTTTCTTGAATTCATAACGACACAGTAGAATCTGTCTGGTTCTAAAATTAATATTAGATTCAAAGAATGTTAAAATCTGGCAAAGACAAGGTGACACAAGGTTTTTATGTCCTGATAAGTCCAAACACAGAATTCAAAGAGGATGTACTTTCCTTTTTCATGAGTGTATTCATACCCCGAGATCACCACATCAGTGAGCTTTTAGATTTTAATTACAGTGCATACCATTAATTCCATCAATTCCTGTGAAAGAAAACAGCCCAGATGGCATCAGCCCTGAAGCGAGCGCAGGCATTTTATTCATTCGGTCATCAACGCTCCTGCTTTTTACACCCAGCCCGCCGCCCTCCTTCAACTCTGCATCCGTCGGTGTCCCTCTCCTCTTCTGCCACCCTCCTGATATCAGATATTCTCGCTGATTTTTTTGCCTTGACTCCTCACACAGATGCAGAGATTTGCTGTGAGCTTTCAAGGTTTTCAAGGAGTTTAGAAATGAGGTTAGCCTTGGTTAGCAATAGAGTGTTCACAAGCCAAACAAACAAAAATAAGTGGATATATCAGGAAAAACACCGCATATTTTTGACATACCAGATCTTGGCCGTATCTGTCCTTCACACTGCAGGTATAATTTGCAGGTGTCGTCGAGCTTATGCAGCTGCTAACTATCTAATTTTATTATCAAAGAACTGTGGTCAAGGATGGTCACATCTCATCATTATGATATCTGAGGCTGTCCTTCCTGTTCAAATCTCACAGTGGCTGGTTTTCGTTTAGCGTCCTACGCCTGCCTAGAAGCCCATAAATCCTATTACTCAGTGTTTAGCAGCTCCGTCATGTGTCTATTTATGAAGCAACTGTTAAATGGGTTTGTTAATCAACTATATCAACACTTTACTTGTCTTTCGTGTCTAAGCCTTCTCCATTAGATGTGAGTTTTTGTAAAAGACTCGCCTCCGTATCCCTCAGGTACACTTTTCAGGAAACAATTCTGACTAAATGCCTTCAGTGATGCACACAGTGTTTCACTACTTTAATGGCTACGCTTCTTCAGTTCCTGGGAACATTTTGTCAGGGAAACTGCACCATGGGAAAGATGCCATGTCTGGAGCAAGAGTGCACCTTTTTAAGATATTTTTTGCCTCTAGCCCCTGGTCTAAAGTGTGTTTTATTGAAAAGGTTTTGTTTATTTTTACAGTTTTCTGCCAATATTCGTCCCTGTATGATTTGTGCTGTATTTAGGATTGAAATGTAAGCACTGCACCATTAAAACACTGAACTGTTATAGCCTCAGGTGATAAAAAGTTTTACCAAGTTCATGCTGGAGGTAACCCACTGTAGATCTAATAAACATATAGGCTTAGTGATGATGATGATGAACTTTATTTCAAACGAAAATAAAAGTAAAAGCCACAGATTTAAATAGAACACTCCAGAATACAGAAAGCAGTGAGCCAAGACCAAACAAGAACGCAACACAAAATGTTCAATTATTTCAACGTATCGCATTAATAGCACTTTGTGACTGAAATGGAGGAGGAAGGAGCTGAGCTTATCTTGTCCCTTTCCAATTTTATCTTACTTAACTATTCAATTTGTGAGGAAAGTGCACAAAATTAGATCCATTTTCGGACCCCAAAAGAAAGAAAGCAAAGCAAAATAGGCTTGTAAGGCCTTCACCAACAGCAACTGGCACTGTTGTAT
This sequence comes from Sphaeramia orbicularis, assembly GCF_902148855.1. Lineage (NCBI taxonomy): Eukaryota > Metazoa > Chordata > Actinopteri > Kurtiformes > Apogonidae > Sphaeramia > Sphaeramia orbicularis. Next base: position 26,196,137 of record NC_043966.1, read on the forward strand.
TCTTGGTCTTTGTTACTATACCTCCTACATAAAAATAAAATGTTTATACATCTTCTTAAAACAATTTATGTTTTTACGTTATGTTTGATATTTTTTTTACCAAACTATTCCACAAAACTACTGCACAATGTGATTTATTGATTTTGTAATCCCGTCCCCCGAAGGAGAGGCAAGGGGTATTGTTTTTGGTTTGGTTTGTTTGTTTATTTGTTAACACTCTAGCAGCAAAACTATTGATTGCCAGTGACCCAGAATAGATCTGATTACATTTTTGGAACAGTAGGTCAAAGTTAAAATTTTTTATGAATTTTTAAAATCCCCCCCCATTTACTTATAATAAGGGCGAAATTTCAAACGTCTATAGCAACAAAACCATTGGTTGAATTCATACCAAATTTGTCTTATGAATTGCCAGTGACCCAGAATACATATCATTACATTTTGGGAAAAGTAGGCCAAGTCAGATTTTTTAATGATTTTTTTTTAATCTTTTTTTTTTTTTCATTGACTTAGAATGGGCAAAATTTCACACGTCTGTAGCACCAAAACTATTGGTTGAATTCATACCAAATGGAGGTTACAGAGTGCCAGTGACCCAGAATAGATGTGACTACATTTTGGGAAAAGTAAGTCAAAGATCAAATTTTTTATGAATTTTTTAAAAAAAATCTATTTTCTTCTCCCATTTATTTATATTGGGCAAAATTTCAAACGTCTATAAAAAACATTAATTTTCTTTCAATTTATTTCAAATTTGGCACGTATATAGAGGCAATTGATATGCTGACATCAGCACGCGCATAGACATGATAACACCAGCTGGATTGATACTAAAATAAGATATAATACGTGCGAGGGGCGGGGTTTGTTGTGCCTGGCACTACTTGTTTTAGGTTTGTTCTTGCAAAATGTTGTTTCATATTTAATGTTCTTCTAACCTCCGTCTCTGTCTGTAAGTAGTTTCTGAGTAGTTTCTGTAAATAGTTTATGTTACTTGGAAGTAAATTGTTTTTCACTTACTGATATATTAGTAGTCTATATAGTGGTATCATAAGAAAACATTCCCATCTAGTGTGAGTTTCTAGTCTTATAACTCTTGTCATATGCCTATCTGCACTAATTGAAGAAAGTGGAGTGATAAACAAATAAATAAAACTAATACGGGATGTGCAACAAGAGATGAATCATCTTTGTTTTGTACTTATGCATAGGGTTCAGGTAAGAAATGTCTACAACAGGCAAACGGCTTTTATGCCCATTCACTGTGGACCTTGTCTCACCACTGGCTAAAATGTCAAAGAAAGTATAGGTTAAAACAAAAGACTTTTTTTTAAGAATTCCAACCCGATCGTTTACTTTGTAGTTCACCTTGGACTGTTTATTTGCCTTTATTTGACAAGGTGAGTTGAGAACTGTGTTACACTCACAGTCTGACAGAGTAAGTACAGCTGCAAAGAAGCAATACATACTGTAGAAAAATATAATAACTTGAAACAGATCTGATTTATTTGTATAATATATATTCCTGTAACACATAGACAATACATAAGAAAATACATATTCCGAAAGTGGTGAATCTAAGGGGTTTAACATAAACATGGAAAACCAAATCAGGTATTTACACAAGATTTTAAATGAATAAATGGAAAACAATTAAACAAAGGAAACGAAGCATTTCCAATTATCTATATCTATAATATTAGAAAACCCAATATTTACTATACATGGTATAAATTAAGTGGCCTATTTCAATCAATGGGGCAATGAGACCTCAAAAAAAGACTTCCTGAAGCTGGAAAAGGTCTTAAAATAATTGTTAAAGATATTTGGGCTCAACCAGTTGATTTTCAAGTAGATGGTCTACAAGTGAAGAACTGAACATTGAGGTGGATGATGGTCACAACCACCAGAGTCCATGATCACGAAAACTATGACCAATGGTGGCTTACATTGCAGAGTGCAAAGGGAAAGCCACTGCTCTCAAAATGAATACAGAAAGAAAAGCCAACCATGGATAAGCCGGAATACTATTGGAAGAATGTTCTGTGTTGGATGACAATGAAGTAGAAAATGTTGGGAAATGTCATGTTTGGCATGTGTTTGTGAGACCAAACACTGCATTCCTACATAAGAACCTTATCCCATCTGTGAAACATGCTGGTGGTGGTATCATGGTTTGGACATGGCTTTGTTGCCACTGTATAGGACAAATTACTGGTATTCAATGGAGCTGTGAATTTGGAATTGTTCTAAAAAATTATTCAAGGAAATACCACAGTATTAAAGCAAGTGAAGTTAGAAAATAGCTCTAAACACGTAAGTTTATCATTCTACAAAGGAATGCCTAAAGCAAGACAAATTTAGTAAGGGTGGGCAATACTGGGAATTTTAGGAATTGATTGGATACCAAGTAAATAAAGGGTTTGTATTGCCAATACCGATACTTTTCACTTAAAAGGTCTTGATCATTGAATAATTTTGTGATTCTGCTTTTAGTTAGTTGATTATGATTATGATAAAACACAGGACAAAGAGTTTAGGCAAATAAACAGGACAGGATGAGACACCCCAAGTGTGTGAAGGAAAGGTATCGAAGGTCTTTCCTGCAACAGATAGGCTCCACAATAAGACCTGCTCCAAAAATTCTGTGCAATAACCGTACAATAAACAGTACAGGAAACCGTGCAATAAACCAGTGGCATGATCAGCATGTGCGCAGTTGTAGATAATGTAAATCCCTTTGTTGATTGTGTTTATCTTGATTTTGCACTTCTTTGCTCTTGTGTGCTTGTACTTCGCTGCTGTAAACCTGGAATTTCACCTTGTGGGACTAATAAAGGCATATCTTATCTTATCTTATTTTATCTTATCTTATCTTATCTTATTTTATCTTATCTTATCTTATCTTATCTAAACATGTTTTGGCACACATCACGTGGCAGTTTCTCTGTCAGCTACAGTGCTTCTCTTTCTCTCCGCCATCACAGGCTGCTCTCAGTCTATGCTCTGACTGAGTGTGTGTGTGTGTGTGTGTGTGTGTGTGTGTGTGTGTGTGTGTGTGTGTGTGTGTGTGTGTGTGTAGGGGGGGTGGGGTGGGGCGCTGTTTGCACAGACAAACAGACTTGGAGAGAAGCTGCACTCGCATGAACTTTGTGAGGAAATTCGAGTAATTTGCAGGACATACAGAAGAGAAATGGCAACAAAAGTATCAATCTCATCTTGCTAGTATTGATCTGATACCAATACTCACCTTGGTATTGATACTGTCAATATTTAGATCAATGTGCCCAGCCCTAAAATTTAGGGCCAAATCCATAAATAATGCACAGTGCCCACAATCTGCTCTGTTTGAAGGACCCTTCCACTAATGACCTACTGGCACAAGTTTAAGTTTGACATCTGAGGGGAGTTTGCTCTTGTTTTGCATTTCCTGTATTTCAGGTGTTTTTCAGCATAAAGGTTGGTCCATAATGAAAAACCCTCAAATTGTCAACCTTCAATGAGCAGAGATGCACATACACTTAGCACTCTGCAATCACAAAACAATTTTGAGGCTTTTTCATGTCCATTTAAATGTCTATCAAAATTGGCTCTAGCTATTAATATAATTCAAGCAGGTTTGAAATGTGTTTCATTAATGTCTCGCAAAAAAAAATTATCCCACTTAAAATAATCATGCTAACAGTAACATTATACACTCAGCCAAAACATTAATAATAATGCTCTGTTTTGTGTTGAGTGGCTGTCTGTCACAGTGTCTCTGTACTCCAAAAGAGACTGTTCACACTTCTACAAATGATGGAGCAGCAGTAGCCTCATTAACTACAGATCAGTCAAGATCTGTCAGTCATTATTATGTTGTGTTCTACAATCCAAAACACACTCCAAGACACCAGGTTAATAAGGGGAAGAGTGATCTCCATCTGTGCCATTTCGGTTTAAACACCTGAAACTCCGAGATAACGTGCATACCTGCCTTCAAAAACTGACTGATTTGATGGCTCTTCTCATTAATTCAAGGCTCCAAACTCAAAGATGTGGAGAAAAAGATGGACAGAGAAAGACAGTGAATGAGAGGTAAGTTTGCATGCAGCTAAAACCACAACCAGCCAAACTGTGGCAGTCTGTATTGGTCTTTTGTAAACTGGATGTTTTTTGGAACAAGGCTTATGTGCACAGACAGGGGCACATTTTGTGCTGAAAGCAAACATATTCTATAATTTACATACATGCAAATAACGCAGGTGTAACAATAAGCCCTTTTCCACCAAAACCCCAGGAACGTATTTACCAGGAACTTATTTGGGGTAAAAGAGTTCCTGGTAGTCGCGTTTCCACCACACCCCAAAGTTCAAGGTAATTTATTCAAATCAGGTCGATGATGTATGAGGGAGCAGTAACAGAACCTGTCGTCCAGTTCATGTACATTCACAAACTAACCTCTAGCACGATAAAATGACACAGTACTGTACGTGGACGGGTTGGGTTTAACAGTTTACTGGTTGCTGAATCACTTAATCCATCTGAAATACATTTTAAATGAAGTTAACCATCATTACATATCTGTAATTTGTATTTAAAAATGGTGGAACATGTATTTTCAACTTCTCATTCCTTAAACTAAATCACATCTAACTTTATGTGTGATGGATGGTTCTGGTTCATTTCTATTATTTCATAGATATAGTCCAGGTTCAACCCTAAAGTCAGACACATTTACTCAAATGCCTGCATTTAATTCGACTGCATATTACTGATAAAAGTACTAATACTCTATATTTTGATGCCTTGTAAATGAACAGACAGTATTAGGTTAGATTTTTTTTTTTATTAAAAACTGAACAAAACAAAAGGGGCAAAAAAAACCAAGGTGCCTTGAGATTAAAAGGGAAATAAACATGTGTGAAAGGTTCAGGCTTTTGGACCAGGGTCTGGACCAGCTGGTCCTGGACAGCCGGTCTGGAACTCCATGGTCCCGCTCCCTTTTTCGCTTTCCTACAGGAAAAGTAATAAAAATGCTCAAATGAATAACAGAACACATGATGACAGATTCCTACCAGTGTGATGTGACATGTCAAATCTCTTACCTGGGCCGTTGTAAACAGCAGTAGACGATGGACGAGGACACAAACGAGCTGCAGGTTCGGAAAAAGAGGCGAGTCCGTCCGGTCCATTTCAGGTGGAAATCACAAACATAAAGAATAAATCGGTGTTCAGCTCACAGCAACAACACAAATACATCCAGTTCTCTGATTTAGGTTTAGTGTCAGACTGTTGACCAGTTAGCATTAGCATTAGCATTAGGTTAACCAGACTTCCCTTTTGAATAAAATGCTGACGTGCCGCTGACTACTGTTACAGCATGGAACCAACTAAACAGTGAATATTTCTGATATACATACCATTGGTTTGTTCGACAGTCGGATCCACTGCGACCGTTGTGGTCCTTTAGTTTCTTTTAATCCTGCATAAATTTCTTCAGCTTTTCTGGTATTTCTTTAGGCTTATGTCTTATATTTTGCTCCGACAGCTTTTACTCGCTTGTTTCATGTCGGTGACTCAAAGTCCGTCTGAATGTCTTCGTCATCCGTCCACTTGTTGTAGCTTCTCTTTTGGTCCATTTTCTGAATGATCAAAATACAAAGCTTGTGGAAATTAAATGAATTAAATATTGGCGGTGAACAGAATGCGGAAATGCTCCTAGTCTAGTCCACCACTCAGTGTTCTCCAGCACATAGCCTCGTCCCTTAAAGTTCCTGGTAATCTGGAAAGTACTACCTCCTTACCAGGAACTTCTTCGGGGTAAATTCAGGGCCGGGGGAAGGTCATTTACCCGGGTAATTTTTGGTGGAAACGCACCAGGAACCAAGGTTTTAATAGTTTTGGATTTTTAATTATAGTTTAGTTTTAATTAGTTTTGACTTCTTTTCTCTAATTCAGTTAGTTTTAATTCGTTTTTAGAGCAGGTTTGCTAGTTTTTATTAGTTATTGTTTTTTTCTGAATGCTTAGTTTTAATTTAGTTTAGTTTTAGTATTAGTTTTAGTTATTTCATATATTTTATCTTCCTCACCATCCTATTCAAAGAAATTAGTGAGGCGCGGATATGGGTTACCCTGGACACTTTATTTGGGGGTCAGGTTAGGGGGGCTCATTGACTGAGCAGAGACACAAACACATGTACAGTACAATGTATAAATTCCCTATAGCAGGTTGGGGAGGGTGCGATCCATACACAACGTCACTTACATGAAAACAATGTGAAGATGTGCAAAGCGTGAGAGGAGATGCACAAAGCAGCCAGCGGTAAACCAGATAGAAACATATATAAACCAGCTAACCAGCAGTAAACTGCACAGAAACATATAGAAACCATATAGAAACGTATTTCAACCACTTATAAACATATATAACCCAGTCCATCATCAGTAAACCACACCTTAGCAGATATCTCATCTCTTATTCATCTCCAGTTCCATTATTAGCTAACTTTGCTTCATTTCAGTTCAGCTAGCTGTAGCTAGTAACATCAGACGTTTTTTTTTTCATTCTAACAGGTTCCATACCTCTGTAATTGGATTTCTTTTCATCCTCCTCTTTTCTCGTCTTCTAAACTGTGCAGTTCAGGGCTTGGAAGGCCTTTTCATGGTGATAAACTCTCCAGTTTTTACCTGGATGCTTACACCTGTCTGATGCTATCATTTAGCTCCACTCTGTTTCTGTCACTCACACACACACAGTGAGCGCAAAAAAAAAAAAAAAAAACTCGACCCCACTCATCACTAAAGTCAATCCCAGACAGGACTGTGCTGCTGTGTCCCAGCTTTAGTCTGTATGTTCCAGGTAGAGTGGGGACCAGAAGACGACTGGAAACCACAAGTGACCAGACATGACAGACTGTGAAGTGTCGTATGGTGCTGCTAGCTAAAACTGCTGGAGCCAAATAAATACATTTTATATCAATCCGACATTGGCAAAGACGAAAACGAAGGGAATTTTATCCATAATTTTTATACGTTTTAGTTAGTTTTGTAAGCTCACAATACAGTTTCAGTTAGTTATCGTTTTTTTCTTTTAATTAGAGTTTTTATTTATTTCAGTTAACAAAAGTGTTTTTCCAATTTTAGTTTTCATCATTTTGTTTGTTTTCATTAACGATTATAACCTTGTCAGGAACTTTGAAAGTTCAGGGTAATGCACAAAGTTCCTGCAAAAGTTCCTGAGGTGGAAAAGGGCCTAATATTTCTGTGGTAGTGCAATCTGTGTTAAGTCCAACCTTTGAGGGTACTTTGTTAAAAACACATAATATTTTGTCTCATTTGCACTGGTTTGTGCCTGTTAAAGCTAGGCAGTCCTTTTATGAATACGACCATCAGTGTTTTGGAAGGGTTGAGTCAAAGTCCTGAGGCCATGTACAATTCTAAGAATCCTTTCAAAGAGTTCCAAACTTCATTTTCAAACTTCTAGCAAGGGTCTTGGCTCTGGAAAATTATCAATGCAACTCTGAGCAACGAAGGTTGATCAATTACTGTGCATTACCACCTGTTTCTGCATCTTGGACTAGAGTTCACAACAGACATTAAAAATAAATATCCAGCTGAAGACCTGCAGGCAAAAATGTTGTTGTGCATTTGCCTTAGAAACAAATGTGTACGTTTATGACACAGAAGTGGTGAGGTGTGTTATATTTTCAGTAAATGATCAGTAAAAAATAGCATCCTTCTGTGGTCTCAAACATTTCAACACATTAGTAAGAAAGTTAAGATAAAGTAGAGATAAACATTGGCAACTAATAAGAACAATATCATTTATATCAAATGATTTCATGGGGAATTTTATGTAAAAATGTAACATGAACTTTATAGCAATAGTTGAGAGGTTATTGCAGTGTTTTTCAACCTTGGGGTCGGGACCCCACGTGGGGTCACCAGGAATTCAATAGGGGTCACCTGAAATTTTTAATAATTGATTAAAATAAAAATGAAAACTTTCTAATAAACAATATATGGTGAGTTTAGAGAGACAATCCCAATCCATAACAGACATGACAAACTGTGAAGCTGAAACTGAAGCACTGTGGTTCTGTTTATCTGTCACATGTTCATTGTGGTCGGTTTCAGATGCTGCAGCTCTTTCATAATTCATAGTTTGAGTTCTTGTTTGTTCAGTATTAATTGTCAGTCTTGTAAATCCAAGATGGACTGACTGTACATATCCTGACCAAGGAAAATCAAATTCTCACTTTGTGCAGTAATCTACACCTGGCTTTTCTGTCTCCATCCATAATAATATACATTATATAGACTAAATGTCATCCAAAATTACTGATTATTTGCAACATAGTATAACAAACAATTACATGATCAAACACAAATTAATTTTAGCCAAAAAATGTCTCCGTTTTGAATGTCTGGGGTCGCCAGAAATGTGTGATGTTAAAATAGGGTCACAAGGCAAAAAAAGTTTGGGAACCACTGGATTATTGTCTCCACAGTGGGAAGCTTTAGTATGTGTGTTTGCATGTGACACTACATTATTTTTACATATATGATCCTAAAAGGCTGTAGAAAAGAACATTTAATAAATAGTATATGATTCTGTCACGGTCAAAAAGTGAGGAGGTGGGGTTGACCCTGTGGGTAGGTATGACATGTTATTTTCAAAGGTGTGATTGACTGATCTAAGGACAAGGACCCCAGTGCAAAATAGAGCCAGTGTTGAAGGATGATAAAACCACTGACGGGTGCTGGGGATGGCTCCAGAAAACCCTGGCTCTTGCTCCCATAGACCTCCATTGAACTTCTGTCTACAAATGCCATGTCAATGTTTTTTTTAGGAGTTACTCTGGTCTCATGCCTTTAATTTGGACCCTCCAAAAAGAGATTGGTGGTTTATTTTTAAATTATTGTTCTGTCACTTATAGAAGGTTCTGATGTTTACAGTATCAGGCTGTGGTTATCAGGTGTCTATGATAACTCTCTCTTACTGAGATTTTGTTTAATAAGACATTTTTTTTCCTAACAGACACATCCTCTACAGTTGCAGTTAATATGTTACACTAACAAAACCATAAAATAACTGTAGCTGTGTTCAGTAAAGACAGGAAATGTGATTGTTTGTGTGGTGTTTTATTATGATTATGAATATTGTGTCTTTACTTGTGACTTAGATGCAGATCAGATCATATTTTATTACTAATTCATGCAGAAAATGATGGATTTCCAAAGAGCTGATATACTTTTTTGGCCACTGTAAATATTCGATAGAAATAATTAGACTTGACTAAAAATCTGTTCAATTTCAGGCTCTAATTTCAACAGGTCATAAGGTCGACTCAAACAGCTCCTCCAGAATACATTCCAAATGTTTAAAGCAGCGTATTGCTTTCATCACATTTTTTTTTTTTCAAAGTTGGAAAACCTAAGACAAATGGATTAGTGATAATTAGGCTATCACTCGGGTTTCACAAATTTGAAAAAAAAAAAAAATTGTGATGAAAGTCATACGCTGCTTTAAAGGGTCAAACTGGAACGGCTCCATTTTTTTTTTTTTTTTTTCTCTTTGTCGGCCCCTACTGGTGATAAATAGAAACTGTGAATTTATTATTATCATCCAGCATCTTTAGTCAGCTGATTGTTGAAGTCTGTGGCCACACCCCCATAATCATTACTGTACGAAAAGCTTTACATGTGTTTTTCGCCCACTCTTTTATTGTATTTATGCTACTACAGCTGGTCTCTAGTCAAAATTTTGCCAGTGGAACCAGATGGGACAGAGTTAGGGGAACATATTTTCGGAGGATTTAAAAGGCTGTACATACAACCGTAACTGATAACTGTAAATGCGAGGACTTTCATATAATGTTGTCGGTGGGACATACACCCAACCATCAGTGTGATAGAATTAATGTATTTAACTCTTTCATTCATGAATTATGAGAACCTTAGTCAATAGTTTTTTCTTGAGTGTTTTTATTCCTCTTTAGGCATGAAAAAAACAATGCAATTGATTTTTTTTTTTTCTTTATGAACCTTTTTTTCATGGAGTTACAAAAATTGTCCACTCAGCTGGACACCGTGCATTTAAGTTTTGAAGCAAAGAAACATTTATTTTAAAAAATCATCATCAGAAAGTGTGTGAAAACTATGAAATAAAAACATTTTTATGCTAAATTGCTACTGTTTTCTCATGTTTTATCATACTCTAATATTAGTTATTACTCATTTCATAGAGATAAAAATCCTCCTGACACCCAGGAAATTGATAGTTTTAGCTTTTTTACATTAAAAAAAATTGTCTTGAGTGGAAACTGCATAATGCAACAGTTTTTTCAGATACATTTTTTAAATTATTTTTATTTATTTACTTATTGATTTTTTAATGGAATGTCCTTTGCCATGGACGGTATTTCTAAAGTAAAACTGTCAAACTTTTTTGGAGGATATGCAAAAAAACAAACTTTTTTTTTGGTTTTTTTTTCCAGAAAAGTGTTAATTACAGTCTAATAATAACAATTAGCAATTGATTTACACTAAAACATGTTAGTGCAGATCAGGTTTATCCAGAACAGCAAAGTTACAGTGATTGTATGAATTGCAGTGTTTGTGATGATGCATAAGTGTCTACTCTGTTGGCTGATATGGAACTACAGGGTGGGGAAGCAAAATTTACAATATTTTGAGGCAGGGATTGAAAGACAGTGTATGACCAATTAGTTTATTGAAAGTCATGAGAATTTATTTGCCACAAGAAAATTGACATAATAGAAAATGTTTTTATTCTATGTGTCCTCCTTCTTTCTCAATAACTGCCTTCACACGCTTCCTGAAACTTGCGCAAGTGTTCCTCAAATATTCGGGTGACAACTTCTCCCATTCTTCTTTAATAGTATCTTCCAGACTTTCTCATAATAGTTTTGCTCATAGTCATTCTCTTCTTTCCATTATAACAGTCTTATGGACACTCCAACTATTTTTGAAATCTCCTTTGGTGTGACGAGTGCATTCAGCAAATCACACACTCTTTGACATTTGCTTTCCTGATTACTCATATGGGCAAAAGTTTCTGAAAAGGTATGGATAATAGTGTTAGGTATGATTATGACATCAATATATGTTTGGTTTCAAAACAATTGACGAAGTGCCTGCTGAGAAAAAACAACTAAATGTTCATTGTAAATTTTGCTTCCCCACCTTGTAAAACAACAAAATTCATGAATATACAAGAGAACAGCTAGAGAATATCTGTCCACTGTAGTGACCAGTATGCATGAAAGGGTTAAGAACAATGTGATACATATCATGCACGTTTTAATCCTTCCCCCTTTCTGTTTTTTTTCTTCAAAATTAATTGCAGCAAAAGAAGCAAAGAAAAACTGTTAAAATGGTTAAAGTAAACTGAATCCTTATAGCAAAAGACACCCATCCCATGGACCGAAACCATAGAAATGTGAGTATGACTGATGATTAAACATGCTGATTCCCTCTTAACCACTCTGCCTGTCAAGCTACACTTGTTCAACCCCTGCTTTGCTGTCACTTAGCCTTTCTGCTCCACTGGACCCCTTTGAGAGGAGACTGTGTACTGTGTGTCTATGTGAACTGTCTCACACAGCACAGTGATTCTTAGAGCAAGATAACACTACCTTAACTATACATGGCAATTAGTTAACATCCTAATGTGACAGGTGGAATGGGAGCAGGAACAAGTGAATCACCTTGGGGGCCATTATCAACTGGGCTTTGCCTCAGTGATATTTCAACATTAAATTAAAATGATTTCTAACCAACCAAACTTCAGATTTTTCAAGGAAACATTTTGTGTCTGAGGCAGCTGCTACATTAGCAGACTGGTGAAAAAGCGAGAGAGGAAATACATTAACATTTGAGCGATGATGTTGACGCATTGTTGGTATGAATTACATCATCGTCATAATAACAGGAAACCGGCTGAACCAAGGAGTTCTGTTTGATGGTTCTAGTTTTTAAGAACACACTTTTACATTCACTTTGCACTTCATTGATTTTTTTTTTTTTTTTTTTTTTTTCACATGGGATATATATGTTCAAAGTTACAGTTTCCCAAGACATATTTGTTCAATTTTCAGAAGAAGTTAAACTATGACAAGAAACCTCTCTGTGTTCCACTGTTGGATATTTATGGACAAAATATCAAAGTATGACTGTAGTCTGAAGAGTGTGCATCTTGGTTTAGTACAGATCAATATCTCTGCTTCTTGTGGGTGATGCCATTCCTCTGGGTTTGGTGGAACTCACATTGGAAAAGTTTGAGTGTAATACATTTAAAGACGATGGCAAGAGCATATATTCTGTCTGATTGTGGATAGTGGAACAACATACCCAAACAGTTTCATGTGACTGCTGTTTTGGAGAGGCTTTTTCAACCTGAATGCATGGGTTTGGTCATGTTTAGCCTCCAGAGCATCGGTAAGGTTGGACTATGAGAGCCACGCTACATTACACTAACAGTGAAAGAGCTCAAAGGTAGCCTGTTTGGAACGTAATTTCCAACTAAGTGAGGAGTTTATGCACTGCTACCATTTTAATGGTTGCACAGGCTGAAACAGAAACAACGTAGATTTAATTTGGCACTAAAATCTCACACCTAACCGTTAGTAGATATAAAGCCCTCCATTAACCCTCAGAGACCTAAGCCATTTATCACCATTTACTATAATAATATCCACTGCATTTTGTATTTTTCAGTGAAAGTCGAGTATTTTCCTGTTTTTAATTTAGTGACCTTGTATCTATCATACCAGAACAGAGAAAACTGAAGAAAGAGTGACTCTTTTAGCAAAACAAACATCTACAACCACTTCCATTTATGAAACCACATGGGTTTTATTGGTGAATTAACGCTGCAGAATATGATCGTGTTTTCATGTTGATTATGGAGCATCCACTAAACCAGGGGTGTCAAACATGCGGCCCGGGGGCCAAATGCGGCCCACCAAAGGGTCCAGTTCGGCCAGAGTCTTGAATTGAATTAACAAAAAAAAAAAAAAAAAAAAAATTAGCTTGAATTAAGGAAAAAATCTTGAATTAAGCAAAAATAAATAAATAAATAAATAAATAAATAAATAAAATCTTTAATTAAGTAAAAAAATATCTTGAATTAAGCCAAAAAAAAAAAATCTTCAATTAAGTAAAAAAAAATCTTCAATTAAGCCAAAAAAAATCTCAAATTCAGCAAAAAAAAAATCTTGAATTAAGCCAAAAAAAAAAATTTCTTCAATTAAGTAAAAAAATCTTGAATTAAGCAAAAAAAAAAATCTTGAATTAAGTAAAAAAAATCTAGAATTAACAACTAACATTTTTTTCTTTGTTTTAGTGCAAAAAATAACATTAAATTATGAAAATATTTACATTTACAAACTATCCTGTACCAATAAAATGTGAATAACCTGAACAAATATGAACAACCTGAAACGTCTAAAGAAAATTAAGCACAATTTTAATAATTTTTCTGCCTGTTCCTCAGTGTTTAGTGTCTTTGTAGATCTGATCCATAATGCACATGTAGAAATGATAAGTTGAGGAATAATATTGTTAAAATTGCACTAAATTTTCTTACATTTTTTAATTTAAATTTCTTTTTTTTTTTTTTTTTTTTTTTTATAGTTTATAAAAGTAAGTATTTTCATAATTTAATGTTTTTTGTTGTTTTTTTTTTTACACTAAAACAAAGACAAAAATTTGAAATTGTCATTATTTATAGGTTATTCTGTTATTATTTTTCTGGTCCGGCCCACTGCATATCAAATTTAGCTGAATATGGCCCCTGAATTACAATGAGTTTGACACTTCTGCACTAAACACACATTTGATGCCACTGATAATATAAGAAACTGCGGTTTACTTGAACTATGTACATATTTTAACAGGATTGGTGGTTCAAAACCTATTAAACATTAGATGGGTAGGTGCTTTTGGTCAGTGGCAGTTGTTTGAGGGTGTGTAAAAGAGAGAACAGGATGGAGAAAAGCTAATTATACTGGGGGTTTTGCATTGGCAATACATTTTCCATGATAGATTACATCCATCTATAATTACTCTGACTTATACTTTCATTTTCCAAGAATGGAGTTACAGAGGATTACCAACCTGCTGGCAGCACATTTTCAACCAATAACATGAACAGAGCATGTTTCTATGTCACAAGGCTACCAAGGTAAGTAACTCGACTAAATTTATGATTAGACGACAAAGAGACTAATAATTTATGACGGTTTTTCATTATCATTATGTACTGTTATACTATCCTAGGAGTGTTATTGCATAGTTATTGTTGCTGGTATTTTTAGATTAAGGTTGTGTACTTATCAGCTAATCATAATGCTTTGTCCTAGTTTACATAGCCTACCTTTTTGTTGTTGCTCAGTGATTAAAGTTAGCTATTTTTAGTGGTTAGCCTCCAAAGTGTCCTATGGCAGTGGGGTATGAGAGGCAACAGTTTAACAGCATATACAGTATAGAAGCAATGTTAAATAATTAGCTGCAAGATTAAGATGAATGTGGTGCAACCAGTGATCCCAGATTAACCCATAAAGACCCGAATATACACCAGTGTCCAAAAGCATCTACTGATCTAAAATGTTTATTAACTATACAGCCATTAATCTTGTCAATACATGTAAATAATTGATGTAAAATACAGTTTGTCATCTTTTCATGGCCATCATAAATGACCGATTTGGACATTCAGAGGCTCCGTAGTGAACATGAAAACACTGTCATCTTCTACAACATTGATTCACCAGTAAAACCCATAAAGTTGGATCAATGACAGTGGATGGAGATTTGGTTTATGTTCAGTTAATGATAGATTTTATCCGGTTTTCTCTGTTTTTGGTATGATAACCCTCAAATGTAATCTCAGGATGATGATTAAAGTACATGATCAGTTAAATAAATATAGGAAAATACAGGATTTTCACGGAAAAAATGCAAAATGGAGATGATAATATTATAATAAATGGTGATAAAGGACTTCAGAAAGGTTAAATAGAGATAGAAAAATATTTAGGAACTATCACAAAAGTAGCACTGGGTCTTCATGGGTTAAACATAATCTGAGTAATTCTACTTTACTATTAGATTAGGGCAGTGTTAATGGGGTTGCCTGAAATGTCAAGTAATTGATTAAAATAAAAAAAAAAAACTTACTAATAAAAAATATATAGTGAGTTGAGAGTGACACTCACAATACATAAAAGACATGACAAACTGTGAAGCTGAAACTGAAGCACTGTGGTACTGTTTATCTTTCAAATGTTCATTGTGGTCAGTTTCAGATGCTGCAGCTCTTTCATAATTCACAGTTTGAGTTATTGTTTGTTCAGTATTAATTGTCAGCCTTGTAAATACAAGTTTGACTGACTGTACATATCTTGACCAAGGAAAATAAAATTCTCACTTTATGCAGTAATCTCATAATAACATACATTATATAGTCTAAATGTCGTCTAAAATTAATGGGGTTTTTTTGGGGTTTTTTTTTGCAACATAGAATAGCAAACTATTACATGATCAAAAACAAATTAGTTAAAAAAAAAAAAAAAGTCTCAGTTTGAATGTCTGGGGTTGCCAGAAATTTGTGATGTTAAAATGGGGTCACGAGCCAAAAAAGGTTCGGAACCGCTGGATTAGGGTGTCCCTTAAATTGGACTTCAGTCTAATGTCCAAAATGACATGGAAATATCATGGCTTGCTTGAAATATTCAAGACACATCTGGCATCTAGAGGGAAATTGTCTGAAAAGTAGTGCTGCAGTTTTTCTACTGCAACAAAATCAAAGAGAGCATCACAGATACATGAATGGATAGATGTATAAATGGATGGATGAACTGATTAATGTATTAGTTCAACAGCCTGAAATTGATTGATGGTGGGTATGCTTTATGTTTATGTGGTACTCTTAAAAGCACTCATTTTCGTAACAGTTTCTGATAAAAATAAATCAAATAAAACATCAAATGGGGGATGTAAACGAATTTTGTGGTGCCAGCAGAATGGTAGCTGGGACAAATGAGAAAATCTATCTTTTGTCAGCCAAAGGGATAATTTGTGTGCACTGCAAACAGACCAAAACAGCATCATCTAATCTGTTGTGTTAGGCTACTTTTACCTAAAAACCTTCGCTAGAAAAGTGTTCAGTTTTTTTGGAGCTACACCAGTTTAGAAGTATTATGGCTGTCGGGCTTTTTCTTGTTATACACTATGCTCCCTTTCTCAAGCCTTAAGTAAAGGAGCATGAAGTCACAAGAGTGCAAAAAGAGATGTCTGCACACATTGTCTTTGCAGTGCCATGTCTTTGGCAAGGGGGCATCCACAGTTTACAAGACTTGCCTTCAATTTTACTCATCAAACAATGGTTGTGTACACAGCCCATTCAAGGCAGGGAAAATGCAACACAACGTGACAAGAACATCAAGCATTTGGCCATCTGGGGAAGAAGAGTGCCAAATAATGACTCCTTAGTGATTATGGAAGCACTATTCTTTTTCTCTCCTGTCACACCCTAAAAAAATAGCAGATGAAGGAAAATCATGTGTGTGCATTGATCCCGGTGTGTTCCAGCCACACTGGTCAGATTCTCCTCTGCTGTGTGAAAGGACACAGCAGCATAAAATGTTGAACATGGTGGAGAGAGAGAAAAAAAAAACAAAAACGTCAACTCAAAGACACTGATTGATTTGCCACCCCTCCTCCCAACCTGAACTTACGTCCATGCAATTTATTTTCCACTTGCTTTTGTTGCCACCAGGGCCGGTCTAGTTCCTGACCTCACAAAGGCTCGTCATTAAGATTGAAATCTTCATCACATAAAATTTTATTTGAAATCAATTCAGTGACCTTCAGCACGCAAAGGCAAACGCATTGTCAAACCCATCCTATTTTGAGGCACTGCGTTAAAGAGTGTTGCAAATCTTTATTAATCAGTCTTCAGTCAGTGATATTGAAGAGGTTGAAACTTCATCATATTAGTTTTTAACACTTTAAAGGACACAGTGTAACCTTTTCATTGAAATATGTGTGGGGGATTATTGCTTTTGTTAAGGAAATGTGAATGGTTTCTCTACTATGGTGAGTGGAGTATGAATGGATGCACAAATGCACATGAATACAGGGTGGAACTTTATTCAACTGAATGTACAGTATACAGCCAAGCAAACCATTCTCGTCTGACAGTGTTGCCCGAGGCTCTGTTTCACAGTAGACAGATGGAAGGAAACATCACCACAGCGTGTACAATCGCCTTCATCAAACACACAAAGGCTGTTTTAACAGTCAGTTACTTCTTGAGAAAGGGAGAGTATTCCAAGAAAGCAGAATTGATACGGTTTAAGGATCTGCCTTTAAAAGCAAACACTGTCACGTTGATATCTATTGAAGCTCTGCATGTATTTTTGAACATTTCTAATGTCTGTGTTTATTTTGAGAGTAAAGTGACAGACAAAAGTGATTAGGTGAAACATTCGTTCTTCTTTTATTCTTCACATTGATATTACTCTGTAATGTTTCAGAAAGCAGATGTGTGAAACACTGTACACAGGAACAACAGAGCGGAACAGAAACACACGACTATTTTGTTTTTAATTTGCATGCTAAGCAAATACATACCAACATGCTATGCTGTCAGTAACTGACAGATTTCCACCTGTGCTGTGTCGTACGCTGTAATAATCACTTTCAGGAAACAGAACAAGTCTATGCTGTTAGGCTCTATTATGTCAGTACTTTAACCAGACCATTTTAAATATTATTATTATTATTATTATTATTATTATTATTATTATTATTAATGGCATTATTAATGGACAGTGGTTAGTTTAAGGGCCATTCCACCGAATGGGTGCCATTTGCTTGTTACAACTCTTCCAAATTAAACTTCATTTTTTATCTTTTTTCAACACTGAATCTAATAACACACATATTTAACTATTCAAAATGTGTATTTGTCCATCTCAGGCAACTTAATTTCATTTTTTTACAAGGTTTTTAAGCGGAACATGATTGCATTTTTCTCAGTCCTGTTACCAAAACTCATGTGACATTTAAAAAGCATACTTAAAAGCTTGTCAACTAATTCCTTTGTTTTCCTCTCAACAAAGTGTTTATTTTAAAGAAATGGTTGGTTACATGTTAAAATAATTAATATTTGCGACTAAAAAATCACTATATATGCACGCAAGTTGTAATTTTCTTAAAACTGCAAAGTCATTTTTTCATTTTAAAGGAGACCCAAACCTCAAATTTATCAAAATTTTTATGATGCAATTCATTAAATACTTGGACAAAGAATGGACCACACATAACTGAAAAAATCCGGTGGTTTATCTTTATTTTTTAGAAAAAGTTATTTAGTAACAGGAATGAACATTGGGTAACAGGAATGAGTGTGTGTGTGTGTGTGTGTGTGTGTGTGTGTGTGTGTGTGTGTGTGTGTGTGTGTGTTAGAGTGGTCCAAAAAATTTTTTTTTTCAGATTCTCTGGATTAGAACCCTGCATTTGGTTCCATATCTGGACAAATTACTTCGGTCCAAATTTTATGCAAATTAATTAATATTTAGAGGTTGCACAGACACATGCAGATTGCTGTACATACTATAACAGAACTAGCTAAATTAAAATAATAATTTCAACTGTAAAACTTCAAAATCAAGTGAATAGTATTATATTGAGTAAAATTCACTAATAAATCAATAAACCAGAGGATGCTACTCACTCCCGTTACTGTTACTCAGTCCTGTTACTCTTTATTTGAGTAACAGGACTGAAAGTAACAGGAATGAGTTTTTAGCAGAGAATTAGCAAGTTCATGAACTACAGCCACATGGCATTCATGGTAATAGAAGGAGGACACTGAGCACATTCTTGTGATTTGCAAAAAATATGTATTTTCAAGATAAACAAATAACATCTAAGAAATAATTTTGGTAACAGGACTGAGCGTTGAGATTAACCTTCTCAGTCACAGTTACAATATCATCAAATATATAGAAAAAACAATGAAAGAACTTAGTTTTGATCTTCCCATGGCCTTCAGAAAATCCAGCTGATGTAACTTCCTGCTGAACATGGGACTTGTGGAATATTCCAAATTTTTCAGAGGGGAGAATGTGTTAGGGTAACAGGACTGAGTGAGAACCCAGGGACACGACTAAAATGTATATTTTCACAAAAATATTATGGATTTCTCTTGAAAAAATGTATTTAAAGCATAGATGGAATATGGAGTCACACAACAATGCAAAAAAAAACAAAAAAAACAAAAAACATTTCTGAAGTATTTCAATCATTATATTTCATGGTAAAGTGTAGCATTGGAGAGTGGGACAGGCAACAAATGCTATTTTTCAGTGTTCTAGGTAGTTTTTATTAATGTTTTCAAATAAATATTTGAAATTTGCAATTAGATCAATGTGCAGGAAACTTTGCTTAATAGTAAAATGTATTTTAGAGTTGATTTTCATGCACATTTATACATATAATGTCCTGGGGACGGAAATGGCACCCATTCGGTGGAATGGCCCTTAAGTTATTTGATCGTTTTATTATATTCAGAATAAAAGCCATTTCTAATATTCATATATTTTGGTCACATTTCAGTTGAAGGACTTGCTGCCTCAGTCAGTTTCTGATGAGAGTAACGTTAATGTGCTTGTTTGTTCACATGCACAAGAAAGCAAGTCATACCACAGAGAAGTCAAAGTGAAATACACAAGCTATATGATGTTTGATCATTTAGATCTGATGTGGGTTTGTTGAAATGTTTTGTAGTGTGAAGAGAGACAGGACAAAGTCTCCTTCACCCTTGTGATGGGCCACGTTGGTTTTATGGAAGCAAGTGGTTGAAGAAGAGGGAGCAATGAAACTGGAACTTAATACACAGACCACATCCACTAACAGCCTAATAATAAACATCATCATTCATCTACTTAATAAATGTTAACACATCACAGTTATGTTGGTTAACAGTGAAGTCAAAGTCATCAAATGAATAAAAAGACTAATTATGGCTACCTGAGCTAATTAGCAGGCTAGCTGTCATCAATGCGAATTAGTGCTAACATCATCTAATGCAAGTAAGTCATGCAGGCTATTGTAATTAAGTACTAATAAACTTCATGTTAGAATCCTCTGACAGTCTTATGTAAATCCTTAATCAACAGACAAGTGCATCAGAGCTGACTCTCAAAGAGAAAAAAACATTTTATTCAACAAATATCTGACTCTGCTAATGCTAACCAGCTAATGCTAGTAAAGCACAAGCAGCATAGAAGATACTGACAGCACTCACCTGTCAATCACAGCAGTCTCCCCTTTAAGTATGCCAATCTATAATGTATATGAGTTATATATATTTACTGTTGTTTGTTCCAGACTGTAAACATGTTTATTTAAGCTATAAAGTTCAACCTTTTAACATGGAGGTCTACAGGGACTGGCTTCCTTTAGGATCCGGCTCCCAGTGGATGTTGAAATGACTGCAGATTATGTCACTTTTCCATCGGCTTCACTTTTACAGCCTTAGGGGTTGCTGCATGATTTGCCATCCTGGGTTTACAGCCTGTTAGTTATGGTATGCTCCTTTATATTTGAAATGATGTCACATATCACGGGACACGTGTGCTGTTTCCTGAAAAAATACAAAATACTGTAAGACCAATTATTGACTTGAGCAGTTTATATGGAGCAGTGGATAGCACTGGTGCCTCACAGCAAGAAGGTCCTGGGTTCAATTCCAACACCAGTCAATGGGGGTGGGACCTTTCTGTGTGGAGTTTGCATGTTCTCCTCATGTCTGCGTGGGTTCTCTCCGGGTACTCCAGCTTCCTCCCACCATCCAAAGACATGCACTAATAGGTTAATTGGTTAATCTAAATTGCCCATAGGTGTGAATGTGAGAGTGATTGTTTGTCTCTGTATGTTCAGCCCTGCGATGAACTGGCGACATGTCCAGGGTGTACCCCGCCTTCACCCCTATGTAGCTGAGATAGGCTCCAGCGACCCCTGTGACCCTAGTGAGGATAAAGCAGGTTCAGAAAATGAATGAATGAATGATCAGTTTATGACTGATTTAAATAGCAATTTAGGAATTTAGCCGTTTTTACCATCACTTAAAGGAGTGATATTTTGCTTTAAAAAAAAAAAAAAAAAAAAAAAAATAGAATTATGCATTATATTTTAAAACATTTCCCTGTGGTCTAGATAAACTGTAAATGCTATGCTTGGGTTTGAATTCTTCATTAATTCAACTCCACTGGTCCATCTTCAACCCTATTTCTGAGTAATGACACCAGAAAAGTCATTTTGAGCGCCGGCCCTTTAAATGCAAATGAGCCACTTCATGCCCCGCCCGCCCAGGTTGTTGACTGTGCTGCTCGGTCCTGTTCAGCCGCTTGTGTTCGTTAATACAACCAACAACTGAACATTTTAGGTAATCTGCTCGAAGTTTGGACATATTTTCAGTATGGACTACAACCGCTGCTGCTGATAAACAATTATGTCGTACTCCGAAAAATGTTCGTTGGAAGTCTTGACCTTATATGTGCAAATGTCGTGATGTAACTAGTTATAGATGCAACAAAGTAAGAAGGAATTAAAACAGGTTGTAGAAAATCCCAAATGAATATAAAGATAGTTTAGCAGCACCGGGACGATTCAAATTCAAACTTTTGGAACTATTAGGGTCCAAATACACAAATAAATGTACCAAAGACTAATAAAAGTGGGTTTAGCAAAATATGACCCCTTTAACAAAAGACGTAGCTGCCACTGATTTTCTGTTATGAACTATTCTGCCTACAGATGACATGATAATGCCTTATCGAGCCTCACAACTTACAGCTATTCATGAAGCATATCGTGTACAGAAAAGTCCAAATATTATTTCTTGCAGGGTGTCTTTTTTTGTGTGTCTTGAGTTTCTACATCATTCCTCCGAACCACCGCCTTTGTTGCAAATATTGAATTGTCCTCACTCTGTCCACTCCATCTCTCTCAAATCTTTTGTTTCTCAAGAGATCTTTTGGAAAGTGGAAAAGGGAGAAACAGATGGAAAGAAATGAGGCAATAGTGGTAGGTTGAACTCATTGTAGTTTATATCAGTGGTTCTTGGAAGTTGCCATGGATACAAACCTAGTGTATATAAATGAGAGAATGATAAGACACTCAGAGCACATACCTCCGCCAAGGCTTCACAATTCTATATTTCAATCAAATTCCAATATTATTATTATATAAAGATATTTTCTAAAAATTTAATGGGTTTCTCCTTGGTTCATGGCTGCCTTTCCTCCGAATTCTATGAGTATTATTACTGTTTTTTTGTGTAAACCTGCAGACAATACACAAATTCATTCCAAAGTTTCATAAAAATTGTTGCACTCTTCAGAACGTCTGCTGTTTTTCTACACAATATATTCCCGTGCTCATATTCTGAAAAAAAGCATACAGCATGTTTGTCCTTCTTTCAAATTTTATTTATGTATTTACTTTGCTGCCGGAAAGTTTTAAAGTAAAGGAAAGAAAATCAATTATGACATTTGAATGAGCCATGACATTGGTACAGCAACAACTATGCTGCAGTCTCTGAGGACAAGATATGCCGCTAAAGCCGTACATATAATACAAAAGCCCTGAATGGTATTGAATGAAGTATGGTCGGCAGAGAATCTATCCTTTCTCAAACCTCTGAATGTTAATATGTAGCAATTTAGCTCTGCACCTTTTCCTTCACCCATCCACTTTCCCAGCTGTGGCTGACTGATAAGGTAATATTAGTGAGTGTGCTCTTTCTTCCAATTATTCCTTTTACATGTGTAAATAACAAATCGTGGATTCAGTAGGAGGCCACCAACAAGCATGATTAAAGGCAGTGTTAAGAAAAAGGTTTATTTGATCATAACTTAAAAAAAAAAAAAAACAAAAATCATGCTTTTCTGCATTTTTTTTTCTCCAATCCATTTCCTTACCAGGGCACACTTTTGATCTAACATGGCTAGCAAACAGTATTTGTCAACCAATCAGAAGCACAAAACTTAGACGCATTTTATTGCCTGGTATAGTTTAAAACTGTTAAGGTCATGTTAGAAAAAAAAGGTGCTGATGTTTAGATGATTCCAACATGAACTTTACTGATTTTTCTTGCAGCATAAAAAATATTTTTAGACTTTAAAAAAGGGCAATAGCACAAAAAACTTATGAAACTTATGAATCATTCTAACTAGAAGTTTCTTTCTACTTCATGTATTCTAGAGGTATGGTTTAAAAATACCCAGATGCATCACATATGACGAATTCTAATAAAATTGTTCATTGCTTTCAGGTTAATTTCCATGAACAAATAGTGAAGATATTCCTAGAATCATGCGGTATAATAAAAACTCCTTTGTTTTCTTTTTACAAAGTAGATATCTATTGGTGGAGTGGTCTCAGAGGTGGTCTGATTCCCCATCAGTGGCCTTTGGAATTAAATTAAGCCCAAACAACTACAGTAAAATGGCAATTATCTTCTCCTTTGTCTTCAGGGATGAGAGGTGTGACATGAAATAATGGTGGGAGTAACTGGTGAACAGGTGAAGACTGTTGTTTTGTGAAACCTTGCCGGAGGCTAAACTTGTTAAAATGCAAAGTTACAGCCATTTGCTTATGAGGTGATGTCAAAGGAACAAGGGTAACCTGCTGTAACATCATGAGGGTGATAATGTGACCTTTGTATGGCCATCGCCCCTTTGATCCTCATAAAATCACCTGTTAGAATCTATGTATAGCATCAGGGGACTGAGCACCCATTACATTTGTCACTGCTCAGAACTGACAGTTTAACTATGACTATCGGTAAGTGATTTTTTTTAATGAATCAATATGTTGCATTGATTCTTGTTAGACTTTATTGCCTATAGGTCAGTGATGTCTGACATATATAAGTGTTATGGCTTAACCCATGAAGACCCAGGGCTCCTTTTGTGTCAGTTCCAAAACAGATTTTTCTTTCATCTTAACCTTCCTTAAGTGATTTATCATGATTTATTCCAATATTATTCTCTGTATTTTGCATTTTTCAGTGTAAATCATGTATTTCCCCCTATATTTAATTCACTGATCATGCAGATGTTCATTAAAACTTAGAGTAAATTCAAAGGTTATTATTTGCAATAGAGAAAACTGAAGAAAAAGTGACTTTTCAGCAAATATATCAGTGAATGAATGTAAAAACAAGCATGTCCATCCACTGTCTTTGATCCATGGGTTTTACTGGCGAATCAATGTTGCAGAAGATGATGGTGTTTCCACATTCATTGCGGAGCCTCTGAACATCCAAATGGGTCATATCTGCTGAATATAAAAAGATGACAAACAGCAATTTACACTAATTATTTACATGTATTGAAAGGAAAAATGGATCAACAGTTATTAAACAGTTTCGATCAGTAGATGGTTTTGGTCGGTGATGGATGTTTGGGTCTTTATGGGTTAACCCTTTAGCCCCTGACGTGTCTATGGTGAGCGTTCTGAATGCATGATTTATTTTAAATATTCATAAAAATTCAACCATTTGCTTAATGGGAAAAAAATCCAAACATGCTGATAGAATAGATCTTGTTCTTTCCATAGACATCTGAGCATGCTCAGTGGACCCCTCACCATCTGTAGAACTGGGGGTGAAACAGAGCAGTGAGTGAGACCGGCTCACTGTTGAAAAAATGACTTTTTTTTTTTTTTCATCGTTTTCCCTGTCATTTTTTGTGTGTTTGCTGTTGTTTGCAGTGTTGTGGTGATTTTCATTTATTTATTATTGTGTTTTTATCATGTTTTGACTGTGTAACTGCTTTTTAGAGTTCAACCAGGTGCCAAACAGGAGCTGGACTGATTTAGAAAAAAAAGAGCCCCAAAACAAAAACTACTGGGCCACAATTCAAATCCTTGTTGTTCAGTGTGTTCCAGTTCACAGTTCATATTCAACATCCTAAATCTATTATTGACATACATGCTGAGTGCCTTATATAGTAAAAACCTGCCAAATTTCAATCCCTCTCTTTGTCTTTTTCTGTTATTCCAACCGGTTTTGACTCTAAAACACACAGTAAAACAAAATCACTGAAGAAAAAGAACACAAGCACATACTTATTTCATTTCATTTATTTATTCACATATCTATTAATAGACCCAGGTGTAAAAACAGTACATATTGCATTTATATTATGTGAAATGTGACACCCTGGGAAACTGAAGATCAGCTTTTATGACACTGAAACAGATGCAAATTGAAAAGTCTTAGGGGTTAAATGGTTAACCCATGAAGACCCAGTGTGACTTCTGTGTCAGTTCCCAAATTAATTTTTCTCTCTATTTAACCTTTCTTAAGTGATTTATCACTATTTATTATACTATTATTCTCTGAATTTAGCATTTTTTCTCATGAAAATTATCTCTTTTCCTATATTTAATTCACTGATCATGTAGGTGTTCATAAAAGCTCATAAAGGTTATTATATCAAAAGAGGAAAAACTGAAGAAAAAGCGACTGTTTTAGTCAAATGTATCATTAACTGAACATAAAACAAGTGTCTCCATTCACTGTCATTGATCAAACTCCATGGGTTTTACTAGTGCACTGTAAAAAATGACTGTGGAATTAACACCAAAAAGTTGTAAAATTGCAACATAAAAAACTAAGTGACAATACAAAGCAAAGTTGTTTATTTGAAAAGATTTTTGTGTTAACGATTGAATCAAATATAGCTATAGTTTTTACAGGAAGAGTATGCGAACAAAACCAGATTTGTGTGTAGAAATTATGTATTTCTATTGTTTTTAGAAAATAAAACTGTACATTGAAAAAGAATGTGGTGCTGTTTAAATTGCAAGACCACAATGTTGAAATAACGGCCTATTTGCTTTTTTTTTTTTTTTCTTTAATAAAAAAAGTTATAAAAAAGTAAGCATTTAACATTTTAAATTTGTAAATGAATGAGTTGGTAGAGCTGGTAGAGCGGCTCTTCCAATAACCAAAGGGTTGGTGGTTCGAATCTTGGCTCCGACTGTCCATATGTCCATGGAAGACACTGAAGCCTAAACTGACCTGGTGGCTTTGGATACCATGAAGGTGTATAAAATGCACTGAATAACTGCAGTCCATTTAAATCTACATGTTTAAATGTTAAATCTACATGTTACTCCTTTAATATGTTTACAGTTGGATGTGTTTTTTACAGTATTGTTCTGGTAACCACAGCTGCCAGTTTTTTTCTGTAAAAACAAAAGGATTTTTTTTACAGTGTGAATCAGTGTTGTAGAAGATGACAGTGTTTCCACGGTAACTACAGAGCCTCTGAACGTCCGACGTCATCATGAATAGATGACAACCTGCATTTTACACCAATTATTTACATATATTGACAGGATTAATGGATCAACAGGGATATAAGAGTTTAGATCAGTATGGTTTTGGTCGCTAACTGTTGTTTGGGTCTTTATGGGTTAAGGTAGTCTACAGTCACAGGACTGTGATAGTGACTTTCTATTTAGTCAGATTTATATTTGCACTAGATATCAAATTCACTGATCATGTAGGTGTTCATGAAAGCTCAGAGTAAAGTCAAAGGTTATCATATCAAAAGAGGAAAAACTGAAGAAAAATTGACTTTTTGTAGTCAAATATATCATGAAATGAACATGAAACAAGTGTCTCCATCCACTGTCGTTGATCAAACTCCATGGGCTTTACTGGGGAATCAATGTTGTAGAAGATGACAGTGTTTCCACGGTAACTACAGAACCTCTGAATATCCAACGTCATCATAAAAAGATGACAAACTGCATTTTATACTAATTATTTACATATATTGATAGGATTAATGGATCAACAGGGATTACAGAGTTTAGATCAGTATGGTTTTGGTCGCTAACTGTTGTTTGGGTTTTTATGGGTTAAGGTAGTCTACAGTCACAGGACTGTGATAGTGACTTTCTATTTAGTCAGATTTATATTTGTACTAGATATAAGATTAACTGATCATGTAGGTGTTCATAAAAGCTCAGAGTAAAGTCAAACGTTACTATATCAAGAGGAAAAACTGAAAAAAAATTAACTTTTTTTTTAGTCAAATTTCTAATCAACTGAACATAAAACAAGTGTCTCCATCCAGTTGTTGATCAAACTCCATGGGTTTTACTGGTGAATCAACGTTGTAGAAGATGACAGTGTTTCCATGGTAACTACAGAGCCTCTGAACATCCAACATCATCATGAAAAGATGACAACCTGCATTTTACACTAATTATTTACATATATTGAAAGGATTAATGGATCAACAGGGATTAAAGAGTTTAGATCAGTATGGTTTTGGTCGCTAATTGTTGTTTGGGTCTTTATGGGTTAGGTAGTCTACAGTCACAGGACTGTGATAGTGACTTTCTATTTAGTCAGATTTATATTTGTACTAGATATAAAATTCACTGATCATGTAGGTGTTCATAAAAGCTCAGAGTAAAGTCAAAGGTTATTATATCAAAAGAGGAAAAACTGAAGACTGACTTTTTGACTCAAATATATCATGAAATGAACATAAAACAAGTGTCTCCATTCACTGTCGTTGATCAAACTCCATGGGTTTTACTGGTGAATCAGTGTTGTAGAAGATGACGGTGTTTCCACGGTAACTACAGAGCCTCCGAACGTCCAACGTCATCATGAAAAGATATTGATATATTGATAGGATTAATGGATCAACAGGGATTAAAGAGTTTAGATCAGTATGGTTTTGGTCGCTAATTGCTGTTTGGGTCTTTATGGGTTAGGTAGTCTACAGTCACAGGACTGTGATAGTAACTTTCCATTTAGTCAGATTTATATTTGTACTAGATATTACATACTAATTGTGTAACTTGTTCCAGACACTTCTACATCATAAGAATTATTTGGTAGAATTTTACAGCCTGTACAGAAATGATAGAAACTGTGAGCAGGGCTATAATCATTATTTCTCCTCTCATTCCTGATAAGAGCTTTTCCATGGCCTGTTGACACTAGGGAATGTCTGAAAAGAATTTGAGCCTCATCATTATTCAGTGGCGCCTTGGTACAGTAGACCTCGAATGGAAATGCAGAAAACAAGCAGAAACAAGGCTCGGTGTAAAAGTGAACAGTGCCCCCCTCTTGCTTTCAGGCGAATTCTAAAGCTGTACTGCAAACAGCAGATGCATCTATGGTCCACACACACACACTTACACACACACATACACACTCACCCTCCATCCACCACCTACATCTCACGCGCAAGCATCTCTCCAACGCAGTGCGGCTTTAAGAGGACCGGGGCTCTTAAATCTGTGCTTGGCTCCTCCTTCCGCCATGATGTCAGTCTGAGGGAGAGCGAGAGGGAGAGAGGAGGGCAGTATTGAGGAACTGAGTTCATACAATACTACTGAGACATCTACAGCTTAGCAGACAGATACGGTGAACCGCCTATCCCGGCTCCTGTAAGTGATGCTGCACTGAGGCACACTTTGATCCAACTCCACTGGGGGGGCGATGCGCGCACTGCATCCCTCCTTTAAGAGTTTTCGGGGGAGCGTACACAGCGTTGAATCAGTCTAAACAACTGGTTAAAAAATAAATTAGGTTTTAAGCTTTTTAATTTTCCATCAGATGTCAGGGGTTTTTTTTTGTTTTTGCGCTCTTGGATTGAAGTTTTTTTGTGTGTGTGCGTCAACAAGCGCGTGTAAGTTTGGTGATTTTTCAGAGCTGCTAGAATTAAGAAGAAATTTCACGCCAAACATAGACTGTAGGGATAAAGTTATTTGTTAAACAAGCTTGGATCAATGCGTATCTCTGCTCGTGGGATTGCACTGTTGCGAACCCAAGACATCCGAAGAGGAATTACACCGATCTGCTCAAACAAACTTCATTGTTGTGCGTGATTTTTTTCTGCGTTTTTGCACGTGAGGACCTTTTTTTTTAGCGCATGGATAAGTTTTAATAGTGGATAACATTATTATTTTTATTTTTTTTTTTTTTTTTTTGCTATTTGCATTTTGCTGCCGTCTGATGAGGATCCTTCCTCCCCTTTCCCCTACTTCAGATTAATTCATGGCACTTCTTTTTTTTGTAAATCAGTGATGTGTCTACGCGACGGTTGATTTTCATCACATTCAAGCGGAAAAAGGTAAGAGTCATGACTTTCATTTCGATGTCAAAATGTGTCTCACTTAAGTGGCTTTTTTTTTTTTTTTTTTGCAAACGCATATTTGATGTGTCTTCATGTGCGTGTTGTGAAATACTGGAGCGCCAAAACAGCCAAATGTATGTGGTCCGTGGAAAATCAAATTGATGTCCCAATACCGGCACGGACACGCACTACATTTACAACCACTGAGAGCAACATAAACTGAACATTTACTGATCAGTCTGCGTGGAACTTGGACAAATCATTGTGTTGCGATAGTGGGTCGTTTTTGGTTTTGGTTTTTTTTTTTGGATGCGCCGTGGGTTTTCCTAGAGCTGCTCCAAGATGTAGCCTAACAGGCGTCCCCGTGCACCTGATGTAAATAGGAATTACCCACGGACACGGCGCGTTTTTTTTTTTTTTTTTTTTTTTTTTTTTGGAGAATCTAAGCCGAGTTGTCGCATTATGTGCGTACCGCGCGGTTGGTCACGACTTGGGGCGTTTATTTAGTCTTGCTCAACACTGATCGCCACATAGATAGGCCTACTTTCGAAGAGCATCCAACTGCAGCGACTTTTTAGTGCAGGGTTCTCAGCAGCTTGGCCGCTACGCCTGGTGCGTGGGTGCGTGGCAACAGTGCGCCTCTGGTCAAGCGGTTCAGCTGGAAGGGACTGTAATGTCAGGTGCTTTAGCTGTGCACCTTCTGACTCAAGCATAAATAAGCAAATAGAGCCTATAACAACGTGCAAATGGGGATCAGAGTCCAAATGATCACGCAGTCAATCCCCCTGTAACCGCCACAGTTGGTTGTTTGGGTTCCTTATATGTTACCCAACCCATGTGCAATAGATTATTAGTATTAGGCTGTTATTGTTTTTATTATGTGGCCAGTTTTTAGGCCTATAGGAAACCAATATTTGCTGTAGAATTAAATCAAATGCATGTAAACCAACCTAAGGTAAAACCCAAATTATAAATGGATTTGCACATTTCCATTTTCAGTACATTTAGTCACAATACACAAGCATATTATATGTGCAACTGCATCCCTATACACTCCTAATATTCACTGTGTGTTGAGTTGGGAGAACATTGGAACAATGAGTGTTGCATGAGGAAAAAGTTTGACTAACCAACTAACTTTCGGTAATGCCTTCCAGTTATTTAAGATGTTGTCTGTTTACTTCTTGGTTTCCTCTTACACTTTTGGGTGGAACTGTGTCACTGTAACACAGACGAGTCTCTTTAAAACGTGTCTTTTCTGCAGTCATGTCTGCATAACACCACGGTTAATTCAGTTATAGTCAATTAAAGTGTTTTATCATTTAAAACAATCATCACTTTGAGTCAATAGTTTTTGTAGCAGATGGATTTTCCCTTTACCTTTAACAGATAATATATTCAGTTCAACTCCCACAGTGAATTAATCTACTTTATAATCCATTATGATGTCTAGAGTACATTTTAATCTCAAAATATATAGAAGATGTCATTAAATGTGCTTCCTTAGCATTGCTGAAATAAATATATTTATATATTTCATGTTTTTGCTGTAATAGTTGCAGCTCTATATTGTCTGTTCCCTTGTCATCATAATTGTTTTTGTGTAGTTTATTTACATAATTCAGAATATCATCATGTTTCCATCTGATAATTTGCAGACGTCCCACGTATCATCAGAATTACGTAAAGCTATACCGAAATGATCACACTTACATTTGCATGTATGGACTGCCCTCTTGAGGTCCACGATTACAAAGTTGTAAATTAGTTTGTCATTTTGCTAATGCAGGAAGGTAAGAAATATTACCCAGCAACAATTTAATTACCTAAATACTACAACTGGTCACAATCCAAGTCTATCTAAGAATTAAGAAACTGATTGAAATTTGAAGAGCTACTGGGTTAATCTGTCAAACAGCACTGACAGACCTTATGCAAATATTGTGTTATTAATTACGTGTCAGAATTTTAAATACGTTATCATTTTTCATTGATATAAAGTAATATGCTGCACAAGTCCCAGTAATATTTTAACCTGAAATCAGCATTAAGCGTATCATCAACAATATTGTCAACGTGTCCATGTTATGTTAAACACACTTTACTCGCACACTTTAGCACTTTCCAGCTCAACTTAAGTGATATATTGTATTATCATTGAAGTTTCCCAGGAGAAAGCAACTTTTATTTGCACCATGTAAGAAGAATCGCTCTGACTATGTGGACTGAAAAAGAACTGACTGATCTTGACAGAATCCTTGACTGTCAGCGATCCTTAAAGTTGTTAAAAGAGGAAAGTCCCAAGACAATCAAAAGTATTGCTTCTACCACTGCTGTCTTTTGAACATTTTTTTGGGGGATCTACAGACAATATTTGATAGATAGCACACGGGTGACAACCTGGATTTCACAGTTAAAGGATTCCACACGTCTTGGGTTCCAGACTGAGACTGCACTTAAATGAATAGGGGTCTTTGAGGTGAAGGTAGTGGGTGAGAGTAGCTGCGTGCCTCCCCTCTCGCTTGTACCTTCAGCGGATACAAACACCAGGAAGGCCTGTCCATCACATTGTCGTGTAAAGTTATCCAGGGCCAGCCTGCTCCTCTTCCCTCTGTATCTCCCAAGAGAGAGGCTTGAGTTTGCCTACTGGATTCAACCTGCTGTCTAGGGCTCAAAATAGCCATTTCAGGAGACTAGTGAAATGTAAGCAAAGGAGACACTCTGACTGACAACTAGGATGTCTTTCTCCCTCCCACTTACTTTTTCCCTCCAGCACAATTCCTTCTCTCACCTAACGTATTCCTCATGGATGGATTTATAAAGAATTGTGACAAGTGAAAACCTGTGCAAATATTGGAAAACTGTGGTTATGAGAAAGCAACAGACATTGAATATAATAGAAAGACTTGTAGTTTTCTTGTAATTAGCTGGAATGATTACATGGCTTTCACAAAAAACAACTATTCCTTGGTCCTGTTATTGTTATGATTGTACATGGGAAGAGAAATAGCTAAATATCTTCAGTACATTCGGATAAATTTTACAGATGTTCAGTTTTCTAACATGATATTAGCGTTGTCATCGTGTCCTCGCTGTTGCATTTCTATATGTAGTTTATGTCCAAATCATACTACGTACTTCATCCTGTTGAACATTATTGTCACTTAAAAGGCAGAGAAAATCTGGATCATGCTTTGATCTTTTCTTTTTTCTTTTTTTCCCCCCTCTTTTTTCACTTAGACGAAGCACATCCCATTTAAGGATGTAATTTAAACTTCATTATGCGTTGTGCGAGATCAGCCTTGGACTGCTTGGCGATCATCACTGCAAAGAAATTGCTGTTCACTCTGAAAAAGACCCGCACTTCAAAGTAAAGTGTGCCACAGTTACTAATGGGATATAACTCATCAATATTTTGACATGGCTGTACAACACTGACTGTGCTGTATGTGTAGAGTGAATAACCCTCATACTGATCAATGTCAGCTTTGTGTTTTTTTTTTTTTTTTTGTTTTTTTCATTTTTTTTTTTCCATCCAACTGTTCTTTAATGGGTCTCATGTGACTGCTTTATAAAATGTGTGAAAAGAAAGCTGTCTTTACAGGCTGCACGAATGCCTTGCAATTGTTGCTGATTCAAAACCAGCTTAATTAAATTCTTATTTTTAATCAATTCCCCTTTGTCAGTGGGGCGAGAGCTCCAATGGCTATGAATGTTGTTGCCTTGCCAATTTAGAGGACCCCTGTAGAGCAATTTAGGTAGTCATACCTTTTTTTTTTTGCTGAAAATTATTTGATTCATATAAATGGGTAGAAATTTCATAAAGTAGAGAATATTGCATTTCCTAGAGAGCTGTTTCTGGTCCCTTGTTATTTCAGGTATGTATGCATTTTCATCACCAGCTGTACATTGTTTGTGTGATGGCTGTCATCCATGTTTGCCTTTCACTGAAGAAAATGGCCATTTGATTTCAAGAAAGCAGCCTTATGAATATAAACCAATATCTTGAGGAAAATCATATGAGGTTAATAATAAACACTCAGGGGGTTGGTTGACCTAAACACACAGTGGGATATAAGCAAAGAAATTATATTAGTTGTTAAATATATTGAGCTGAAATGCACATGGGAAGTGGGTAAGAGGTAAACAGAGCTGTGCATTGGTGGCTTTACCCTGTAGCCCTAACAGCGTAAAGTAAATGCATTTTAAACACCAATAATGTAGCTCTCCTGCTGCTTAAAAAACGCTCTCAACATGAAATTACTAACACTGTAGAACCAAACAACAAGCTTACATAGTCACCAGTATGATTATTCTGGAAGTGATGAAATGTAGTTGTTAAGGATTTATACCATCTGATTTAATTTATAAATTAATCAAAATATGAGCTATTAATGAGTATACTTTAATTACCCCTTTAAGTGACTGAATCTACTAACTGGTAGAAAGCAGTCAATATTTAATGCTACCATATACTGGCATGGAAGCCATTATAGAGTGTGACTCTTTCATCATCTTCCAATGACCCACTTGGATTTTGGCGTGTGGGGATCTTGCCCTTTGGCAGGAGGGGTTTGCACAAATAAAACAAACAAACAAAAAAAAATGTAGAACTAAAGTATGAAACTAATTGGCACCCAGCACAGGAAAAGCTATTAGTGTGAAATGTGAGGTGATGATAAACTGATCTGCTCTCCATTGTCTCTTTGGGGTTTTATCATAGACGTCTTTGAATACAAATAGTCAACTGGTAGCTGTTTAAATTTGTTGTTGGAGAAAACACATTCATCAGGATGTAATGAAGTTATGATTAAATTTTACTAATTTGACTGATGGTTGCTCCCTCAATAAATAATTCCACATCTTTGTCTCTCTCAACCGCAGTTACTCCAAACAGCGTTCTTATCGTACTGTGTATGTTTACACACATGGGCATTCATGAAATATTTGAGAGCTCAATTGTTTACATTCAGTACAAATGAGGCTCTCCATTAATAGCTGCTGTCAAGCCCTACAAACTCCAAGAGTGTGTGGTTTTCTGTGTGTTCATGCAAGAAAGCACCAGTGTTTAAAGCTCAGTTCTGCTGCCTCTAAACCAGCTGAAGTCTAGGCTGTAAGGTGCAGTTCAGAAACACTACTGCACCATTATTTTTTTTTTTTTTTTTCCACACATATGAGGGTTATTTCCCCTTCTTTCTTTTATTTGTAGTCTGCGAACAAACTTTGAAAGCAAACTATTTTATCACAACACTGAACCCGATATGAAATGGTTCATTACGACAATGAAATGGACGGACAGAATTTGTGAACTGCTAACCTTTTCATGTCCGCTTGCTCAGTGGATGTCATAAAAGGTTAATTGTGTAAAACAGCTGTTAATTTGCTCTCAAAGACACAGGAAGGATGTGAGCTCATAACTAGTTAGGATGGTCAAGGTCAAGATGAAAACTCTCCGTGAGGGAAAATAGTACTAATTACAGCAGAACTTGAATGCCATGTATTTCTCTGTATTGACACCGTTTGCTCTGTCTCTTTCCCTTTCTTCCTCTGCCCTCTCTCTCTTTTCGAACAGAATTGCTGCTGTAGAAGGGAAGCTCCCACTTATTCTTGAGTATGGACTTAGCACGTCAGACTCATGCGCTGGTGGTCTTGCTCACCTGTGTGGTCTTGCTATGTGGGGCCCAGGAGAGGGACTACACGGTGAAGGAGGAACAGCCGGAGAACGTACGCATTGGGAACCTGCGCAAAGACCTGGACCTCAACCTTGACCCAAACATCAGACTGTCCTCACCGCTGCAGTTCAAGCCTGTATACAAGACAGGCGATGTGCCTTTGGTGAGAGTGGAGGCCAACACAGGGGAGATTTTTACCACCAATCACAGAATTGACCGGGAGAAGCTGTGCTCAGGGGTCTTCGCTGAGAAACGCTGCTACTATGAGATTGAAGTGGCCGTGCTGCCTGATGAGATCTTTCGACTGGTCAAGATCCGCTTCCTGATTGAGGATGTGAATGACAATGCACCCCTTTTCCAGTCCACTGTTATAAACATCTCCATCCCAGAGAACACAGCCATCAACACCCGATACCCTGTGCCCTCGGCATTTGACCCTGATGTTGGGATCAATGGGATCCAACATTATGAACTGGTCAAGGTGAGGACAACTTACAACCATATAAACAGAAAATCCGTAGGTGTTTTATGGTTCAGCATCGACTCTTTTTAATGTAATAGAATTATGTTTTCATTCAGTTGCATTTTCCAAACCCATAGTGGCCATACTATTATGTTCAGTTTAATTACACTGACTACTAATCAGCATAAATGGTGTATATGAAAGCTTTAAGGAACAGAAGAGCATTCACAATGACTGTTATAAAGATGTGTGTTTACAATCTTATTCTGTAACTGCAGTGTAGTGTCAAAAGCATTTACATCAGTACAACTGATATTTATTTTTTTTTAAATGAAGCCCTTGGGTCTACATTCATTAAACAAATGTCGGTGACAAAGTAGTTTTATGTTAATGCCTAGCCCAATTCTGAATGTTAAATTGATTCTTCTGTAAATGTTCAAATGACTCTTCTAAAATCAGATCTACAAACTTAAGTCCATACACACCCCTGTCCTAATCCAAAACTGTCCACACAGCGCTATAATGTGTAGCATTGGCAATACAGAATTAAAAACCAAATCCTGTTTTATCTGATACATTCCCCTGTGCAGTTTTTTTGCCGAGTCATCATCTGTACAAACTACTTAATAAACAAAAATAGCCATATACCTAATGCTGAATTATTTAGTGAAGACTCTCAAATACTCACTCAAATACGACTGAAGCTGATTGAGGCCATTACACTATGATTGCAATCTCAAAGTCTAAAACTGAACTAGCCATTTGCAGAAATTAATTAGGTTCAACAGGGAATGAGTGAAAGATATTGATAGTGAAAGATACCAGCCTGAAGCTTCATAACAGTGGAACAGCCTTCAAGGAGCTGATTTGCTTTATGGACTTAATAGAATAAATAGCTTTTAGTAGAATAAACAGTCTAATTTGGAAATGCATCTAAATAACTACTATAACAATATTATTGATAAAGTAAACACCATCAGCGTTAGGCACATTTAGACTGATCAAATCCACCAGAAAGCATTAAACTTCAACAGTTTTTTTTTTTTTTTTCTCCAAATGGTTCAGTGTGACTGCAGATGTATATTAGTGAATAAACAGTTAATTGAAAAAGCCCTGACAGACTGCTCCGCTTACAGCATACCACCTGTCCTCATGTCTCTCATTGCCACATTAGTTGACTGAGTAGTTGACTATTTTTAATCAGCACACACACTCATTTAACTGCAGTTTTTCATCCCATACAGTTAGTAGACAGTGATTCGGATTTTCATCTATACATATTTTGCAAACCTGACGTGCCGCTGTAAAGCTGTGGTGTAGATCTATAAAGTTAATACATTTTGATCCCATGATGAAATATTACCCACTTTTTCATGAACACATCACAAAACCCCTCAGTGTTTTATATAGGCCGTTACTATTTCCATATGCTTTATTTCATTATGAGAGAAGGTTGTAAAAGAGAGAAGTTTTCCGCATGTAATTTCAGAGAACATGTAGCAGAAAATGCAGACGCAGCATGTAGCACATATGCAATTCCCAGCAACAGGTTACATGTGCAGAACATAGTTCATTAAAGTAAGTAAGAAGAATCCACTGTATTATGCTAATAAGTGTCTCATGCAGAACTAGGAAAAGCTTTTCTTCATCATCTAATTGGTTCGCTATTAAACTGCAGTGCAATACTCTGTTGCTTAATAGAGTCGGTCCTAAATTCAGAGAAAGCAGGATAATATGCATTCTTCATTTATAGTCTAGACAACACTCCATGTGTTGTGGATAGATGACTACGGGAGGTGTCACTAGCTTGTGCAAATGAATTGTTATTAAAAAAGTGAGATTCATGCACACTAGGGGGAAATCTAAACATAATGAATAAGGGAAGGTTGCTGGGTTTGAGAGCTTGGTGCAAGGGAGAAATGACAAGTCCATCTCAGAGTCTCAGATGAAGTTAACACTTGGTTTGAGTGAACAGAATCACTGCTGTGTGTGTCTGTCTGGAATACAAATTTGCATTTTTAAAGAGTCTCCCCACTGCCAAGGTCTCTCCAGCGCAATGTCCTCAATTGTTCATGCCTGGAAAATCACCAACCAAATGGTCTGCTCATTATTATGATCATCTGCAATCATTTTCTTTGCCCTTTTCATTGTAAAGCTTGAGAAAAACCCCATGTAATATCTACTGCAGGAAATTCTTCTCAGAGCATCCTTGGTAAAAAGTACCTGATTTAGGTCCTCTCATTATATTTTCGTAGTACTCAAGATAATTTTACCTGTGTTGTAAATTGCATATTAGTAAAGCACAAAAATGTTAAAGGAGCCACAGACGTTTTCAATCGGTAGTATCCTTTATTTCAGAAGTGCAGTAGAAAGCCAAGGGTTTAGAGGGGAAGAAATGTGCAAGCATTTCCTAGAATAGCTCTTGGCCGCTAAGCCACCTCTGGACTATCTTTGTATGTTCCTCTGAGATTTGCCTCAGAAGCTCCCTCAGAATGATAGTTTGCCCAGTTTTCTTGCGCAGCGCAGAACATGATGCTGAAATTGCTACTATTGTGTGCCATACTCAGTGGCCTCCCATTTAACGTGTAGCATGTCTGAGCTGTCCACACACACCCTCTGAAAGAAAACACTGCATCCTCGTTTTAAAAGAAACATTTTCAAAGCAAAGTGGGACAAAAAGACAATTTGATCTTGCTTCAGCAGAACATGTAATGGCTGGTAATCATACTCTGAGTGAAACCATCAGGGCCATCAGCATAGCGCAGTGGTGTGTTACGTCACCTGAGCTGCAAGTAGGGCGTCCTAAGAAATGGCCAAGGTCAGACAAAGCAATCACATGCATGAATGAGGAGGATTTCCCCCATGAAAGAAGATTCTATCACTTACATATTCTGTGGATAACTCAGGCAGGTGCAGAAACATGTTCAAGACTGAAGGAAGATCTGCTGCTACTTGTACTGTGTATTTGGGGGGTTTGCAGTGGCTTCTTCCCTTATTTCAGTGATGTATTATTTTCCAGCATCACACACTACATTAATCCAAGTAGCATCTATGTCAGCATCTTCAGTCACATTTAAGGTGGGCATCTTGTTCAAGTCATTTTGTGGAGATCAATGTACTGCTGCTGGCCAGGCTATGCCTCACTGATTAACTGGATGATGAAGTGGATGTCTGTATTTTGGTTGGGCAGGCAGGAGGGCTCTTAGATTTAACCTATTGCCACCTATTTTTTTCCTGTGAGGCTGTGCAATCTACTTGGTTTCTACAAGCTTCTCTGAAACATACCTGAGATGTTTAAGTGGATGGAGTGGTCTTTTTGCAGGTACTTAAATTCTGATCTTGAGTGACTTCATTTCTTATTCTAGCTTTGATAAATTTATTCAAGCTCCATTCCAAAATAGCAAGAAAACAGAATAATGTATTGCTAGCTGCCTATAGGCAGTGACTGGGGTGTCTGGGCAGAAAGCTTGTTGTCAAGCATTTCCAGTTTTCATTAGCATCCTATTTTGACACCTTATCCTATTCTAGGGTTGACAAAAAGAGACAAACAATTCCCAGCTTCTTTTGTTTTAATTATATGCATGAGATCATGGCCAGGGGCTAAAGTGGATAAGGGATAGAGAGAAAGAATTAGGGAGGAATGAGAGAGAGGGACAGGGAGAGAGTGAGTTTCTATCAGCATTATAAAAAGGTGCTATAACCTGTGATGAATAGCCCTCCCCAGTTAGCCCTATCCATGGGCATCACCGTGACTGGAGTCCTCCTGATATATTCACATTCCAATCTCAGTCTCCTCTGAGTTTTAATAAGGTCATCAACTTGACTGAAAGATGCATCCACTGATAATCTAAGGCACTGTTTGCTGTGCGGAGTTCAGAGTCATCCTTCCCTCATCATCAGCCACTTCTCCTTTTGTCAGTATCTCTCAGTCATTTTCATCTAAATTAACACACTTTGATTAGATTATATTCCATACACATTCCACTTATACTGTGATCTGCCTCTGAACGCAGAGACTAGTGGCCCATTAAAATGTAATGACCCAAAGTTCAAGAAGACATGTGCCTCCCGTTCAGTGTATGCATGGTGAGAAAGAGTCAAATGTGGTAAAATGTGCACACCTAATGAGTTTCAGACAGCTTTGTCCTTCTAACTTGCATATGAGTTTCCACTGAGTGATTTAGTAGCATTTGGCCTTTTCTTAGCCTGCCCTAGATCTTATCACAATACACTAGACTAATTTTGCATTCAGGAAGATGCACAGCCTGAGAGATAGCTCTCTTCAACTTATTGAAATGCGCTGTGTGCTGTCTTGTCAGTTGTAAAATTGTGTGAAACCAAGACAAAAGCATAGAAGAAATGCTGGCTCATAAATCACTGTGCAGCATTCCCTTTGACACATCCTAACTCAACATCCTACTATTAACACTGGGCTTTGCCAAATATCAGTGTGCAGATATTCAACTACTGTTCCAATATCTATGAACTGTTCAAACAAATGTGGATTGAGCAGCTCTGTGTGGATGAAGTAGTGCTTAGCAATCAAGCCCTCAGACTTGGACCTTCCAGCTTTGCCAGAAATAGTTCTGTAATGTGCATGAAGCATCAGGACAGTTCCATCCATGAGACACTTTCTGTACATCTTCCTGCATAGTTAATATGCCATGTCTGCGTATCCCTATATGGCTTTTGGTTGCCAGAAGGATTACAAAACAAGGTCTTAAAGATCATTGCTGCAATGCTGGCTGTTTTAAGTAGTTCTGTCAATCATGACAGACATTCCCTCAGCAAGCAGTTTTTCTCAATCATTTACATGCTGTGCAGCACGTTTCCTTGTGTTGGCTACAACCTGCGTCGGCATAAGGGTGGTTGTAGTGCAGATTTTAAAATCTACTGAGGAGTTCCGTACCAACATTTTGGTTAAAATGTTCCTTACTTGAACAAGGAGAATGTATATATCTTAATCTCATTTGATAACTGTGCCTAGACAGAGTAATCTCTTCCAACATTATGTGCAGCATGAAGCTTATCTCTTTAAAGAGGATGCTTTTTCTTGTTTTACCATGAAACTGCTTCTGACTGAAAGAGCTTCAAAGGGCTTCTTTGTTTCATAATGTGCATGCAGCTCATTCATGGGCTTGATCTTCTTCTTATCCCCCCACCCCCCACACTCCGTCTTTCTCTGGTTTTCTGTCACTTGTCTCTCTCTTCCTTCCTTTCCTTCCTCTGTCTTCTATTATGGGAGCACATATGGATTGAGTCCATGCGTACCCTGTCTATAATTGTAAATATTAGCAGAACATTTTGGGGTGAAAAGCCATTAGGCTTATTAACCAATGCCAGTTCCTCTTGGTTCTCATGAGAATTACATTTGTTTTCATATATTAAGCGCCATTTGAACAAAGTCATTTTCTAATACGTAGGACTTTCACTCACCTATTCTAAATCCATGTTTTTCTAGGCTTGAAATATATTTAAAAAGAGAGGTGTTTCCATTTCCAAATGTCTCCTGTTATAAAGATAAAATGTTCCTTACTTGACACAAGAAGGTAGAATGAAATCTCATTTTACTATGAATAGCAGAAATGTGGTGAAAACGCTAAGGAGGCAAATTGATTTCTTAAAGTAAAAGAGGGGTTAAAGGGTAATGTACTACAATGATTTGTAGATTTTTCTGAAAATTATTTGACATTTGTTACATGTCAGGAGCACGTTCTGTAGCGTATGTATGAAATCACTGAAGCTTGTAGAAATAAGCAGAAAAGCATCATGTTTGAGAATGTTTTTGATTTGCTGCCACCTAAATTAATTTGCAGAGCAGAGTCAGGAACCAGCTGCTGTGTTTAAGAATGTCCAGGACTGTTTAATTTGAGCTTGACATTCATCACTGCCGGAAAGCCTGAGCCTAAGAAGGTTACAAATGAACCTGAGTAACCTAAGTAAGGAAATACCTCGACAGACTGTTTGACACTCTAAGATAAGTGAAGAGTCTTGACTCACCAAAGCAAGAACAAGAAAACTTAGCGGGATACATCAGTATGGCTAAGCGCACTCTCTTCCGTATTAGCTAATTAAAATGTCCTATGGCTATTTGAAATTATGTTAATGTCTTACTTATGCTAGTTCATTTGGCACCTCCATCACCTTCACTTTCCTTACACATTTGAGTGCTATGAAATAAAAATAAAAAAATATTAACCAGCCAGAACAGTTGTAAATCAAAAGGGACCAAAAATCAAAACATCAAAACATTCAAAAACGTTGCATGTGCTGTTGCATATTCATATGAACAGCTAAAAAAACAGATTAAAGTAACCCAAAATATTATCTCCTTTTTGCAGAGTGTCAGCGAGTTTGGTTTAGACATCATCGAGACGCCTGAAGGTGACAAGTGGCCGCAGCTTATCGTTCAGCAGAACCTGGATCGAGAGCAAAAAGACACCTTTGTAATGAAGATAAAGGTAGAAGACGGTGGAAACCCTCCCAAATCCAGCACTGCCATTCTCCAAGTCACCATCTCTGATGTCAACGACAATCGTCCTATCTTCAAAGACAGTGAGCTGGAGGTCATGGTGCCTGAGAATGCCCCCATGGGAACGTCAGTGGCTCAGCTTCACGCCACAGATGCAGACATGGGTTCCAACGCACAGATCCACTTCGCCTTCAGTAACCAGATTTCTGCCTCAACCAAACGTCACTTTGCTATTGACAGCTCTACAGGACTGATCACTGTGAAGCAGCCGCTGGACAGGGAGGTAACTCCTGTCCATAAACTCATCGTCCTGGCCAGTGATGGCAGCTCTACGCCCTCTAGAGCCACAGTGACTGTTAATGTAACAGATGTAAATGACAATGTACCGTCCATAGACACTCGTTACATTATCAACCTGGTTAATGGGACTGTTCTGCTCTCTGAGAATGCGCCTCTGAACACGAAAATAGCCCTAATTACTGTTACTGACAAGGATGCAGATCTTTATGGCAAAGTAGCGTGCTACACTGACCATGATGTTCCTTTTCGGCTGAAGCCTGTCTTTAATGATCAGTTCTTACTAGAGACAGCTGCCCCACTCGACTATGAGATGACTCGAGAATATGCAATTAAGATAGTGGCTTCGGATAGGGGGACTCCTCCTTTGAACACTTCGGCTATGGTTTTAATTAAAATCAAGGATGAAAATGACAACGCACCAATTTTTCCCCAGCCGGAAATCCAACTTTCCATACCGGAAAACAATGACCCTTCTACACAGTTAATAAAAATCAGTGCCACTGATGCAGACAGCGGACATAATGCTGAGATTATTTACACTCTTGGCCCTGATGCACCTGATGGGTTTAACATAGACAGACGGTCAGGAATTCTCTCTGTTGGCAAACGGCTGGACAGAGAGAAGCAGGAGAGGTATTCATTCACTGTCATAGCGAGGGACAATGGCTCAACGTCCCTGCAGAGCAATGTCACTGTCAGGCTAATCGTCCAGGACCTTAATGACAACAATCCCGCTTTCACACACCCTGAGTATAACTTCTATGTGCCTGAGAATCTGCCTCTCTATGGAACTGTGGGGTTAATCACAGTGACAGATGCAGATGCTGGGGATAATTCTGTTATAACATTGTCCATTTTGAATGGAAAAGATAATTTCATCATCGACCCACAGACTGGTGTGATCAAACCTAATATTACCTTCGACAGGGAGCAACAAAGCTCTTACACATTTATGGTCAAAGCAGTTGATGGAGGTCAACCTCCAAGCTCCTCCTATGCCAAGGTCACCATCAATGTAGTTGATGTAAATGACAATCGCCCTGTATTTGTCATCCCGTCCTCCAATTACTCTTATGACCTAGTGCGAACCACCGCTACCCCTGGTGCTGTGGTCACCAGAGTGTTTGCTATTGACAATGACACAGGTATGAATGCTGAGCTGCAGTACAGTATTATCAGCAGTATCATCATCACATCTAGGGTCTCTCCTCGAGGTCTTTTTGCTATCGATAAAACAACGGGTAACATAACACTGCAGGAGAAAATAGTGGCTGCTGATCACGGACTGCATAGGCTGGTAGTCAAGGTCAAAGATCTAGGCCAGCCTGAGTCACTACACGCAATTGCACTTGTTCACCTGTTTGTCAATGACTCCGTGTCAAATGCCACCTTCATCCAAGAGCAGCTCCGAAAAAGTATGGAGACACCCTTGGACCGTAACATCGGCGACAGTGAGGTAACACCTCAAGCCAATGGATATGTGATTGTTGTCATAGCTATCATAGCAGGGACAATGACTGTCATCTTAGTGATATTTGTGACTGCCTTGGTGCGGTGTCGGCAGACCCCCAGACATAAAGTGGTGCAGAAAGGAAAGCAGAGCGGTGAGTGGGTGTCACCCAACCAAGAGAGCCGTCAGATTAAGAAAAAGAAGAAGAGAAAGAAGCGGTCTCCAAAGAGCCTCCTTCTGAACTTTGTGACCATTGATGAATCCAAGCCTGATGACCCCACCCATGAGCATGTTAATGGTACACTGGATCTCCCTGTGGAGTTAGAAGAGCAGACCATGGGGAAGTACAACTGGGCCACCACGCCTACAACCTTCAAACCCGACAGCCCAGATTTAGCCAAGCATTACAAGTCTGCATCCCCCCAGCCTACATTTCAA
Source organism: Sphaeramia orbicularis (assembly GCF_902148855.1). Classification (NCBI taxonomy): domain Eukaryota; kingdom Metazoa; phylum Chordata; class Actinopteri; order Kurtiformes; family Apogonidae; genus Sphaeramia; species Sphaeramia orbicularis. The sequence goes on from NC_043966.1 coordinate 26,240,130, forward strand.
ATCAAACCGGAGACTCCAGTGGCTCCTAAGAAACACCATGTGATCCAAGAGCTCCCTTTGGACAACACATTTGTGGTGGGCTGTGATTCACTCTCCAAGTGTTCGTCGACTAGCTCCGATCCGTACAGTGTCTCAGAGTGCAGCTGTCAGGGGGGATTCAAGACTGCGGGGCAAATCACCACCCGACAGGTAATTCATGACTTCCTTTTTAAACCCACCCACACTAGTCCACACTCACTCTCCCCTTGCTGCCCCGTGGTAGGTGATGTGAAATTGGGAGGGTGGCAGCATGGAGCCAGATTTTCCCCCACAGACCATGACCATGCCTACATGAATGTCATTTCAACTTAAAAATGAGTGTGCTCAAGAATTGAAAATGAAAAATATATATGTATGAATACAGCAACCTCTGTGGTGATTGTTATTAATTTTATGTTTCAGATCAGTTGAAACTGTAGTTAGACAATGATTTACAAAAATACTGCACAGGATAATTCAATAGTCTCAGAAACTTGAGTAGTAGTGTGAGTATGATGGGTTCCTATTTTAAAGGCAAGTGCGAGTGGTTGTTGGTAATGTAGCCTGTTTTAGAGGAACCTGGGATAGGCAGCCATGATTGAAATCCCCACTGATGGATTTGAGGTCAAGGGAGACTGAAGCAATGCGCTAATATATTTGACTGACACGTTTAAACAAGCCAAGCAAAAAATAAACATAGCACTACAAGTGACAAGGGCTGCACACTTCATCAGGCATTTATTTAAGCAAAAAGTGTGAAGGTAATAATACACAACAAAAAAATGTGCTCTTGACATGCAAAAACATCTTGATAAATAATTCCACATTTACTGTAGCCTCTGTTCTCGAAATATTAAGTGCTGTCTTAACTGTGCCAGTGAAGCTTTGTGGGAGAGAGGCTCATTTGAATGCCAAGGTACAGCAAAGGGCTTATGATTCCCTAAGAGATATGTGCCAAATGCGAAGTGCCCCAATAAATAAAAGCTGGCGAGGGAAATAAATGTAAATCAGAGGTAAGGAGAGGTGGCCTTGCACAGTTCTGACAGCCAGATCAGAGTGCTGTAGGGAAGACTGAGTACTGCTTTGGGCGGGGGAGGGGGTCATAGGGATCAAGGTGATGCAGAGCCTCGAGACCAATATACTTAAACACCAAGGGAACGCTAGTCCATAAAAAAGCCTGCCAGGCCAATTTTGTATTTAGCCCGTAAATGCTCTACTTTAATGACCCCAATTATTGTTATAAACGGTATATGTAAATACACATTCCTTAGATTCTTTAAATTAGCTCGCTTAAGAGACGGTGTAATGACATCAGAACAAACGTTTTGCCATTATGATTCATTAAGTGTGTTACAGACACCAGAGAATGATCACATCTCATTCATAACAGTGTGTTTATTTATATTTGACCTGACATGACCGGCACATTAGTCTGTAGAAAGCGTAGAGGTGCATTTTGTACAATATGTTTGTGTTTTGCTGTGATTGTCACCCATTATCAAACATCCCGTTGATTTCACTTCCTCTTACCTGTTTTCTTTTACCTCCACTTTGTTGCCTCTGTTGTGTTTTTGAGCATTTGGTTGTGTCCTGGTTGCACAGGGTATGTGTTCTGTGACTGTGTTGATCATAATTATCACATCCACCATTCATTCAATTCTGGGTCAATTTCATGATATTGCATCAATAATTGATTTTGTTTGATGAGGTGCTTGCTTTTGTTTGTGTCTAGCCTCATACTGTGCATAGTTTTCAGATCTTTGGTTTCTTTTTTTCTTTTTTTTTCTTTTTTTTTTCACTCGGTATGTTTCTCTGACATGTAGCAAGCGTTAAAATTCCTTATGGCGTAGTTGTGGTAAATGACTGTTGATCCTGTGAAGTATTGTACTTAGTATAATTTATGAAGACACCCACACAGAGTTGATAGGCATTCCCTTCATCCACCTTTTATTTAAAAACCTGGTTAAAAGCTATGCTCTGCCATGGTAAATTATACATAAGCCTACTGCATGCCCTTGGTACCAAAGATTTAATTCATAATGTGTTTATACGACACACTGACGAGTTGTCAGAATGATTTTCCCCTCTTACAGTAGTGACTGAAATATGCAGAAATATTCAGCCTGTGCTCTACAATTCTGAATTATTATCCATCATCAATTTTATGCATTATGGAATTAAATTGATTTTCACTTATGCTGCTGATAAGAGTGGAGTATTTTTGTGGAAATAATTTAGAATCAATGAATATATGATTAGTAAACATCTCCTCTAATCTTACAGTATGTTTTTGTGATATCAGGCTTGTTTGCATCAGATTATTTTTAGGTTTATTTATTTACTTCTCTAAAGAGACATTCTCATATCTTTGCATTTAAATGATATGAAGAAAAATCAGCCATCATCGGTTCCACTCACCAACCGTATCTTGGGTGTGATTTTAAGATGATAATATATCTTTTTTTTCTTGCTCCCTTGAGCAATTGACAAGTGATGCCTCCCACTTTAGACATTAGATTTCCCACCAGTTTTAAGTGTGCTTATTTAAAGCCTGTGTCATGAAAAAATAGCATGAAGCTTTGCCTGATGAGAATTGGTGGCTGCAAAGGTTAATTAAATGCACTGAAGGGTTAATCACTCGTAATATAGTATGATTAAAATCACTGTAATTAGGTTTCGGAAGAGGCTGATAAGAATGAAGAAAAAAGGCAGCCGTCCTTTACGATTATTATAGATGCTACCGACTATCTTAGGGTGACTCACTTTCTCAGGATCTTAAGTGATGAGACAATAGATGACCAGCAGGTCTGTTTTGGAGGTGCTATTAGAATTTCCTCTCTGCTTAATTCATCCATGTGCATGTTTAAACTAAACCTATTTTCAAAGTAAGACTAAAAAAGAACACTCAGAAACAGCCTTTCATCAAAAATATGGTTGCTGCTTTTATCTTGTGGAGTGAAAAAAAAAAAGGACTATATTTTACCACTAGACATTTCAAGAATGGCTGTTAAAACAAAAGCTTCATTTTGTCTGTGAGCGTCAGCTATTTAGTTCCTCTCGAATCGTGTGAATTCCAAAAGTAAATATTGCAGGCAGGTTGTTGTGTTTTCCTTTCTGTTCCTCAAAATGACAGAAGGTATCTCAGTGCCATTTTGGTGGTCTCATATTGCCCTGTACCCTCCTACTCACCTACAGCGACTTAAAATAACGCAAAAACAAAAAGCTCACCCATGGAATAAATATGGGGAGGAGATGCTTATAAGGTCACCAAAATGTTTGCAGGGACTTTACAGATGTAGCTGATAAAGAGTAAGCTTGTAAAAATACTTCAGAGACTACAGATTTGTGCCACCATATGGCTTCATTATACAGCCAAAGCTGTATTTGCAAATGCAAACCTCCTCCCTCCCCCTCTCCCCCTTCATTCTCTTCTCAGTTTTTACGCATCTCATCATTTTCTTTTAACCCCTACCCCATGATATTAGAGGTCAATGTGCCTCCAGTGATGAGGAGCTCTAGCGAGAGTATGTGCTTTAGCGGAGGCAGATCAAATGAGTACCACCCTGCCTGAGTGATCTCAGACATCACCATGAATATGCACAGAATAAAAGAGGCTAATACACTCTTTTGTTTGACCCATAATTCCAGGACTACGGAGCACACGGGGTCATTGCTTAACGATACTGACCCTCTATGACTCAGTATAAGGGAAACCGCTGTTAGTGTTTTAGTATTATCATGTACGCATACATTACAGTTTGATTAAATACCTCTCAGACCACAAGTGTTGTAGTAATGACTTATTTATAATGCAATTTATGGTATTCTCTGTACAAAAAATATAATATAATGCTTTGAATAATGAGGGCAGCGGTGTACAAAATTTCTGCATATCATCATTTATTTGTGTGGGTGAAGGTTTGGGCCTTTCACACTCACCACCCATGGTCTGATGACAAAGTGCTGGTGCTGACTCATTGTGGGTTCATAGCCAGTGGAAGAAGCTATGTTTTAAAAGACTAAGTAGGCTTGTTAATCAAATTTGATGCCCATAATAAACCCCTAGCAACAGTTTATGGATTTGTTTTTATTTTATTTTATTATTTTTGTTGATGTTTTTTTTTTTTTTTTTTTTTTTTTTTCTCTTGGGTCATTGATTGATTGATTCTGTGATCCATTGTAATCCCTTCCTAATATACGCACTATTAGGTCAGTGTCTTGGCAGATGTGTTGCTAACTTTCTTAGGAATGGCAAAATGTCATGTTCTGTACATATCAGAGGACCCACTGGCAAGGGTCCAAAAGACTGGGCCTAAATTGATAAAAAATGGCTTTTTGAGGGGAAATAAGGAGTGTTGCACTAGTGTGGTGGGAGACAAAAAGACAAATTTGGAGTGATAATTGGATAAGATTGCATGCTCTGATAAGTACAGGAAAAATGCACAAACTTGTGACACCTGCAGCATTCTTCAAGGAAACCTGACAAGATAATGACTTGATTGCCAGCCGTGCCTTGAAGAATGCTTTTTTTTATCTTCCACACTCTCTTCAGAGATTTTGTATTCAGTGTTCAGTGTAGCCTCGCACTGATAAGGCTACAGCTTAGGCTGCTCAGAGCTCGATGATATTGTAACTACAATCTCCCTATATCTGTCTGTCTCTCTATATTTCAGGAGACGGCACTGAAACCACCACACTATGGCACACTCTGTGGCACAGGTACAGCTCGCTCCCACAGGATTAAAATCAATCTCTAGCTCCCACTACCTAAAGAAAGAAAAACAGAGAAAAGAGAAAGAAAGGGCAGAGGGAGGAAAGAAGGAAGGCGAGAACTGAAGAGGTGAAACAAGTACTTTACTGTCTCTACAGCCTCAAACCCCACCTCTTCATACAATCGAGAGAAAAGATGAACTTGGAGGGGGGCGGGGAGGGGGGGAGGGGGGGTCTCAGAAAAAGAAAGACGCTTCATGTTGCCTGCCTGAAACTTGACAAAGCTCCTCCTGTGAATCTCTTGGAATTTGAAATGCTTTATTTAGTCTTATGCTATTACTTACCTGTGCCAGTGAGGATGATACTGTACGCCCTGAACCCTCCTTGAAAAATGTCCCTCCAACACCCACTCTGTAAAATAGGTGTCAAATACAGTCAGCAGATCTGTAAAATATGTTTATATGTATGTATGTATATCTATCACAGAGTTGATGGTGTTTATATTTATTGATTCCATTTCTTTGCCTTGTTTTGAAAATTGCCTGGTGGCCATTTTATTTTCTTACTTTCTGATTTTTTGTATTATTTGACTTTGCTCTTTGTGGGCTTGCTCATGAAACTAATGACTTCTAATGTATTTATGCTGCAAGGCCTACGTCCTGTAGGCTTACATTCATTTTGAGCCCACCTCACAGTTTACCTATTCTGTCAACTCTCGACTCTTCTTGTCCCTATTTCAACGCCACTGATAACATTGTTAGCGAACAATGTGGCTGATGGTACCGAAACATGCATGGCCACCCTAAAGACCATGTGCAGTGCTTTTCAACTGTGCTACTGATCGCCATGCTGTTATTACACGAATGGTAGGACAAGTTTAATACTTTGAGCTAAGCCACAATCACAAGGGACTAACTGCTGGGGTTATAATCAAAAGCTGTTTATGTAGGGCAGATTTAAAGACCACTAAGCCTAACCTTTTGTGTGTCTCTTTCAATTCCTAAGTTGAAAGTGATTTAACCTGGAAGATACATATTAAAATGGCTCCAGATGGTTGAAAAAGGAAAAAAAATAATAATCCTCAGGCAGTCTTTAATATAAGTTTTTGGGCTTAGGCAAAAATGACTTGACTTTGTGCACTCATTTTCAATGACAAAAGAATTTTTCAAATGAAAAGAAGAAGAGACTGAACACCAAAATGAAAAGGTAATCCAGGCTTCAGTTAAAAACAGCAATAAGTTAATGTTTGCCAGAAAGATAATACTTTTTAGGCCTTTTGTTCAGAGTATAGTTTTGCCTCTACTGTTTCTCTACACCTATAGAATCATTATGGTACAGTATGTGCTGACTAGAATAATTTCTACACTATACACAAGTAAATGGCTCGATGGGTTAGCAGCATTGTTGTTTAATAGTCCTGTTGGTAAGCTTCAGACTGCTTTGATAGGTAAGTCCTAAGAGGTACTTACAGTACATACATATAACCATAGAATTAGAGTCATTAAAGTGGACATCGTCTGAGTAGTTCAATGGAAATGAAATGGACTGCACCGTGTCCGGAACACTCTATGAAATTGCTGTACAGACTGGCAGCCTTTGATTTGTCTTACCAGTCCTAATATGACATAGACCTTCAGACGATATCTATTTTAAAGCTTTTAATTTTATGTGTGGTTCCTCCTTGTGAGGCAGGTTGTTATTATTGAAGGAGGTATATTCATGTAATTATGGTATCAAATGTATTCACTACTGCGTAGGAGCCACAGTATGAAGTATACATAGCATCCTAGCACTGTGTAATGATTAGATTTGCCTGATCTTTGGGGAAAAGAAAAAAAAAAAACTCATACATGGGAAGAGCTTTTGTCCTTATAAGGGAGACAGACAACCTCACTTTTATTCAATGTGAAGTACAATATGCACCTTACATGATCTTTGTAATTGACTTTGATTTGCCAAGTGGAGAAAACTGTAAATGTTTTGTTTATGTATGTGTGCGCTTCTGAAATTTATTAAAGTCTTTTGCATTGTATTGCATATTTTGATGACTCCTCTTATTCATTGTTTTGAGCACTTGATATTAGAGTGTATAAAAAAAAATGTGTCTTTCAGTCGGATCATATTTCTGCATACTATATAATGTGTCTGCTTCATGAGAACTGTTAGACTGAAAGAGGCGAAACACATGTTGAGGTTTGAAGAATAATCATTAGTTTTCCTCATACACAGTCAGCTGGTAGCATATAGTATAGGTCAATGTGACTGTGACCTGTTGAAGTGTGTATAGCTATGATAGTTTAGACACCATTAATTGGCTCATTTCAGCCTTAGAAAAACTGTTCATACCTGCTTTGCTTCGACATTTTTGCGACATTATACATGTTAACTAGGAAAAAGGAGGAAAAACAGGGAAGTTATGGTTTGGATATACGTACATCGCTCATTAGGAACAGATTACAGATAAAAAGTTATGGAAATGTGGTGAGAGCACATCCTTTGAAGTGTGCAGACAGAAAACAGCAGAACAGAAGCTTTTTTTGGAACAACACAACTTTTTTTCTTCTTGTTTCTCCTCCATGAGAGCTGATAATGATCATTTGATAATGATAACCCCTCTATTATAATATACAAGAGTACACAAACACAGGGTGTTACACATCTGAGAGGAAGATTGATGCTAGAAGGTACAATATCCACTGCTCAAACATTGAGTTATACCGTATTTATGTGGATTAGATCCAAAAATACAGACTTGAAAGGCATAAAACAAAGCCGGAGTCAGAAAATGTTTAATTGCGTATCAAAGTTATTTCATATTTTAAAACTGAGAGGGAGCTAATCAGTTCCCTTGGGGAAAGTGTCCTTGGTGATTTGCGAAAATGGTGCACAGACAAGTAGAGCATTTCCATATAGAGAGTGCATAAATGTCAGCCTTCTATTAATAGATAAATGTAAACCCGCTAAATGCCTCGTTCTTACTTAAAAAACAGAGAGCTTCGGTAGATCATAAGGTAGTTGTATCTCTTTGAGCTTGATAAATTATGATTTCATTTTTTGTGTTATGCATAATTAGGTAATGAAATGTTTTCAAATGAGCCATAAATAAATAATAAAAACTGCAACAAAGCCAAAGCATTAATGAGTCTTAACATTTGTGCATGAAGATAGAGTAGGCGATAAATGGATTTTTCATCTGATCTGGAATGAAAAGTCACAGATGAGAAAGAAGGGATGGGCGGAAAAGGAAAAAAAGATTTACTGTAAGCAGCAGCTGCTGGTCTGGTTTATAACAGAAAATGTCTTGGTATGCTTTGGATCATCCCTTTGTTGCTATTCAGTTCCCGCTGTACTGTGCAGTTGTAAAGGGGTTTCAACCAGTGCACCCGTGATTTTGGTCAGCTCACATTAAGTGCAATCCTGGTGATTTTTATCATCCGTAAAATGTCGTTAAAAGGTTGTCCCATGGTTGTATTACAGTATGTTACTAGAAAAGTGTTCCTTTGCTGACATATTGATTCATGATTCATGAGGATGCATATTCAATTTCACCTAACAGCCCAGGAAGCAAGTCATATGTACTAAGTTTGATTACACATAATGCAATGATATGTCTGGAGATGGAGCAGGTTTCACTAAAGCTTCTTACATGCGGCTGTTTTGTATATTGCAAAAAGATGAAATGATTTGCAATGATCATGTGATGATAAATGGTACGTATTTAGACGATAATCTGCCCAGAATGAAATGCAGCAAGATTTATTCTCCTGTAAAGTTTATCATTACGAACAAAGCATGAAATGGCCCGGTGACTTTCCACAACCTTGAAATTGCAATCAGTGCAATCAGTACTTACCCCCGTTATCAATTCTTCCCCTCTGATAAATGAAACATAAAACTGGTACATATTCGTTATTCATGTGATAGTATTGCAAAGGAGCTATCAAGATGGCAGAACCCATTTTTTTCTTCACATTACATTGATTTTACAAGTCACTCACATTCTCCACTGAGATCACAGTCATGCACTGCAGATGGTATTGAATGACAATTCAAGATTACAGATTGTTTGAACTAAATGATTGCTGCAGTTGCTGTCTCAGCTCTTTCTTGTCTGACGCTATGTGCATTAAGTAATCTGAGGTCCACAATGGGTATTTTATAGCAATTCTCGACATTTGTTGGAAAGTGTTTTTTGAAAGTTTTTATGGATTTGTTTACCCTACTTTGTAAGTTGTCCATACTTTTTTTTTTTTTTTTTGCGAATTAAAAAGCAAAAAAACAAAAAAAAAAGCCCCCCAAAAAACTACTGGAATATTTTCCCTGGTTACAGAATTTCTTTTGCATTTTACATTTATTACTTCCTCTACTTCCCTCTCATTAAAAATGTTTAAATGTAAATGCTTAAAATATATAACCTATTACAGTCGAGAGTGTCTATGGGGAGGTGTAGGTCAATTATCCAAGCAACGAGGGTGTTCGTGGTATGATGTGAAGTTGTCCTGAAGCACTGCTGACTGTCTAAGCGGGGGCTATTTATGCATGTTCTGTGCAGTGGTGCAGGAAACAAGAAGATGCTGTCTTTCAGTTGCACTCCACTCAAGGCAACACTCCACACAATTGCTGCCAAATCTCTGCCAAACTGAATAATTCAATCATGCCCCATAGCTGCGGTGGTCTAGCTACCTTTGTGTGTGCAACAATCAAATCAGTGTGGAAGCCTGCCGAGTGGTTCTTTCTGAGACACTGAGTAGCTCTACAGCCCGGAGATTGTTTTCATTGAAAACAATTCTGTTGATTAAACGAGGTGTGACTGTGGAGCGGGGATCTGAGGAACATCGATTGCTTGTACAATTGTTTGTTCCTTGTTAAAAGTGTGATCTAAAACAGTAGTTGCAGTAGTGCAAGGAGCATATGGTTTGCTCGTGTGCTTTGCAAGACAGTGTGTCTCTGCCTTCACTTGAATTTCCCAGGTTGAGAAATCCACCATGAAAACCTGTATGGAATTAATAATGTCTTCACGATTAACAAGCACAGAAAATGTTTGGAGCTGCCGGTGCTTTGGTGTGGTTTTGTCAGAGCTTGATTGTTTTGTGGAATTTATTTTGTTACAGAGGAGATATGTGAGCTTTACAAGCTTTCTTTAGGAGTCATCCACCCTCCCTATTTCAATCACCCCCACCCCTTTTTGAAGTAATCACATGCTTTCAACCTTAGTTTTGGCCATGTAGATTTAACACTAATCCCCCCGGAACACAAATACAAATACCATAAAGGGAAGACAAAATTGAATTTACAAAGCTTTTTTTTTTTTTTTTTTTCTTCTGTGGGTGAACATTTTGTTATTTATTATTTTTGCTACCAGGTCATTGGTTTTGCATCTGCGTTGTCTGGACATCTGGGACTAAGCTACAGCCACAAAGAGGTTGTTTACACCGAAATTCATCCCATATTTTAGTTTGTTTAGCATACAGTGTCCAGCAATTGATCAGTGTATTCTGGCAAATAAATATAATTTTAAAACACAGAAATAGGTTTATTTTCAGTCATGAATCAATGCATTTGTACTTACTAGTGTTAAACATGTTGACCATATAAGATGTCGAATAAAAAGTATAATGTAATGTTTTATCTGGCTTCTAGTGTTCTATTGTCATGACAGGATGCAGGACCATGTTTATAAATGGAAGGTAGCCAATTTTAACGGCAACATTTTAAGACATTGTTCAAAGAGTGCCATGTCTTTGTCCGTCTTAATCCTGGTAATCCCTGTACAGAACTCTTGATTTGCCTTTGTAAAAGAGATTGGGAGACGATAAGATGCTCGTCTGCCTCCTTAGAATATCTGATAATCTGGTTTGAACAGAGGACTCAGGGGGTATTTAGCCTGCCTTAACATTTGCCCAAGCAGATGGAGCTGACGGGAGAAGGCGCAACTTTAGCCTCCAACCCCCTCCGTCTCTGCATGGTCACTCAAAAAAAAAAAAAAAAAAAAAAAAAGAACAGTGGGATGATAATCAATGTTGTTTATTTTGCTGCTTGACTCTTTAAGTACTTTCAGGCAGATTATAGGCTTTTGCAGGGGATAATCGGGAGACCGCAGACAATTGCCTTTTTCTATCCTGACAGTAACCCCCACGAATGCGTAAAGAAGACGATTTAAAGGAGATGCCGACTCTTAATTCCTGATTAGTCCCAATGCAAACCCTGTTAAAATTTACCGGCCACTGCGCTAATCACTGCATTTCAAACACCCCCTGTTTTTGCCAAACCATATAAAGCCATAAGAAGACATCCCATGAGTGATATCTCCTTTAAATGTGTCTATTTGAGGCTTCCTGCTCCTCAGTGTGATGACACACACACCATGAGCCAAGAAATCTACTCCAGGGTAATTGTAACACTTCAGGACTGAACAATGTGCTGACCTCTTCTGAATGCAGATGGGGACAAGCTCCTTTGCTTTTATGTTTTAGACTTAAAAAGAAGGAGATTTATCGTTCCTGAAATGACAATAAGAGCCCAAAGTAACACCTCATACCGTGCACATCTTACTGAACTACAACAGTTACAAGATGATGTATGATGTTAGTTTAGTAGCTGATATGCTGTAATATCTCTGCATGCATGCATTGTTTAAGGATGGTTGGATATAAGCCGCTGAGTCGCTCATATTGGTTCTGTAAGCCAACCTCTCTAACCTTCTGCCTTTGGCAATCTTCTCAGCTTGGATTGGACACCTGCAACAAAAGCATTTCTCTAATGAGATCAGCCCACGGACTAATTAGAGCTTCACATGGCATAAGTTGGATGACAGTGGAAAGGTTTGCATGAACCAAAGAACTATTAACCCACAGCATTTTGATACTTCCTCCTCTTTGTTTGCCTGTGCTTTTTTGTGTTCCTCAACAGAATGATGTACATAGCTGTCAGGTTCAATCTTAGGAAGAAACACAAAAGACAAGCAGAGACCCTGAATGCATCCTGTTCAAAGTTAAAGCAAATTTACAGTGTCATGCTGACATCCATTGTGCTCTCACTTCATCCACTGACAAGTAAGGATTCAACCACAAAAAGGCATTTGAAGAAACTGTGAAAATGTAAAATTACATTTACAGTCTGTGAATGTTTCATTACACCTATTCCCACATCTTTTGTGTTGTGTTCATGGGAATGACATAAATGCAGTTATTGTGCCACGCTCATATCTACTGAAGTTAGCATAACTGGCCCCATCCCATCTGTTTTATACCACTTTGACCCTGAAGAGGTGGAGTGTCATTGTTATGTATAGCTGTTCTATATTAACTCTTTCATGCATAGTGGTCACTCCAGTGGACAGTTCTTCTCCAGCTGTTCTCTTGTATATTCATGGGTTTTGTTGTTTTAGTTCCATATCAGCCAACACAGTGGACACTTATGCATCATCCCATACACTGACATTCATACCACTACTGTAACTTTGCTGTGCTTGATAAACCTGATCTGGAGTAATATGTTTTAGTGTAAATAAATTGTTATTTGTTAGACCAAAAGTTTTTTTTTTTTTTTTTTTTTTGCATATTGTCTCCATGACGTGAGTAATAACTAGCATTAGAATATGTTAAAATGTAAGAAAACATCAGATTAGCAGCATTAGAATGTTTTTATTTCATTGTTTTCATCTCACTTTCTGACATTGGGTTTTACACACGTTTCTTTACTTCAAAAATTAAATGCATGGACATTTTTGTAGCTCCATGAGGAAAAAAAAAACTGGATTGCAATTTTTTTTTTCATGCCTAAGGAGGAATAAAAAACACTCAATAAAAAAATCTTGACTAAGGTTCTCATAATTTATGCATGAAAGGGTTAAGGTTAGATTTATTTCAACCTAATGTTTGCACTGAATTCTTATTACAATGATAGTTACTTAATTTGGTCACTGAGTGGTCACCAATACTTTACTTCAACTTAATTTCCATAATTTCTATTCTATTCTATTCTATTCTGTTCTATAAAAATACAGTGAAAAATGTAACGGTGGCCGAAAATAGCCATCTCTTTCACTTGGATGAGAAAGCTTAAGCTTCATGCTGTACTCAGTGAGTGATGTGGGAGTGGTGGTGGTGGCAGTCATAATAGAAATGTACTAGAAGCGAAGACTTGAGTTGTTCACAAACTGCACAGAGGGTACGCAGGCATAGAGTCATTAGCTGAGAATAATAGAGGATGAACCACAGAGAGCTAATGCATGTCAGTGCTAACACAAATTGTAGAGCTTTTTCTAATGCGTTGGATCTTTACATAGAGGTTTGTTAGGACTCTGTTGGCTCCTTAAGCTTAAATTACTCTATTACCTCACACAAAAAAATACTGCAAACATCCCTAAGCCTTTAATGAGGTTTTGACATAATCTGTTTTCTCAATCAGATGGAGAAGGCATTCCACTTTCTTTAATACCTTAACCTGGACAGCTTTTACTCAGTTAAGATTGGTGAGCTGCATAGCATACAAAATGCTTGGGCTAAGATCATATTCTATAATAAAGTGGAAGGATAACTAGAGCCGGGAACATGAAAGGATGACAGAATTAGGAATATTTTGAAGTCTTCTTAAATAATGCGTGTGATGTTCACTGATTGTCATAAAAAATGCATGGGTGTGCAATCTTCAGAAAAAGCACCAACTCATCCTCAAGATCAGTCAGACAGATTATTACTTATCATTTTGACGTTTTTTTGTTACACAGGTTTGTCTTGCTTGGTTGGTCAGGCAGTCATTATGAAGTGATGGCTTCAGTGCTGCAGCACGAGGGAAATTGATTCTCCCTTTTAACATTTTTGCAGTTATCTCTTGGTTATAATCGTAATTCTTTTTTTCTTTTATAAAAAAAAAAAAAAAAAGGACTAACTTCTTTTATGATTTTTTTTTTTTTCTAATGGGTTATTACACTTTTCTCTGCAGTGTTTTGCAGTTCTTATAAAACCCGCAAGACAAGAATTCAACCTCTTTCACAGTCATTTTGGTTTAAGGTCTCCTTTTCCACTATATGCATTTGTAGCCACTTCAATGTGATTTAAATTGTGGGATCAGCACAACTCAATCCCATCCAACTGTAATCACCTTGTCTTCTACTTTCTAACCTCTTCCTATTGTGAAAGTGCAGGTTTACAGACAATACAGGAATTCCAGCCGGGTTGTCTCTGCTTCTTTTTTGCTGTGTGATTGGGGTTATGTTCTCTGTGTTCAGTAAATACAAGAGCGCCAAGGAGAAGAATTGTACATGTACTACAGACAAATTCACAACAGACATTTCCCATGTTCGAAAAACATACAGAGAGGTTCTGTTTGCGATGGAGAACACATGTGCTCAAGCCCAGAGGTAATGGACAACACTTCAGTGAATTGTGCCGACCTTATTGTATTGTGTGGATGATTGTGTTATGCTCCCTCAGATAATGACTGTGCCCTACTTTGACTTTGAGGCAGTGACCTGAAATAAGGCACACAAGTGAAATCCGAGCCTGAATGAACCTGGAAGTGATTAAGGTCACCCAGACATACCACATTTGTTTGACCCCCTCCAACCCACCCCTGGTGACTCACATCGACCAGTGTCTGCAATTCCTTTGGGAGTCTTTTGTGGGATTCCTCCTCAATGCAAACATTGGCCATTGATAACGTGTTTGGGAGGCTTGTCAGGATGATTAAATACACCTATGAAAACAGGCCTAGATTTTTTGCACCCTATTGTCCAGAGAGGTGGAGGAAAACATGTTCTTTTTCTTGTTACACAACATAAAGTCTTTAGATTTTATGTCGATATGTCAATAGTTACCAATCAGATTTAAATGGCAGAAATCTTCAAGTGTATTTTTTCAGTCACATGTTTTTGTTTTTGTTTTTTTTCTGGATGCACCCCGCTCTTGTGTACTGTAAGATCGGATAAGTTGAGTTTTCTCAAGTAAACCGGTTGCCTTAAAAAATTTAAGTAATGAGTAATGAAAATTTGAGTGTATTAAACTTAAATGCTTGATTTGAATGGAATTGCTATTTTAAGTACAACACACTAAATGCCAGGTTAATTTAATTTAAAATTTGTGGCAGTGTCAATTGCTTTATATAATCATTAGACTTAATGTCATCAGTTCATTGTACTCAATTCCAAGGCGATTTAAATTGAGACCTTTCGCAATATAAAGTGCTTTGTATAATTATTTAAGTTAATATATTGTAGCATGGATGGAAGTTAGGCAGGAAGTTAGCACAATGTAATTTGCCAGTACAGGAAGTGCTTTTAATTTGGCAAGACATGAAATTTAAACAGCCCAAACATAATTGATGCTGAACAGGAAAGCCATTGTTCGGCCTATGGCTCTTACTCATGGTGCAGCTCTACAAAAATACAAAAACAAACACAAAAAGGCCAATACACATTGCCATACACACATTAAGTCAAAATTAACACTAACACCACAACCCTGCTGAACCCCTGCACATAAAAATAACACATTTTCAACAACATGCCCGATACCCACAATGCAATGTGGAGATAAAAAGGTGTGGTCATGACTAAAACTTAGTGATTTATCATTACCATTCATCTTAAACTTTTTCGTACTTTCGACTATGTCTACAAATTAGTAGAATATACTTAACATTTTAGAGTAATGTAATAAAACTTCAGTAATTTAAATACAAAGTCTGGTCTCACGGTGTATATAGTGATAGAAGATATACATGTTCATGCTTCAGTTGGATTCCTTTATTTTACACTGGACAACAATATGCAGCGTAATGCAAAGGTTACAGCATGCTGCTTCCAGTGTGTTCAGTATTGCTTTTTGCCCTCCATGGGAGCTGACTGCATCAAAGAACAGCCACTGAGGTCACAAATAGTTCAATGAAGTATCAATGTAAGCCCACGTTAATGCATTTCACAGTCAATGCTGTAAAATTATGCATAGTTTCTTAGAGAATATGGGAACACAACCAAATACTTAAGTATGCATATCTAGTTTTATTTTCACATATTGCGGGAAATAAAATAACAAGTGAATGAAGCTTCATGCATCAGTAAGATGATGAAACACTGAATCCTGGATCCATTTTAAATTAAACTCCATCCTCCAACTTGATACATTATTTAACACAGTGACTGAAACTCCTGAATTCCATAGTCCAGGTCTCATTGACACGATGCATACATGCCTTAATGCTTGGGGGGAAACATGGATAACATGAGATCATGTCTGCCTCTTGAGGGTGCAGTATACTGAGTGGATCTCTGGCTTGTTTTTATGTCTTGCTATTCTGCTGGGGATCGGCGCACAGCTCCTCGCCACAGCCATGACGCTCAGATAAAAATTACTCTTCCTCTGGTGTGCATGTAAATCAGAGCGGGGGGATATAATGAAATAATGAAGTGTGCCTCTGCTTTTTCCAAGAGAGACCGTTGGGACTAACTATTTTTAGACACAACAAAGAGATTGCCAGGGGTGTCCAGTCTCTGTGGTTAAGTTATGGAGTTTTATCCACTTGTCAATGTACGGCCGCTTGTCTCTGGGCTTAGAAACATGCTGGGAAAAAACAGAGGCCACGTGTTTCCCCTCAGACAATGTCAATTAAACCTCTGTGGGACTCAGTGGATGGATGTGTTCATAGATGGTCATCCCTTCAACGTTAATAGATGAGGTAGATGATCAATGGGACAGAGGGGGTTGATTTTGCGCTATACGGTACCTTTCCATCGGCCACATGCATGGCAACCCTGTAAGATGACCCTGCCTGCCAGCAGGAAATGCTTTGTCACTCAGACAAATGTGGCAGATGAATACTCAGCATGATCCTGGGGTATTTGTCATCTGGTGTTCTCTTTCTAATGGGTTTACTGCTGATGATCCAGGTCAGAGAAGGACAAAGTGCTCCATGCCAGAAGTTAAGAGCAGATTCTTACAAGGGATCACAAGACAAAACCCAACCTCTCAGCCTTGAAGATTCCAGAGTCTAAATGTTAATCTTATTTTCACTGTACCTTTAACCTAACGTCCTACCAAATCTTATCCGCAGTGTTGGTGTTACCGTTTTAAATCCAAGGTTGCTGTTTCAGTGATAGGACATACTCCGTTGTCCTTACTTGTATCAGGTGGACGTCACTCAACCATTTATTTATTCAGCTGGAACTCTGTGAAGAAGTATGTTCATAATTTACTGTTATGCCATTATCTCTCATAGTCCCGATATATTTGACCTTGAAAATGTAAATCTACCGATGCAGCAAGACTGGATCTTTGCAAAGTCGGATATTTTTTGGCCTCCTCGGCAAGAAGGAGAGAGTAGCGATGCTGCCATGTTTGCCTTTTGGAGATAACGCCTCAGAGGTCATTTGAATGACTTTGTGTAATGTGGGTCATGTGGCTTTATAGGTTCAAACACACTGAGCTACCAACTTCCTGGCATCTGGTATTTCCTCTGTCGGAGGTTAATATTATACGACTGTGGCCGGTTGCTTATTTATGGATGATCACTCCGAAGACTATTTCCAAAGTGCAAAGCAACACATATGGGACTGGGTGATAACAGAGGGGTCTACCTGTACACATCAGGCTACTTTGGTGTCAAAGTTATAGCAATGTCTGCTATCCTTCTGGAAAAAAAAAAAAGAATGACTTTATGTAACAGAAATGGAAACCCATAAATGTATCCTTAACATTCAGGATTAGAATGCCTCCAAAACTAACTGTCCTTGACTACTTTAAAAGGAAAACATAAAAGGCAGTGCATGTCAAGACACACATTCCCCAGCAAAGTGAAGATTCCTGCCTCTTATCTGTTTGATTTTGCACTTAGGGATTTTTTCTTCATCTTTTCTCTTCAAACATCAAGTGCCAAAGTCATTTACATGTGCTAGGGGCAAGCAGAGTTAAAACAGAGACATGCAACTTGCTGCTGTCTAGAGGCAGAGTATGAAGCAAATAAGGAAGTTATGAGGGATGGAAGAAATAAGGCAGCAGAGAATGGGTAAAATAAAAACAAAAGGGAGAGGAGGTAAAAGGGAAGAGGGGAGATGAGGAGAATGAAGAAAATAAGGACAGTGGGGGGTGAGACCGGCGAAACACAGAGAGGGTAATTCAATTTGACTATAACTCTGTCGCTTCATACAACAGGGGGATTGGCCTAACCGCCAAAATAAATTAAAATTCATGAACTATTGAAGAGTGAGCTGCCAGTAGAAAGAGAAGCTCATGATTTTTTTTTTTTTTTTTTTTTTTTTTGAGCAGGATATTATTTTTTTCTAATTATAAATAAATGAAGCTATTAGTTTACCTTAAATTAAAAGCAGAAGGGTTCCCACAGAGATATCTGATCCCATGTGTAACTCATTTAAGACTGATTTGAGCCCCTATTGAGCTGGCAGGCGAACTGAAATGAAGGTAGCAGAGCGTCTCAACCGCATAGCATTGTCTATTGGCTCGCTGCCCTTCTTTGAGTTTGGAAAAAGAGCTGAAGTATCTGTTCTTGTAAACCATGTCCGCAAGGTACATTTAGGTAAAGTTAGCCAAAGTTGAGCGTGATAAAATCCCCCCACTCCGGTTAATGCAGAATCATGAATATCTACCCAGTGGAATCTGGAAAATGAGGAACACACACACACATTCAATTGTTCGTAATGCTTTCCAAACCAGAACAATCACAAGAAAATCCAGTGTTTGACTTTCATCCATCCGCAATATAAATAACTAATTTATCAATTGTGCTTAAAGAGGCGTACAATGGGCAGAACAGAGAACATTGTGTAGCTGGGATAATCCCTTAGAAGATTTATCCTGACGTCGCCTTGAGAGGAATAGTGGGAGCAAGAGGCAGATCCTATTCCCTTCCTCTCAGTCCCACTCTCTTTCTCTCTGGATACATACTTACTATCTTTACTACTGATCAGCCCTGTTTAGTTATATCACATTGTGTTCTTTGAAATTCCCATTAATCCCTCAAATGAAGAGATTTACTAACAAGATTACAGTGATTCAATGAACTTTTGATGATACACAATGTATCCAGCCCTAAGGCTTTTTCTTGATGCACTTTACTGTAAATACGTTTGTATATATGCTTATATGTAATGAGCAAGGTGGCTTTCTTTATATCTCAAGTGGGCGACTGTTAAAAGCTAGCGAGAGCATTGCCATCGATGGTCTGACAGCCCTGCAGTTTCCCTCAAGCTACTGAGGAGCGACTGTAGGCGGTTTGCATTCTAAACGTGAATGACAAAGCAAAGGCATAATCCCTAAGAGCTTAATTTTCTTCAATACTGAAAATAAAAAAAAATGTCTGCAGTGGAGAAATGACTTGCAAGACACTTGATTCCCTGTTTAGACGGAATGGAGCCTTAATTGCAGGTCCAGGGTTGAACTAAGTAGGGACCACCAACTCAAGGGTGGATTAGTTTTTCAGTGGTCTGGACAGTCAACATGGTGACTTTATCTATAGGGAAAAGTCCAATGAAAATCCTATTCCAGTCTAAAAAATGTGCTATGCATATTTTAACCCAGTGTGAGTGCTTGTGTGCATGTGTTGCTTGGCAACAAAGCAAACAAGCCAGGATAGATTTGGATAACATCTGTTTTCAGTTCATGAATTCTATCGGTGGGAGTATTCTGCATGTGCAATTACTTGAACCAATCACAAGCAAAAGCTTTTCCAATCTTGCTCCTTGAGTGCTGTCACTAGTTATTACAGTGTGTGCTATTTAGCAAAAGTGCATTTGCAGTTTGAAGAGCATCCCAAGATATTAGTGGCATCTAATTGCATTACCTGGAGGAGACTGATGGCGCCAGTTAAAACGGCTGGCCCCAGTTCGGGCTGTGTTGAAGGCAAGTGCTTCTTTACAGGTTATACGTCATGTTTCAGGCTGGAATGTTTTGTCGACTAAGTGATTTTCTGACAGCTTTAAGCCTCCACTCACCTCTCCAAATACCCCTATTCCCTAAGCAATCGTACATCTTACCATTAATCCACTTTCATTCGTGTGAAACTAAAACAGTGACAGAACGATAATGGCACCTAATGCAGCCAAATTTTGATTGCACAAGTCAGATTTGCTCTCATTAACTTCTCTAAATTGATTCATGTATTCATGCTTGTTTACCTAGCAATAGTATAAAATCTCCCAGCAGTGCAATTCATATTCAAGCAGGCCAGCTGTGAGGCTCGCTGTAGCACTTGTTCATTTGAGTCCTGGAAAAGTTGGATTTCATTTTTAGTCTCATCATCCTCTTGCTTCTCAATAAGCACTGATCAAACCTTTGGATCTCCTCAGTAATCCATTACACTTCCCACATTTTCTGCATAATAAACAGAAATGTCCACCTCTACACCAAGGTGACAAAAACTCCATTTGAAAATGTACAGTTTCCATAGGAATATAAAAAGTAATCTCGTAGGTGGCTCAACGTCAATTTCTAAAAGCCACAGGCAAATCTTGATGATTGAGCAGACAATAAGGTGAAAACTGCCAAGTGACCCTCACAGAATATGTCGCTAGCACCTTCTGTCTTCCACGTCTAGATTTAGTAGAGACTGGAGGGGTTTTTACCTCACAGTCCTCACATAGTCCAGTGGGACTGTCATCCTGGGAATAGCATGCCAGTTTTATTGAGCAGGGAGTGGCAGTGGAGAGAGACGAGGGTCCTCAGAGACGCCTGGATGTTTTCCATATTAAACTGCAGAAAGAGGCTTAAGATCTCTCTAGTGAAATGCCTTTCATTTTCTGTATCAAAATGCAAGTTAAAGTAACATAATTATGGAAACTGAGACATATGTCTCTGTTGTTGGTCTGAGATTTTATACCCTTTTTGCTATCCCCTTCCCAGCCCTCCTCTTATTTCCTCACATATTCCTTTCTTCCTCTGCCACAGCACCTCCAGTTGCCCCCTCCCTTTTCACCAGTACCCTTCTTACTAATTCCCCAAACTCTAACTCCTCTTTTTTTCTGCTTGACTTCCTGTGGAGAGTAAAATGTCTATGGGCATTTATAGTCACATTAATACGAGCAAAGGATTTGGGGTAATAAATCGCTTTCTCTCTCCCAATGAGCCATAAGAAGTGGTGATAAAAACAACTTTTCTGTTGTTGTGGGTTCTTGCCTTGTGAAGTGAAAAAAAAGCAGTGTTTGAAGTTCAGATTAGTCTTCAGGGAGTCCCACCTATTGGGACTGTTAACCTTTAGCCATTCAGCTATAAAGCAAGTGAGTTCCATTAAAATACATAATGCATGAAGTGCCGAGATTGCATGCCATTGATCAGCACTTGAATAAATTGAGTTGAAATCCTATTAACATAACCAGTTACACATAAAGTGAGATGAATAAAGTGCAGTATAACACCTGCAAAAATTAGCCACCCTCAGCTACAGTTTTGTGATGGTTGAAGTGGTCAGGCTAAGTGAAGGCAATTTAGAAATAAACAGTAACGAACTAAATAATTCTGACTATATATTCGTGCAATAGCTTTCCCCTTCCTTTGCCTTATTCAGTTTTACTTTTGGCAGTTTTTAATTAATTTGTTTACAATTGCAATTCCATTCCATGTGTTGGAAATGTTTTTTAGCATTCTAGTCTACCCAAGTACCCATAAACCCTCTGGGCTCTGATTAATACAGGACACAAGAAAAATGTGCATGTCGGTCTGCAGCAGCAAAAATGTACTATTCAACCTTAATAATTCACCTTTTTGGCACCGAGTTGTTTGTTTAACTTAAGTTCTTAATGCTGTTGTTGTTGTTCCGTATTGTCGAGTCTGAAAAGTTGCCAATAAAAACACATAAGAGTTTTCCACTATAATGCGATGTAGCCTCCGAGGCAGCATCTTGGCTCACGGCGCCCGTCTGCTTCAGCATGTGGGTGGGTGTGTGTGTCTGTGGTAGCAGAGATGACCCCTCCCTTTTCTCCAACAACCACACACCACGCTCTCCTGCATAAACAATGTGCCGGCTCTCCCTTTTAAAGCAATTAAAGCCTAACCTGTAATTTTGACAGGTAGCCTCCATCTCCCTAAATGAATGCATGTCACTGTAATAAGTCTTTGGAGGACTGATATGTCATGTCATTATTTTATTTTTTCCATTTTAAATGTCCTCTCTTGCTTGTATCAGGAATAATTAGGGCAATTAATTCAGGTGGATACCCAGTACAACATATGTGTTTTAGATTAGGTACAGTGTCAGGCGACCTCATGCAGTCTGGGAGATGACCCAAATTAAAGCATGTTTTCTCCACACCCACAGCTCCTCCTGCCTCCTCATATCCCCCGCAACACCCACCAACCCCCCACTGCCCCAAACCCTCACACAACCCACCCCCCCCTTCCCAATCCACCCACCCACCCCCATGCGGTACCGTGCCAGCCTCCCCACAACAATGCCAGAGAACGCCTGCCAATGGTAGCAGCTCCTTAATGAAATAGTAATTGTGACTGTGACTTGCATGCATCAGTTCCTCTGCTGTCCTGTTCTGTTTCATTGCACAATACAGAGAGGAGTCTACTGAGTTCCAGCTCTGTAATTTCATTAATACTCTGTGTTGCACCTCTGCGTATGGTTTGTTTTCATTACAGTTTTACATTAGTTGTGATTGCTTTGCTAAGTCTATTGCCTCTTTGTTGTTTTGGTGTTACTATCTAAAATATTCCACATTTACCAACAGAATCATATTTTAATATTATACGTGAGATACATAAGCTGCTTTAAATCTTCCCTAAAAGAAGACGTGTAACAAGGTTTTCACGCGGTGGAAATAATAGCCGCTCGGAGAGACACAAGAGTGAGGAATATTTAAGATCAATATATCATTTATTTCACTGGGAGTCTATAATGGGGCAGCAATCGTACGCTCCATTACTGGACACAAGGGCTTAGACTGCTGACCAATCCCATCTAATGAAAACAAATGTACTGGCAGGCTGAAGAAAAGAAATACACTACACCACAGTTCATGTTCCAGTGTCATTTGGTATGAGGACTGTGGCCCTATAGTCTATGCACAACGTCAAGCTTAACAACTCAAGTGTGTCATTATGTGTGGGCAGACAGAGAGGAAGCCAAAAAGTGTCCTAATAGCAGACTTCTGCTGAGAGGAAAAAAAAAAAAAACAAAAAACGATTGCAGTCATTTCACAGACGGGTCAGTGCACTACAGCATTAATTTATGACAATTAACTTCTGTCCTGGAAATGAAAATATGTGGAATGCAGTCTCTCTCTATCTATCTATGTATCTATGTATCTATGTATCTATGTATCTATCTATCTATCTATCTATCTATCTATCTATCTATCTATACTTCTCATTTTGTTTCTCATTTGTTTGTTTGTCATGTACAGCTGTTTCAATGATAGTGTCTTTTATAGCCCTTTTATCAGTTCCAATAAAGCATAAATGAGATCAGGATTTTATTATATCCAAAGTGCCCGCGCTGATCTTACATCAGTTTTAGCTTTAGATCATACTGAAAATGGATGAAAAACAAGGACATATTTAGTGATCCCAGATCAGCACACCTCCTCAGAGAGGACTTTGATGAGCACAGCTCCAGATTAGATTAGAGGCCTTTGCACTGATGAATGTAATCCATCATCTTGTAAGCAGCGGAAATTTATGACAATTTAGTTGCAGTAACTCTGTCACAAGCCCTTAGCTTTTAGTTTTCAGAGTTGCATAACTACAAACAGAATCTAGAAGTACAAATCAAGGCTCGTGGGGCAGTATGTTTCAGAAAACTTGGGGGATTTTGATTTGTGACCATGACAGAGATTGAAACTACATTGTCTTTCTATGTTGAAAGTGGCTTTTTTCTATTTCCTGCTTTTTGTTTCTTGTTTCACCTTTTGCCTCTCCACTGCAGGCAAAACAAAATGTGTGGCAGTTCCATTTCATCAACTAAACTCAGAGATAAAACACGTATAAAACTGGATGTTTTGTGAATGTTTCACTACTTTATTCCAGTTTGTGAGACGACAACTTCTTTGAACTTGATTTTTCCCCCCATGGTGCAGCTACTGTGTAGCCCATGAAGTAAGTCTTCTTACTGGGCACCGAGGGAATGAGCTGATCAGCCTCTCAACACAAATCTTTTGTTTTTGTTATTCGTGTCATATTTCTGTCAGGTGTGGCAGCTCATCAAGCTGAAATAATGAGGCCATGTTCCATGATTAGTGACAAACCTTTTTAGATATTTATGTGATGATAATCTGTTTCCTTTGTCAAGCAGTTTATTCTTGTGATTTTCATACAGCCTTATTATCCTTCCTTTACATACAAAATGCACACAAAAGATACATTCAACAGAGGAGCATTTATACATAATTTTCTTTTGATACGACCCCGTTTAAATGAGAAAGAAAGAAAGAAAGAAAGAAAGAAAGAACAAAGTAAAGCTATGTGAACATGTAGCATGACAGTTGAACACATAAATTCATCTGTTTTATAGTGGGTGCAATAATTTGAGGCAGAATCTGTTGTGTGACATGACAGAGGTGCGTGGGTGGTAGTTTTAGCCGCTAAGAAGTTTACATGTTTATGCTTTCTTGGTTTTATAATCCCTAATATGTTTTAATTGACATTAAATAATGTAATTTGACAAGGGAATTACAACCTAAGTACTCCAGTAACAAGGCTTACAATTTGTGTGGCTGTAATGTACATGTTGTATACAAATGATTGTAAAACTAATACATGCAAACATTATGGGCTATATTTGTATTAGGCTGCATTAAAATGACAGTGTAGTGCAATACAGATGAATACTGGTTAGTGCTGGTGTAAACATATCTAAAGCAACGCAATAAGAAAAGCCAAGCCACACATCCATTCAAGTGCTTCAGAAATACGGTGCAGGTTTTGGGTGAACTTTTTGTATGCTGCCTGCACAGACAACAGCTTGACAGTTGGTTTCAAAGAACGTCTCAGCACCTGAAGGGAGGTGTGCAAGGAAGAGGAGAATCACAAAAGTGGTTCAGTCATGCACATCACACAATACTTGTTTTTATTAATCCCTACTGTACATCACTGCAGCACTTAAAACAGACTTTTGCTAGCACCCTCTAACTCACATCAAAGTCAAGCACTTGTTTGTTGTGTCATCTTTTGAAATAGACATTTGCCCAAGCACCTGACAGTAGCACTTCTACCTATATGCAAACAAGAGTTGGAGTTTTGCATTGCTCTCTCGGTGCAGAGGCACTGGGTTTCACAGCGGGTTACAGGTGCAGATCAGGACAGTTACATAGGTTAGTGAGATTATCAGTGACTTGACTTATCCACGGAGTTCACCCTGACCTAAAAACGGAAATAACACCATCTTGTCGTTGAAATACTTCTATGTCAACCTCAGTACAAATGATTTCTAACATTTCAGAACAACACTGGCACTACACTATATATAGTAGTATTCCGGTACACAGACTGAAACATATGTGATTCCATTCTAGAGATGAAACTTAGATTTATCTACATCTGCCTTCACGTATTTCAGTACGACTTGATTTGTGTGTTATCTCTTCAGTTTGGTGCACATGTCACATTAAAACTTAATTACCTCCATCCACCATTATGAGAAGTGTGATGCGAGTCGAATGCAGATAATGCACAGCGGGGACAGCTTTGCAAAGCATGGAGGGCTAAAATCACACTAATTTAAATAATTGACAATATACATGCTGTGTTGAATAAGTAATTAAATAAATAAATAACACCTCCGGATCATAGCTTGGGTTTCTCATTAGAAGGCAAGCTGTGCAACTCCGTGCTCAGGAATGAAAGTCAAGTGAAGCAATTGCAATAATTACAGCAGCGAGCAGGAGTGTGCGTGCAAGTTGGGAGAGGTGGGGGCTTAACGGAAGGCGATGAGGAGGGAGGCGCTGACTGTCTACAGGTGCCTCTGATTAAGGGTAATCTGGGCAGCCCTCCCTTCCCTTATCTCTGCTGCCTCTGGGTGCCTTAAGCTCCATGGCTGCCTGGTATAATGAGCTCCACAGCCGCTGCCAGTGAATGCCCTGCAGGACAGTCCCCGCAGAGCCATAATGTGCACTCCAGTGTACCAATTTATGCTCCCCACTGAGGGGCCCCCCCAAGTCTGCCTCCCCTCAAACATGGGTGGGCACAGCTCGTTCACCAGTCCTCCCACTCCAACGCCTACGTCCTTTTTCTCGAGGTAAAAGGCGTCCCCTCCGGATGCAATGTGATGTTCCTGCGTGTACGGTAGGAGGGATGGCCCAGAGCTGGAGGTTGACATCAATCACGTTACATCAAGAGTGAGAGGAAAGGCAGAGGTGGCGATACGGATTGAGTTGCAGCGAAGATAGAGGGGAGGCACGGGACTTCAGGATGGAGTGTTAGGTGAAGAGCGAGGACAGCTGAAGTAGCCGGGGATGGAAGAAGGTAAATGATGTTAGAGGGATGGAAAAGGTGAGGTAACTGACAGATGTAGTGAGTGTGAGAGAAGAAACGAAAGATAAATTGTACAATGTGGGAGCTGCACAGTTAAATGGGAGAGCGAGAGAGAGAGAGAGGAGGGGAGAAAGGAGATAGAGGAGTATCCGGGTATAATGAGGTCTATTGAGGAGGGTTGGGTAATGAGAGGGGGAAAAGTGTCAGAGTCCAAGGTGAGGAAAGATAGTGGAGAGTAAAAGAGAGAGAGAGAAAGAGAGGGAGACTCTTTTGCCAAACAGCGATCCCTCTGTTGGTGCTTGGGTAGATCTGTGTGTTTAAGAAACTGCACTGCTGTGCTTTTGCTCTCTTAAACAACCGGGAGGTGGGTGAGAGGATCGACGGGCCTGACCACAGAGCAGGGCTTTGAAGCTGCTTCACGCTGAGAGAAACTGTATTGGATTTGGAAAGACTGCCTTTCAAAGAAAAAGAAAAAAAAAAAACCAAATAAAAAAAAAAAAACGAATGAAAGACAAAAAGAAACAGAAAAACTAAAAACGCAAGACAGTACACATCATGTTTCATGCATGTACTTTTCCTCATCTTTGTTTTAAAGATTAACATAACAATTAACATTTTTCACAGGCCTATATGAAGATAGCGAGATGGTAATCATGAACATAGTGCGGCATTCATTAGGATTATTCGCCATCATTAACTGTGGCCGTGAAGAGTTCTCGTGGATAGAAATGATTCCATCTGTTTCGCAAAATGGTTTTCTTTTGCATTAGAAAGGGAAAACATTAAGCAGCATGTCTTCAATCATATGTTTTTCCTGCATTTTGCATTTGTGAATGTGTTTCTCTGAGTGAACGCCTGCGCATGTGTGTGTTCTAAAAGCCTTGTGAAGTCCAGAAGTGAAAAGGCACTCATCATCTTTCATCTGTGCTGCATTTATTCCACAGTAGCAGTGCAGCAGCTGTTGCAGACATATCGCTCGCCTTTTTTTTTTCCCCCTAAAATATTTTAAACTTAGCATTTCCAAGTAACATTTGTGCATCTTCTTCAGTCGTAGGTACTAGGATCACTAGTTGCACCTACTGGCATCTGAAAAGAATACATTTTCATTTAATACTCTTGGGGGATAGAGAAAGAATGCAACATTACTTTATAGTGATACACAATAGATACAGTAAAATGAGGAACTTTTGCAGTAGAATAGCTACATCTGCTTCAGAGAGGATTAGCATGGTGGATAGGATTGGGCAGTGTGTCTTATTTTAATTGCCGTGTATTTTAAATAACTTCCCATTGCTCCTCTTCTTGAATAGAACCTCTGCGGGGCCAAAAACTGTCTTCTCAGAAAATGGTTCCATCTGGGAATAAGGATTACATTATTATTATTATTATCTTGTGAGGGATTAAGGATTTGTCTCAACCAGTGAGTGTTGCCCTGCAAAATACAAGTAAATCACAACACAGTGTCAGAAAGTTTATTGAAAAGGAAAAAGAAAAGAAAGGTTTACATCCTGCGAACAAGGTTAATGTGCTGTTTTAATGACATAGACTTGAGATTTGGAAAAATCCCGAGTATTAGATAGAGACTGGCTGAGACTTTGCAGCACAGTTCCACTAGTTTTAGAAACTGTTCACTGGAGAAACTGTTGTTTACAGAAGGACTTTCCACTACAACGCTACAAATTTAGCTCTTATCTGTTGTTGCTGTTATAATACATGGCAGTTAATTCCAAAACACTGGAAAGAATTAATGCTTTATAATATTTACACCTTGTAGATTAAGGATAAAGACGAATATTCAGTTTTTGCTCCGGTTTTACATGTCTATGCTTGTTTAAAAAGTACACAGTTTTATTATTAAGTACTGTTACTTGTTTTCAGATGTGTCACTTGAACTCAGTGCAATATAAACAGAGAGGACACCATAACAAAGAACAGCCCACAGCCACAATTGACCTTTGGGGTTCTGATCCCTTAATGCTTTTCTCTGTGCTGGTGCTGATAAAGCTTTCCTTCTGTCCAAATCTATAAAGCGTTTTTTTTTTTTTTTTCCCCAAAGATGCAAGTAATACAGAGTGAGAGACACAAATATCCTTTCCATTCCATGGTCATAACCTCTGCCTCTGCTATCGATAGCTCTAATTGGTGTTTAGAAGGCCTCGTATGTGTCTCCGTTTGATAGCCGGCTGATGGTTCAGCATGTTATCCAGGGAAAATGGCCAGGGTGGAGCTGTAGCGTGGACACGGGAGGTCTGGACTAAGGGTACCGCATCTATTCAAAACCAATCTCATGTAAATTTGTAACAAGGTAGATTTGCATAATTTATGGATGTCCACCTGAAAGTGAAAAAAAAAAAAAAAAAGATTTGCAATTCTATTTGGGATCTTAACACCCCAGTCATTATGTTAGCAGCACTTGGGGATTGACAGGACAGCATGAAGAGCTACTTGTTCCAGCTTTTCCCTTGTTAAACAGAAGGTTATTGACTGAGGTTTCATCTTACGTATTTTATATAATATAAATTGGCTTCCATCAAGCTGCAAATTACATGCATGAAGATAATAGCACAACATTAAATATAAAATTAATGCTAAGGTCTAGGTCACATCTTAAGATTGGATTGTTTCGCTTAATCTGAATGTTGTCATTGAGTTTATTGCTTAACAGTTATTTTAAATTAAGGTGTACAATCCATTAACTAGTTGGCTATTAGCATACATATGACTGGTATGTTGGCTCTTTATTTTCATTATGTATGAGTTTTATAAGGTATAAACATATTAAGAATTTAATTCTGTACAGCTTTCTTCCTTACTATCAATAAGTAATAATTGAGGGGCTGTTCATGTGGTCATGTAGAATAAGTTATATATAATGACTAAATATGCAAAAAGGCAACTAGTTATTGCTGAATATATGTATTTTCCCTTCATTCTCTCAAGATTTAAATGTACATTAACAGGAGTTTTAATATAAGGAGGCAGTTTTTATGTTTAATTTATCAGCATATCAGACTATCCTCTATCATTTCTTTGTAATAGAATGCCAACACACACACACACACACACACACACAAAAAAATCAAAACAATAATGATATTTGGTAATTCATGGCCATGATTTTGGGGATTTTAGAGGATATCAAGCCACTAATCAAACTGAGACTATGACGTACAGATAAATGCAAATGTTTTATTTAAGTGGAGCCCTAGGATTCAGAATATTAGTTACCTCCTGTCTTACTCTGTGCCTTTTAAATAGAGATTCAGCAGCCTACTGCTGCTTTGGCTGGAAAAACTCTCCACTGAGGTTTAACGCAACCAATGAGATTATTTCTGCTTGCATAGCAGCTCTGTCTCTGAAAATGTTTGTATAGCTAAAACCCCAATCTGCCTACATGTCCTGGTTCATGTGTGGCCGTAACTCCCCAGACTGGGGGTTTGGTCGAGGACTGACTGCCTGTTACTAGTGTGGAACACATGCTTGCCATAACCAGTGCCATGGGGGGAATGGCACACAGCTGGTTTGATTGGGCTCTGGCCTTAATCGCCCATGTCTCTGCCATCAGTGTTCAAGGAGCAGTCACACACATGTTAACTGTGCTCATACAAGGGAAACTGATTGGAGCTTTCCAGATTCATTCTCAATCAAATAGTGAGTCACGCTCAGACAGATAAAAGGCTGGTGTTGCTTTGTGTGATGGGTATCAATGTCTAACAAGAACGCCACAGCTAGGCATTCAATGAGCGACTTCAAGTCTTAGTTCTCACACAAATGAAGGAGTCTATTTTCAGAGCTGATTGTTGGGTGCAGAATGCTCGGTGACAGTCTATGTGCTAAAGATAAATACATCCACTCCTGTGAAAATGCATTATCTATGCATAGATTAATCCTAGACACAGTTCCAAAAGGCTGCAACATGAAAACACCGGGTCTGAAAGGTCGATGCTGAGTGTATCTGCTGAGAGTAGACTAGACTGCTCATCAAAATAGAGCAGCTTCTCTGTAATTTGACAAACAGAAGATGATTAGCTTGCATTTAACTATTTTCCTTAAAAAAAATAAAAATAAAAAAAAATTACCTCTTTGATCCTCAAATACAATGTTTTGCCCAACCTACAGTTGTGGAAAAAATTATTAGACCACACCTTGTTTTCTTCAGTTTCTTGTTCATTTTAATGCCTGGTACAACTAAAGGTACATTTGTTTGGATAAATATAATGATAACAACAAAAATAGCTCATAAGAGTTTAATGTCAGAGCTGATATCTAACCATTTTCCATGGTTTTCTTGATAATAACTAAAAATCACTCCAGTTCTTACTTCAATAGCTATGGCATTGTCCTGCCAAAACAGTGCTTTTAGGCATTCCATGTTTTCTTTTCTGTCTGTTTTAGTCACATGATACACACAGGAGTTAGTACTTGATTGCGTAACCATTGTTTTTGATGACTTTTGATGGTCTAATAATTTTCTACGTGACTGTACATCAGATGACTGGAGAAATCAATCACCAACCTCTTTTCTCTTTGAAAAAAAAAAAAAAATAATGAAAATGAAAGTGGTAATGCATAGTATGTGATTAGTTATTTAAATTGATAAAATGATATTTCTTTCCATTTATCAAAATAAAGTTTTGCCTGACCATGAGAAGCAGTCAATAACAATATGTTATGCTCAGCCAACTAGAGAAAGAACTGCAGCAGCAAATTGGTTGACTGTTGCTGATAAGCTTAACAGCAAAGCAGCATCCAAGCAGTTGAAGGAGTGCATTAATGGTTGTTTAAAACAGGAATAATGAAGTGACAACAGTGCTGTATTGCCTATTGCTCTTGAGTGGAATGTCTGCCAGTGAAGAAAAACAGTGACTAGAGTGACTTTTAAAGGACATCAGTGGAGTATAGTAGGTCATCAGAACTTAGGGAATACTATAATTGTGAAGGAAAGAAAAAAGAAAGAAAAAAGTTTAGCCTTATTTTAGGATAATTGCATCTTTATATAAAGAAGCAGCTTCACACACTTTCATGGAGGCACACGCAGATATATCCAATCTTGTTCAAACAGTCACGTGTGGATGTGCATACACACACAAACCGCTCTTAATCTTCAGACATACACGCACGTGCAAACATGCGCACAAATTACACAGACACAAATACTGTACGCAAACACACACACAAAAAATGTCCTTACAAAGTAGATGAGCTCCATTCTGTGTCGAATTGAAAGCATCTGCAAAGCCAGTTCCTCTCGGCCGTGGAGGCGTGCATCAGCCGGCAGAAGCGCCTGCTTGGTGTCCCAGGGTGGCTCGCGTAACACTTGGCCTGCTCCCTCGCCACTGCCTGGATCAGAGAGGCCCACTGCTATCATCCAGGCACTGGCAGCAGCGAGGCTAGGCTTAGAATGACAAATTGGTTAGAGGGGGTGAGTGACGAGAGCAGGCCAAGAAATATACTTTGAAGAGAGAAATGCATTCCGGGTTGTGACAAGCATGCCATATTATATGGTCAAGTGTACAAGTCAGACTCCCGCCATGTGGATTGATCCAGATCCCAAAGACACTTAAATGAGGCGAGGCTCTCTCATCAAGACAATGCCAAAGTATTTATCTTAGAAAGTCACCCAAAATATTACTGGATTAGAGAGCTTTTCAGTGCAGTCTCTCGTCTCGTGGCCTCAATTTGTATCAAATTGCCCTCCCCCTGCAAACTATCTCAGTGACAATAATGTTGTTGCATTGCCTGTTAGCGTCACTGCTACAGCATCCACAACTGTACAATTATGTTCAAGTTAATCCAAGGAGACCCCATTTTTTACCAATCAGGAAATTTACATAATGCATTTAAGTCAATTCCAGAAATAATCAGCAGAAATTCATGTTGTTGTTTTTTATTATCATTATACCATGCTAATATGATTTTCCCTGATAAATTATTGATTAGAATAATTCACTATTTCAACAGACCAATCATTTCCTAATGGTTTTCCTACCATAACCATTTGTGATTAAGCAGCACCATAATGCTCTCAGATACCAGACTAAATTAATCTTTTCAAATGAGTGAAGACATGATATATTAAATGATTTTGCTTGTATTTTGTTTTGGACTTCAGTGGGAAAATAATTGTAAGGAGTAGATGTGCCTGTAGAGGTCAAATAGAAAAACCACTCTCACCTAAAAACCATGCACTCACAGCATCTGGCCTAAATATAAATGTTGGAAAGGAAAGGACAAAAGAAACAGATTTTTGTGATTTGGTCCGAGTATAAAATGCATTCTTAGACATATTACTGAGCCACTAAATATGACATGTACGCATCGTGGTACATTGTTTTTTAGTTATTAGGTTTTTCAAAACAAAAGCTACTAATGAAACGTTATAACAGTTACATGGGCAATAAAAACAGTTGTAAGCTCCCTTACCATATTTCAGATTATCATAAACCCACATAGTATGAAATCCTGTTCTAGTTAATCCACAGCAATATTGCACTTGTCAAAACAATCCATGGCACCAGCGAACATTCAAAATCACAGGGCGGAGAATAAATGAAAACACTAAATCTCTAAGGAATGAGCACTGGCTTCCTAGTGTGTATGGATGGACTGCTTTATGTAGAGGTATGTCAGACTGTATGCATGAAAACTGCACCACATATAGTATACTGTATATATAGATTTAAATGGCCATAAACATACCATTTTACAGTGTTACAATTATAAAAACACAATAAAAGTTGTTTGTTTTTTTTTGCCATTTGGAAAACTTGACTGTCTTTTATTTTATTTTGTGGCCTCACTGTATTAAGTGTGAGTTTGTTCTAAACACAGCAGCTTTGTAGGTTGTAATTACATTGTTTTTCTGCAGGCTTGTTGGCACCTTGGTCAAAGGCAAGCTCCTGTGGGCCTCTAGGACTCCCTCTCATGTAAATTAGGCCTCTTTCCTTGCCAAAGCAATCATGACATTGCACTGGTGCAATGCTAGGGCTACAAATAAGCCATGTCAGAAGCACACACACAAGACACTGATGTTACCCTCTTGAATTCTCACAGCAAACTGCAGAGCAGTACCAGTTGGCATCACTAGAATTTGGTTTGAAGTTGTAAAGTATTTTACTTTTGTTGTCAAATTGCTTTGCAAATGAGGCCCACCCTGGCACCATTTCAAAGAGCTTGTGCTATATGTGCTGCTTCCTTCAGGCACTTGTTTCTGAACCTTCATCGTTCTGTATGCATATGCACACTACTGCGCTAAGCTCACATGGAAGAGTAGATAAACATGCCAAGCTGGAAGGAAGATGGAAGGCAGCATGCTTATGTCTTGTCAACCTGTCTGTATGTTGTTTCTGTGTTCTTCAGCTTGAGTGACATGGTCTATCTAATAACATGGCAGGTAGACAGTTTGAAAGCCTTGTAGGTTTTTACCCATTAAAATGATATTCAATCATTTTTGATGGGCTTTTCTTGCCTGAAACTACGCCTTATAATGATTTGAGGTTTGAGAGCCATTCACATTGAATTGCTGCTTGAAGCCACATCAAAATAATTGTTTTGATATGTCCCGTTTTTGTCTTGGCAATGACATTAATAGGGGTTGATTGTACAATGAGGATAAAGCACAGTTTTTGAGGTATGTTGACTAAATTTGAGCCATGGATCCCCTGGCTCACAATTATAGGGTTTAGTCTGGGCATCATGGAAAAGGCATTGCTTTGCGATACAAGTGTCGCACATATTGCGTGTATCTTTGATAGCATGTCCAAGGCAGCAGCTAAATAATAATAATGCAGGGATTGAAACACTGCAAAATAGCCCAGGGCTCAGAAATTGCTAATGAACAGCAGCAGGGTGTAGTTGGGAATGCAGAGGAAGGTTGAGGCATCTAAAACCTTACTTCCTGTTTCAAAGCCAAATAATCAGTCGTAGCCTTTGTGGTGCAAAACACTTTGCTTCACACTTAAAATATTGTTTCAAAACCTAAAGACACCAGGTCCATAGGTAGTTGACTGGGAACAGAGAAAAGCCACTGATCTGCTTCATACTTATGATGAGTCTGTTAATCAAACATTAACACTACAGCCTCATCTTTCATTGCACTTGCTTATGTGGATTACTTCTGATAAGCCTTGTGAGCGTGATCTCCGTCACAATATTACAAATATATGTGTTTTATGCTTGTTACATTCTCTTCTTTCGCTGCCTGTCAAGAGCTTCTCTCACACTGTAGAAAACCATCAAGCAAGGGAAATCCATGGAGAGGGATAGAGACAGAAGGAAAGAAAAAGAGAATATATTTCGTGCTATGTGCTGCAGATCAAAAACATGGCAGTCACATGATCAAAGGCATTTGATAATCCTTGAACTACATTGCTCTTTTAATCCTAGTGAGAGAACTATATTTTATTGGGGGGGAGGGGAGGGGGGGACAATGTCAGGGTGGCAAACAGAGCTAGAGAAGCAGTAACTTGCTGCTCAAGATGCAGTTTACTAAATGTAGCTCGGCACTTGTGAGGGATCCTGGGAAGACGACAGAATAAAGCCTCCTTGTGTGTGTGGAGATTGGAGGCTGAGCTGATGGGGCTGGAAACACAAATGTGCCACAAGTCCCTGTCCACTCAGCATTGAATAGAGCTCTTGTTTTTTCATGGAGCTTCTTGGGGAAGTTGGCTTACTGAATGTGACCAGACTGCTATATACCGCATCTGGCATATAGAAACAGAGGGCGGGCTGCACAGGGTTCATGGCTGACATTCTTTCAAGTCAAGATGAGTGATTTAACATTTTAGTGTGAGGAAATCATCAGCCTAAACATCTGTAAGGTATGAGTTAGTATGGAAGCGACACAAAGGCGCAGAATAAGGAGCTTTGCTAAATCAGCATGTCTCCAAGAAATCAGACAGAGAAACATCATGTTTCAGTTATCTTTCCGTTTCCTCAGAAAATAAATTTCGTTAGATATCATAGCATTGCGGTCCCTGGGTCTCATCATATTACAATAACCACCCCAAGCTCTCTGAAAAGAAAAAAAAAATACATCAATATGTGGTGTAATCTAAGGTCCTGTGTTGCAGGCCTTGTCAATAGTGCTTCTCTATCAGATGCAAAATGTTCCAGACCAAAGGTGAGCTGAGAAATGACAGTTGTCTCCTTTGTTTCCCACTAGGTTTTCTATTTATGCTTCTTTTCCTATAAACAATTAAATCTAGTTTCCTGTGAGTACGAATATGAGTCATTGCTCACAAAAGGTGGATGGTTTGCACAGTGATGAAAAATTAATTATTAACAATGACACTATACATGTGTGACTTATGATGACTTGTGTGACAAAGGAACACAGTGTAAAAAAGACAAATGAAACAACACTGCATAGCCTCAGGGGATATGTTTTTGTATTTGTGGGTAATGTTTTAGATTACCTATGACCGGTACCAAAGTTGAAAAAAGCTCTTTTAAATTATGCAAACTAAGGTTGTACAGGGTGGGGAAGCAAAATTTACAATGAACATTTAGTTGTTTTTTCTCAGCAGGCACTACGTCAATCGTTTTGAAACCAAACATATATTGATGTCATAATCATACCTAACACTATTATCCATACCTTTTCAGAAACTTTTGCCCATATGAGTAATCAGGAAAGCAAACGTCAAAGAGTGTGTGATTTGCTGAATGCACTCGTCACACCAAAGGAGATTTCAAAAATAGTTGGAGTGTCCATAAAGACTGTTTAGAATGGAAAGAAGAGAATGACTATGAGCAAAACTATTATGAGAAAGTCTGGAAGATACTGTTAAAGAAGAATGGGAGAAGTTGTCACCCGAATATTTGAGGAACACTTGCGCAAGTTTCAGGAAGCGTGTGAAGGCAGTTATTGAGAAAGAAGGAGGACACATAGAATAAAAACATTTTCTATTATGTCAATTTTCTTGTGGCAAATAAATTCTCATGACTTTCAATAAACTAAATGGTCATACACTGTCTTTCAATCCCTGCCTCAAAATATTGTAAATTTTGCTTCCCCACCCTGTAGAAGTACAGAGTTTTTAGGCACAGACTTTCGTTTTTACACACAACTTATGCTTGAAAAAGAAAGCAATAGTCAAATCAATAGTGGACACGCAACAGAGTATAAATAAGTGTCTAATAAAAACTCTGCCTACTGATATTTGACATCAGATCAGATAAGTACGACCCAAGGCCGGCTCAAAAAATCACAGTGCAAACCATAAGTTACTATTTTATGCCGGTCAAATGAAAAGTAAGGACTTCAACAATCTAATGGCCAAAGGTCAGGAAGGCGAGGAAAACAAAAGGACACAGTTCTTAACAAGATACTGGAGAGTTCACTGTGACAGGCTGCATAGTCTCAGAACAACCTTCTTAGACATTCTCTATGAGTTTACAGTCAGATTTTGTGCAGTTACCACTAAGAAAACCGCTGTGCCAATACAAAAGGGAGGCGAGAAAACAAGATCAAGCAGCTGGTGCCACAGTGACAAGATGTCCAAAAGAACTGGAAGAAGGCATCATGGAGTGAGAATGAAACTCTCAAAGTACTGTGGGAGGATATCAATCACAGACAAGCCAGGCTGCAGAGGGCTGAACATTTCAGAAAAAATGGAAGATGTAGGAGAAGGAATGAACAAATCTCTACAAAAAACCTTTAATCAGGCCTGGTAACTGCTCAAGAAAGCAAACAATGGACAGCCGGACATCAGTAGGGAAGAGCTTGAAGTACACACCATGAGGCACTACAGCAACTCAACAAAGAATGAGCTATTAGGTTCGCCAAGACCGTTCCTCAAGCCAGTCCAACCCAAAACCAGTTCATGGGAATGCACAAGGTGTGGTGCCACTACAGCAAACTGTATCGAGATAATTTGGCCACTGTGAGAAAGTGTCTTATCAAGGACTGAGAGTCAGCTCTGTCAGCCTAGTCTTTGGAAACACATCCTATAACTGCCAATAAATATGAGTTACAAGCAGGAGAGGACCGGTCTACTGTTAGGAATGAGGGAGTTCACTGACCAGGTAGTGATGAACATAGATATTCTGGTCTGCACTGACTGCAAATGGACAGACAAGTGTACAGCCAAACCTGACGATCAGCAGGTGGCAAAGCAAAGCAAGGCCAGGGAAGGTAATTTATATCGTGCATTTCATACAAATAGGAAATTCAATGTGATTTATAACAAGAAAAATAATCCGGTGAAAAATAAAATAAAAGTGCTAAACAATAAAAGATGATAAAATATAAAAATATGTAAGCCAGAGAAAGCACAGAATACATAGAATCATGAGAGAATAAAATCATTTTAAAATATCAAAATGACAGCAGTAAATAGGTTATGGGGGTTGGAAACAAAGCAGTGGTCTTAGGTGGGTTAAAAGTTCTGGTCCAAGGACAGAGAACAAAGGAAGGGACTGGTTTTGATTCAGGTGACATGGATGGTACACACATTGCTTTTAAAGGTGTTTGAGGTCCAAGCATTCAACCATGTAATGCAAGATATATTGGCATACATAGATGAACTTATTATTATTTTATTATTTTTACCCCGTCCCCCGAAGGGGAGGCAAAGGGTATTGTTTTTGGTTCAGTTTGTTTGTTTCTGTGTTTGTTAATGCTCTAGCAGCAAAACCATTGGTTGAATTCATATCAAATTGGGTTTATAGATTGCCAGTGACCCGAAAAAGATCTTATTACATCTTGGGAACAGTAGGTCAAAGTTCACATTTTTTATGAATTTTTTTTTCTTCTCCCATTTACTTATAACACTGGGTTACAAAAAAATGTTTTTTGCAAGTTGTCTAGGTTTTTTCAACTGAATTAGGACCATTTTGCACCGCTAAATCCAAAAATGACATCTGTTTTTCTCAATCAGGTCAGGTTTTTTCGCTAATTTGATGTTGAAAAATTTGATCTTCTCACAAAATTGATTACATTTTTGTGACTTTATCAGTTGATTTTTTTATATAGTTCTCACCCAAAATAGGTTTTAAGAGAAAAAAAATCATTTTCTAACAGGATTCCTGTTAGGTACAATGGTGTATTCACCGCAGATGTAGCAGAATACGTCAGGCTTATTTTTGCAAGATCTTCTCGTCCAGGGGTCGGCAACCCGCGGCTCCGGAGCCGCATGCGGCTCTTTCATCCTTCTGTTGCGGCTCTGCGTGGCTTGGGAAAATAAATTATAAGTGTCCGATTGAAGTGTATGTTATTCGTCTCAAAAACGTGTATCATGTCTTCTTATTAAGTCAAAGTTTTTAACTTCTTTCTTCAGACCTTGTGCAATTTCAGTGATCAGCATTCGCCTTCTTCACAGATGTTTGACAGCACTTGACGTGTCAGCCGGCATGCGCGGAATGCCCTGCGACACCAAAACTGCACAATATCTGAACAAAGTATTTTATTTGTGTTTGTTCGTTTATTTAATTGTAGTTGTAAATTGTAAGATTATTGTGATCTCGAAATATTAAAATAAAATTATATATATATATATATATATATATATATATATATATATATATATACATGTATATATATATATATATTGTATTATTTTTCGTCCCTCAAAATATGCATCACACTCTCCGACAGCCCGCCAAAACGCCGTACATTTATTGAGACTTTCAACCCCAGGTAGGCCAAGTATGGAGAAATCTAAGAAAAGAAAAACATCTGAAGAAAATAGAACATTTAATGATGCCAGGTGCGATGGCACAACCAAGGTGCCGTGGCACCTCGGGGCCAACGCTAGGTTCCGTGGCACCGCAGTGCCACTGCTCGGTGTCAGGTGCCATGGCACCGCGGTGCCACAACTGGGTGCCACCGGTGCCGTGGCACCACGGCACCTGGCACCGAGCCATGGTATGGCGGTGCAACGGCCCCGAGGTGCGCCGCGGCACCAAGCCGTGGTACCGGTAAAATCATTGGATAAGCCGCGTCGGAGTATAAGCTGCAGTGTTTAAAGTGTGGGAAAAAAGTGGCGGCTTATAGTCTGGAATTTACGGTATATATCGGCTAACATCTTCATTTCAGATGTCAAAAAGTGTTTGCGGCTCCCAGTGTTGTCTTTTCTGTGGAAACTGGGTCAAAATGGCTCTTTGAGTGTTAAAGGTTGCCGACCCGTTCTAGTCGAAGCCATTTCATTCACCTGTAATATTAAAAAAAACATTAATCATAAATTGGCAAAAGCAAAATCTTCAGAACTCGTTTATTGCAAGAAATATGAAAAAATTTTGTATCATATGATGTGAAAATGCCCATAAATGTAAGCAAAAATGTTAAAAAGCCAATATGTAGCATAGTTCAGAAAGTTGACCTGATTGAGCAAAATTAATGTGATTTTTGGATTCAGCACACCAAAATTATCCTAAATCAGCTCAAAAAGCTTAAATAAATTTTTTGTTGACCAGTGTTATCAATAACACAATAATGACAGGAAGGCTGGACATTATGGAAAGGTGCTACTGTCTGCATCTGTGGAGGATTCCAAGAGCAAGGCTCGGTTTTCTCATTAGGGCAACATGCAGTGCATTCCCCTGCACACTGAACATGAACCAAAGCTTGTGTAAACCGCAGTCCAGCCGTCCAAATCCACCCCTCAATACACCTTTTCAGGCTGGGAGATTGCACTCTCCAAAGATGGTGACACAACCAAGTACTGAGAGGACTCACCAAGGTGCTACAGAGGTATAGACAGGTCATGAGTGGAAGTCAGCCTCTAAGAGCAAGTCATCACATTAAATTCATCAGAGAAAGTGGGATCCACACATGTGTAACGCCGAGAATTGCACCAAGGACGCTTCCCTCCAACCAGAACTGAAGAATGAGTCAGTCTCGAGCTCCTGTCACATTGGAAGAGAAAGTCAAACCTACCTCCAACAGGAAGGGGTTTAAGGCCATGTCCACACTAAACCGCATCTTTTCCTATCCGATCTTTTTCTGTCATTTTCAAAAAAGTGTAAACACGAAGTCGTTTCAGGAAATATCTACACGAAAACCACTGAAAACGATGTAGTACAAATGCCAGGTCTGTATGTGGCGTTGTAATGCTCTCGCAAAAAACAGAGAAGAAGAAGTAGAGCATGTGCATCAAGCTTATTTGGTTCCACTGGGTCTGATCCAATATTTCCCTCTGGTTGCCCCTCTCTGCAGTAGATCCAAGAGCATGTAGTGAATATTGTTAGTTATGGTTGTTTGTTGCTCATTGTAATGAAAGAGTAGCCAAAGATTTTGATTCAATATTTCCAATAAAGCTCAAAAGCTGTTGTAACATGAGCTGTGACGTCTTTAGGTCAAAGACATAAATTATTTTGTAAGTTGTATAAATTACTTTCATAAGTTACAATAAATTAATAATAGATAAATAAATATGTAAAATCTATGTTAAAATCTGCTTGATATTGCTTGAATTGATAGGCGTGAGATGTCGCCTCCCTAAGGATCTTTGTGTTCGCTGTGCGCTAAGGTTGTATACAGAGTGAGCGCTCTTTTGCTAGAGATGATCTTTGACATATATTTCCTGTTCGCAATTTTCTCTGCAGTTAAAGTTCAGAAAAACTCATGTACGATAAGTGTGCTCTACTACTTTTGTGCCTTGGAAAATTTTCGTCTTTGTAAGTGTATATGTCCGAAAACAATGTTAAGTTCTAGTTGGTTGTGTAATACATTGAAACCGTTCTGTGAACGTGTAATGAAGCTAACGTTTATGCTATTCAAGCTAGCGATGTGAGTGCATTACATGTGTAGTGTAATTAATAATAACTGTGTGTTAGTAATTGAAGTTCTATGCATTTTGTTGGCCTGTAACGGTACACAACATTTTCGGTTCGGTACGTTTTCGGTTTTCAAAGCCACGGTTCGTTTTTTTCGGTTCGGTACGAGAAGAAAGAAAACCCCTCAAAATGTCTATAAATGCATTTATGAATTTTTTAAACCCCCCCCACCCCCCCCAATTTTTGGAGACAATAGAATATAGAAAAACAGGAACAATATAATTCTGTTGCTACAAATCAAATAGAAAATAAAATAAATAATTAATATTACTAAATGTATTTTAAACATTAGTATTGCAGTTTTCCCTGAAAGGTAGTTTCGAACAAACAAGAAAAATCTAATCGCAGTTCTGTCAGTTCTCATTCTGCAGAAAAATAACAAAAAAATTCCACATGAAGTGCAACATTAACAAGAGGGTAAACTGGTATTCTGTTTAAACAAACTGAAGAGAAACTTTGACAACACAATGAACCAAATTATTTATTTTAGGACAGAGAACAAACTGTTTAGGACACTGTGTGTATTTGTGTGTGCCTGTGTGTATGGGGGATTTTTTTTTTTTTTTTTTTTTGTCGGAGCCGGGGGGGGGGGGGGGCGTGCAGTTATATACCTGGGGGTGCAGTCCATAACTAACGTAACGAATGCTGTCATGAAACGAAAGTGAAACTTTACATACTTTCAACGTTCTGTTTATTCCTCTATTATACAGTGTGCGTGACAGACAGACAGAGCTCGTGTCAGTGTTTTAGATCTACCATAGTTCCTAGGGGCCAAACAACGTCCGTCTTATTAACGTCTCGTTCCT
The DNA here is from genome assembly GCF_902148855.1 of Sphaeramia orbicularis. Taxonomy (NCBI): domain Eukaryota; kingdom Metazoa; phylum Chordata; class Actinopteri; order Kurtiformes; family Apogonidae; genus Sphaeramia; species Sphaeramia orbicularis. The sequence goes on from NC_043966.1 coordinate 26,281,858, forward strand.
CGTTGTTGCCTTTCACCTGAACCTGAACTGATCCAGACTGGACTGTAATGATGGTGGAGGGTCTTCAGTCTCTTCCTTCCAGGTTCACATCATATTTGTTGTTTTTTTTATTACCTTATATCAGCTGCTATTTCATATTTCGGGTCAATGTGTGCTCATTTATTAAGTCCGTGTGAAACTTGCGCGGATTTAAAGTTCCGCATCGAACGACGTCTTTCATTCCTTTTTCTTTTTCTCATCATATTGTGCCGTTTTGGTACAGCTGTGTACTGAACTGAACAGGTGCGTACCGAAACGGTTCAGTTTGGTACGTGTATCGTTACAGGCCTAGTATTTTGTATGTTGCAGTTACAAAAACGTTAAAGAAAAGGTCAAGTAAAGGAGAACCTCCAAATCAGAAAAGAAAGCCTTGTTTGGACTCAGCTTTATTTTTGTTAGCTGGCTGTCTACCTGCACAGTCACGTGTTGTGAGGACAGCACACGAGCACTACTCTGTGGTCTGCCATTGTTGTGGTTGTGAAGTGGGGTCTTGCTTCCAGGGTAAAAGGTTAGAGAGGTGGGGCAATGACATCGTTTCAGAAAAGTTGCAGTTTGGTTGTACAGACGATAATGTGAAACCAGCGTTTTCAAATTTATCCACTCTGGGACCCGTTTTCAAAAAGCTGCAGTTTCAGTGACTGAAAATGCCAGTTTCATGTGGACGAAAGGCCTATCCGATACAAAACTTCTGCGGATACAACCGAAACCGTCTTCATATGGGCAGGGCCTAAATCAGCGGGTCTCAACTGGTCTGGCTTCTGGACCCACTATCACCCTTCAATGACAAGCTACGACCCAAACTGACAACAGTTAAACTTCTCAAATGTATTTAACAAAAAGATGGTGTGTTTAGAACCTGGGATAATACAGAATATCACAGTATGCAAACACAGAAGACCAGTTTAATGATAAACCAAACTGACCAGCAGGTGGGGACGCTAAATAGGGAAATATTCTCTTTAACATTAAAGTAGGTGAATTTGAACCAAAACCAAAAATGTGCACTCAGTTAAAAATTAAAAGGGCATTCAGTTACTTATTGAAGAATTAAACACGCTGAGGTTTTTATCCTCAGTGTATTTAAAACCATATCTGATGTAGTCGTTGTCATACCTGAGTTTTGCCATGATATGAATAGAAACTTTTGGGTCTTCTTTTATGCTGTGAAATATCCGGTGTTAATTAACATTACAGTACATTACCACCACCTACTGTTGGGGAGTGTGAATGGACGACGTTCAGCTTCATAAAACATAAAGCACAGGATTGGTGTCTTAAAGGCGCTCTGCCACACAAAACCATTTTACTTGTATTTTTTGAAATATGTTCGGTCTGTAGGTGTTTGTGTTATGTTATGAATTTGAAAATGAACCGCTACCTCCTCTGTCTGTTGAAAAGAAATGAGCGAAGAAATCAGGTCAATTAGAAAAGCTGGTCAGTGTGACATGTTAATGCCATTAACATGTCATTACTATTCATGAGCTCGCCTGGGTGAAACCATGTCCACAGAATTTTATATAGCAAGCTGGGGCGTTGTAAAGGGGGGGGGCAAACATGACAAATTCGTGGGGCCCAGCTTTCCAGGGGGCCCATAGAGCGGTGGAGGGGGCCCAGTAAATACATGTTAGAAGTTGTTAAAATTCCGTGTAAGGGCCGCCGTACAAGGGAGGCATAGAAGCTGGGAGTCAGACGTTCAAAGCATGTTAAGTTTCACTTTCGGTTTCCGCCAGTTCCTCTACTTGTTGCGCAGGGTAAAGGTTGCTGAAAAGCCAGGCTCTCATTGGTTAGCTGTTAGCCAATCAGAGTCAAGCAAATTAGCATGTTGAATATTCATGAGAACTGGTGCAAATTGAGCTGAGTCTTCCAGCAGACTTTCTATACCATGTTAGAATGGCTTGAAACTTGGTAACCAAAAAATGTTAGAGTAGACCTTCAGACATTACCACAAAAGTAATGAAATCCATGTGGCAGGGCACTTTTAACATTATTTATTGGCCAGACAAAAGCCCACTGAAATTGGGGTTGTGGCCCACTTTTGGGTCCCGATCCACCAGTTGAGAAGCACTGGTTTAAAGTGCCCAGATCACGACACTGACTGAAAGGAAAAATATCCTTTGTCACATAGAAGAAGAAGCAGAAGACCTCCCAAGCAAACCATTAGAAGGCCCTGAAAGACCTGGTTGAAAAGACAGAAAAGAGAATCTATTGTATGGAACACAACACAATATTAAAGCTAAACATGTCGGTAATAGCAGACTGACAACCCAGCAGCTGACCTATGGGCATCACAGGAGGTGTGACAATCTGTAATGTCACAGTGTGTTATGACCTACTTTTGAATATACATTCCTTGTCTACTCCAAACAGGATTTCCACTTCAGTTTTTTTTTTTAACATTAATTCAAGTGTTAAGTGATGATTGTGTCTCTTCACAACATTTTTGGATGTTTTTCCTGGAATGAAGGTTTTTAGTTTTTTTTTTTTTTTGTAAAGGTCTGCAGTGATGAGTGAAAAACAAGGACACAAAGGCAGCTGGACAAACTGGTAGAAAAAAGCTGTCACGGTGGATGGAAGGTAGCTAGACTCACTGGGGACTGTAGTGGAGAGATGAACACTGAATAGGCTGGAGGACATCATGGACAATCCGGATCATCCCCTTCACCACATTCTGACTGAGCAGAGGAACAGTAATAGTGAACACCTCACTGTGCTATAGGACTGAACACTACAGAACATCCTTCGTCCCCACTGTCATTAGACTGTACAACGTCTTCATCGTAAACAGACTAAAGGCTACACTTAGATTGTTTTAATTTTCTTTTTAATTTTCTTTTCTTGAGTTCACAGCATCATTTCCCCCAGGGATCAATGAAGTTTATTAGAATCTGATATAATTTACCCTGTTTGAAATCATACACCCATATGCGTGTCTCACCATATACACATTCGTTTATGCTGTGTGTGTGCCTACATGACACACAAATGGTGTTTTTCCTGCTACTATCCCCAAAGACAATAATTCATGTTTATTTGTCACATCAATTAGGATATCATGCTTATATAGCCTACTCCATCTGTAGGGAAAATTTGGTCTGCTAATTCCATCATTCCAGCAAGGCCCATTTATTCATTTATATTTTATGAATGTGGTGTTTATGCTGCAGTGAAAGCTGGGCTGTTTTTTTTCTTTCCTCAGACTTAGCCTGTGAGGTGTTCTTCTCCTTCGTTGCAATGAAATATAGATGTTAAGAGTCTGGAGAGTTCAGTGTCTCATCTGTCCTGGTGATACCATAAGGCAGCCATTAATAGTGTCAGGGAGCATCAGACATACCACAGGCACTTAATTGGATATGAGAACATAACTGAAAGCACCTGCTTGAAAATCAACAGGGCCTTCCCAGGAGGCAGGCCCTTGGTTGATTCCCAAAGAAATTCGCAAAGCCCATTCACTTCCCTGCTGGGTTTGCTTCACCCGTTGGTCTTTTCATTTCTCACCCAGGTCAGCTAAAGATGGCCACTTGTTTTCTTTTTACGATGGCATTGCAAGTATGCAAATACTTTGGATCTTTGCATAAGCACAAGCAGCGGGACCATCTGTTGTTGGCTTGTTGACTTACCTTGTGTCTGCTTAATAATGGTGTTTTCTCGTATCTGAGTGATGTATTGGTGTATTAGCAATGTGATAATCATTTAACCTCAAAAAATGCATTCAGGCGTGTATGCAACAGTCTGAACATATGTTCAGTAAAATCTTCTGACAAAGAAGGATTTGTAATCTCTGTGGGCGGAGAGAGAAGGAAAAACTGGAAAGCAAAACAATAATAATATAGGACCATGTGCATTTATATGATGTATAATAAGATCATATTGTCAAGATGAAGATGAAAAATATGATGATCATCAAAAGCTAAAGATTAGTGTGCAGCAAAGACATGTTTGTTGACTGAGAGATGCTTAACTCTGCTAAAATGCACTACAAAAATGCTAATGGCAGGGACCAGGAAATAAGCTGTAACGTCTGTCACTGATAATTTACTGAGACATCCTGTACCTTGCATTGAAAACATGTCCCTTATAATGTGTTTTTGTCTTACAGAACCTGAGCCAGACACCGGAAAAGGCTTTTAACTCACCACCCCCAATCTGCCCTCATAAGGTAAGCTAAGTAATGTCATGTAAAATCCTTATACATTTTTAAATATTTTTAAGTTCTTATAAGTTTTTCATGTTGTGAATTTGCTTCACACATTGATAAATTAGCTCTGTATCGTGTCAAGAGGCTTCTCGGTGTTTCTCACAGTGTTACTGCATTCGGCATATGCTTTTTAAAAAGCTGTGCAGTTTAATTGCTTTATCAGTGATGCAAAACCATATTATCATCTTTTTTTTTAACATAGTTTTTCTTATTCCTGCCCTTTCTGTTGGGATTCTGCATGTGACAGATCTGTTGTCAGTAGGCTACATTTATTCAATGCTAATTAATCCCGTCTATGCACTGTCAAAGTCATCACTTCAGTCTGATGTTCTCAAGTCATCTCCACACACAAACCGGAGTAACTTTCCCCTTCAACTCTTGCTCCTGGTACATGTCTCTTGCAAATGTGATAATGTGCTATGTAGTGAAATTCACACAATTTCAGTTCACTTAGCACCAAACGTGTCAAAAATGCCTGTGTCCTTTTCTGGATGAGTGGCCGGTATGGTGAAGAGTGGCTTATTGCAAGAGTGGACCTTGGTAAAAGGAACCCAATGGACGGAAGCTGTCTGACAGCCTGTCATCAACTGTTCAAAGCCTAACACCACTCTCCATCGCTAATGCACAGCTTGCTGCCTGAAATGACTTTGGTGGCATTGAAAGCTTGTAGCACAGTAAATAATAATAAAATATGATATCCGTACTTAAGGGTAGGCATTTGACAATCTCATATTGTGATGAGTTGTTCACATATACACTGTGACTTGTTTGGGTGAATCATAGAGATTTTGTCATTTCATGTCTTGCTTCTGTTTCCAAACTTAACATAATGATATAGAGGCGTCGTACCAGCGCGGATCTGAGTCATGACAGTAATCTGCCTCTTTTCTCTCTTTTTCTTTAACATGACATGAATGTACGTTTCAGCAGCTTGAGTAACTGAATGGCGAGTAGCAGTATAGTTGGCCGGCTTTTAAAACCCAAACAGTTGTTGATGCGCGAGACATTTGAGAGGTCTGAAAAGTATGACAAACTAACAAATGCAGCAGAGAAATAACCGAAGCAGTCACTTTCTTTTTTAGCCAGTGCCAGTACTATATAAAGGGGTAGAGAATGTTGGTTTTCTGAATGTTACTGTGGACTGTAGGCCACAATATGACATCCTGAGCCACAAATATTTTTATCAGCTGCCATTTTTATTTTTTTTTTAGTGTCAACAGAAAATTGCTGGACAAATGTCCTTTTTTACATATCCACTAAATAAGAATACATTAATTTTATTGTATTAACACTCTGTTTAATTGTCCTATAAACCCAAGGATTAGTCATTATTTTAATAGCAAAATAATGAATTACTGTGGAAACAGACTTGTGTTTAGACAATTACAGAACCACCAGTGGCTGTTTCTAGCCTGTCTGCACTCTACTGCAGTATGTTACAAAATTCAGGAATATGATTGCAGTGATATAATATTTGGCCTGATCACCCACATGCCTGTCACTTGGAAAACATAAAGAAAATTGTTGTTTTATATTCAGCACAACCCTGCAGGGACTTTGCATAGTGCCTGTTTGTTTTAGCTGCTTTTACTGTTACTGTAACTCTGAGAGAATACCCTACTATCTAAAGCTCTCTCTCGTTATTTATGGTGTACATGTTTCCGTCTCATTCTACCTGTCTTTGAGTTGCTCTCTTTCCGTTTTTACACAGCTGATCAGCGCTGATGTAATGGGGGAACACCGTGGGTTTGCGGATGGTGTTATTCACGTTTTAGCTGTTAGCAGCGGAACATAATCTCCCTCTAGTCAGCTCACATTAGTCTCCATGATCCGCACCAACCCAATATGTGCAGCGAATGCAATGGGCCAGCTGGGGTAATTTGGTATGTCAGTCAGCTCAGGAGGCTGGTAAAATAAGTAAATGGCTGAATATGATTTATATGAAAAGAATATTCTGATTATAATGGCTCTCAGAATAGAATATCCTCAGTCTTTCTACACTTCTCTTCATCTGCATTGTGTGCATCCCCCAGATAGATAGTGAAATGAACAGAGGGCTTTTAAACTGACTGCTCTGTGATTATATTAAGAGTGTGAGAATGAGAGAGCGAGCAAAGAGAGGGGCGGGAGGAGATCGGGTACCAAAGCACTAAGTATATATAATTGCTTCTTGACACATTGGCCAAATTCTGCAGTGCCAGGATCTGAGCGAAGATGATTAACGGCTGTCCGAGTGGGTGGGCACTGCAGGTCATTCAGGGCCTTTGGTTTCCATAGCGATCCCAGTCGAAAGGCCATATATTGCATATTGAAAATCCCAGAGGTCCACACATTGTTAAACTACAATTATAACTCACATTGAGAGTATTGTCTGTCCACTGCAATCCCTCTTTTTCATCCACCAAGCGGCTTGCAGCTTTCGCGTTTTTTTTTTTTTTTCCTCGCTTTATTTTCGCCTCTATTTTTCTTAAATAGTCTCCTCTAGCTAGCGAGATAAAGACTGAACATCTTGCATTCTGTGAATAATTGATGAGTGGGCTCACCTCAGAGCATTATTACAGTATGGCAGTCAGGGTAAGAGGTGATGGTAAGATCATATTTCTGACACCAGGCTTTAGGCGGTAGAAAATTGTGTCAGTTTTTCCTTCTGAAAATACAGAATGAATAACAGTTTCTTATTATAGCGAAACAAGACTGGAATGAAATGTGAACAGAGATGAGAGCATACATACATGTTTCTGCAGAATTGCATTTGTAGTGTAACACAGGTGGTAAACGGAACTTCTAAACTATCTCTGTAAATATGTGGTTTTTCATGGTTTTTCCATTTTTCTTTTTCTACAAAGAGAAGCACTCTGGGAGATTAGATTGTGTTTGAGTCTGTATGTGTGTAATAATGCGTGTGCCTGCATGCATAAATACATGTATGTGTCTGTGTAAACACTGCAATCTTGTTAGGTGACAGATGGAGAGGGCAAGGGATGGGGGTGGGGATCAAACACCTCTGACAGTATGGAGCCTGCACTGCACCCTGTTCCTGTCAACTCTGAAATTGGATTCTGAAAGTTAAACTAAAGCCATGCAACTCCGTTTACCCATTACTCCATTGACCCTCACCTGTGAAATGTCGCCTTAAGTTGAGTAATGAACATGCTACGCAGACATTTTGCCTTTTTGTGGCACACTTTACCTTATGTAGTTCAACTAGTATGCAAATGTAAACATGCTGATTGCCACAGATAAAATGCTTAAGAGATCTTGTGTGGAGCAGCATTTTTTAAGCCAAGGAAAGGCCACTGAATAAGCACATCTTAATGATGATTCATTTTGTATAATAAAAGAAAATCCCTCTGGCATCCAAACAAGAGGCTAGTCATGCAGCAATTAAGCTTAGTTAAGGGCATCAAGCAGGGTATGGGTGGTTAGCGAGGCATCTCTCAGAACACAAATGTCCATGCACACGTCCTTGCACATCCAAGTGCACAGACAGACATTAACTCAGACCGCTTTCGCACACACACACACACCCACACAATTCATTTGAGGTAAATGTGATCTCAGAAGACAAGCAGCAACAACCCATGGCTCCATCAGGGTGCCTGGGGTTGCATCGGTGGCCATCGTCAAACAAATAATGCTTTGTGACTGAAAAAAAGACAATCCAAAAGGTCATTTGTGACCTCTGGGACCAGTACTGTGCAGCATCTGTCACTAGCAAGCACCACATGTCTGTGTCAAATGGCAAAAGGTAAGCTGTGCACCCAGACAGCCATGTGATAAAAGCAGTAGATACACGTCCATCCCCAGACATATGTATATATAACATAACATCTGTGCCATCAGTGGATCAAAAGAGCCGTCCACTTTCTTTGCTCTTCTGCTAACATCAGACCTGCTATAGCCTGATCTACACAAAACACAAGATAAAACAGGATAACGTCGTAATATTGTCACAGCAGGGTTAAAATTATGTGAACCTTTTGAAGAAAAGCTTTCAAAGTGTCACATGTGAAATCTTTTTTTTTTTTTTTCCAATTGTGATTACATTGAACCTTTAGAGTGCTACTCCAACAGAAAAAAAAATATTAAAATGGTAAATTATATTTTTAGAGCTGTATGTTTCTCTTAATTGTCTTAAAAGTACTTTTAAATTGCATATTTAAACCTCTGCTAAATTTTACATTTTGTAGTTATATGAATTATTTATCATATCATTCATTCACGTCGGTGTGCACTCTCACGCGGTGCCCTCCCTATAATGGTTTATGAGGTTGAGGTAATCCTCAGGGGAATCACTAACAATGACTAGCCTCCGTGTTTGATGTTATCTCCCTTGTCACACGATTTCCACAACAAGGGTTAATGGCATCAAAAATTCAGAGGGAATTGATGAATGAATATATAATCCATGCTTCCCTCGCAGACTTGCCATGCTCATATATCAGAATCAAACCACACCTCCATGTGGAACAAATCAATAATGTTCCATTTCTAACTAAATTCCTCTTTTTGAATGGTGAAATCCAATCTTCATGGACACACTAACAAATTGGATAGCCTGACAGCTGCATTGGAAAAAGGCTGGGAAACACAAAGACAACATGGGAGGTTGTGTAAAAAATAAATGATATATATTATGCATATTATGCAGAAATATCCCGCAAAATTTAATTCTAAATTCTTTCTAAGTGCTAATTTCCCTGCTCTGTTCTCCCCTTCTCTCCCTTCCCGGCTGTCCTTTCCTCTTACTTGCCACTGCATATCTCCTACATCCAGCTAAACCAATCAGGGATTTGAGAGCCTCACTTCCAATCAATTACCACCCAAATCAGTGCAGAGGCCTTTGATATAGAATCATTTGTCAAATCAGTGCAGATGGCTGGGGGCAGGCACCCCTGTGCCATAGGCCATATCCACGTGGAAATCTCTGCTCAGGGTGGATTCTCTTGACGCGCCCCAACCTATTAATGGGAAGTCATTGTGTGCTCCAGGACTGCAGTCCAGCTGCCTCATCCCCTAGATTGCTAATGTATAAGCATCTTAGCCTGACCGCTGGATAAGTCCCAGAGACTACCATAATGATTCAGACTATTGGAGGTAGAAAAATGTGAGTTTAACAGAACCTGCTGCTACAGAACATATTTGCAGAAAGGCTGCAGGAGGTTCCTAGGGTGTATTTTTGAAATATGCACAATTTTGTCATGTGCATAAGTGCATACGCTGAGGGCATGTGTGCAGTGCATCACAAATCTGTTCTCAAAAACCAACAGAAACATTCTGATAAAGTCATAATGCAAGATATAAAATAGGATATGGTAATACAAGGAAAGACAGTTTACATCCAAAAACAACAACTAAAGAACCAGTGATGAAAACTGTTTATTAAATCAGTATAACAAGTTACAGTCATGGAAAAAAAATTTAAAAAAAATGTATGTATATATATATATATATACACACATATATATATTAGACCATTACTTGTTTTCTTCAATTTCTTGTTCATTGTAATGCCTGGTACAACTAAAGGTATACATTTGTTTGGACAAATATAATGATAATCACAAAAATATCTCATAACAGTTTAATTTCAGAGCTGATATCTAGACATTTTCCATGGTTTTCTTGATAATAACCAAAATCACTTAAGCTCTTACATCAATAGCTATCATTGTACTGACAAAAACAGTGCTTTTAGGCATTCTGTGTTTTCTTTTTGGTCTGTTTTCGTCACATGATACACACAGGAGTTAGTACTTGATTGCATAACCATTGTTTTTGATGACTTTTAATGGTCTAATAATTTTTTTTTTCCATGACTGTATATTTACTACCGAAATGCCACTACAGAGATTAAGTTAAAGTCATTGATTATAATTAAAGGACTCAAGTTAAAGTATATGAACAATATATCAAACAGAATCAACATTAATCATATATATAATGTCAAGAGAACAATTTAAGTATAAATCTGATCTAAGTGTAAAGCTACAAGACATAAAAAAAAAATCTTGTATTTGTCACTGTATATATGTTAGGAGATCATTTTAAAACTGGATAAATTGTAATATAAAGGAATTGCATGTGATTGCTGATAGCTGATGGCTTGTTGGAATGTCCCTGAACCATTACTGAACTTTGACTGAATTTAGTTATTTATTCATTTTTAATCTTAACCTCCAGTTAACTTAATATGTCCTTGTATTTTTTTTTCTCCAGACTCCACTTACAGTGATTTCATGCAATAATCATTAAATAATTTTTGGTAATTTATTAATTTATGTTTAACAGCTTCTTATGATTTGCATAGTCATGATTAATTTGGGAAAATTACTATGTTTTAAAACATAAAGGTGTGAGGTGGTTTCATTTAAGAAAATGAAAAGTGATACAAAAACTGTGAAGTTTTCTTATGTTGTTTCCCTCACCAGTAGGGAGGAAACAGTGGTGAAATGAATGGTTTAAGCTTTGAATACTTGTTATCACAGAAAAGACAAGCAAGACCAAACGTATTTCATAAATACTGGACATTTAGTGCCTTTGGAGTGTTCTAATCAGTCTGATGGCCAACTGAACCAGCCAATTTCTTTTTTTAAACTGTTAGGTTTCATTATGTTTCTTAGCATTTGTAAGGAAGGCCATGAGACTTAATTAAAGGCTGGATTTAAGGTTAGAAACATGTGCACCAGACCTTTAAGGAAGTTTGGAAACCTTGATTATTATTTCACCAAAGTGTGTTTGGGGTGATTTTCGTTTTGACGTGACAAGATTCCGCATTAAATAAGTTTGTGAGTTATGGACAGTTCACATATAACTGTCGATTTTCTAAATGAATAAATAAAACTGTAATAAAACCGACATTGATTTTCCTGGCCACGTTATTTCCGTGTAATTGTTGCCATTAGAAGAATACTGTGTAGTTAGATTTCCATGTTTAATGACTTCAACAAAGCCTTTGAGGCTTCATTAGTTTGCACAGTGGAGAGTGTGAACTAGACTGTCTACGAAATAAAGTTTAGGCAAACAGCACTCGTGTCCTCAGGTGATCTGGTCTGTCAAAGCTGGAAAAAATAATAAATATCTAAATTCATGTATAAATATATAAATACATTCTTCAAAATCTTAAACTTCTTATTTATAGATAAGACATTAATCATAAAATGCTCAAGATTCATGGTTATGGTTTCAGTTATAAAAGAGTTTCTTTTAATGATTTTATTCATGAGCAAAGTATTATTCAATGCCTTCATGTTTCAGTGATGTATCCTGGCCTCTTATTTTTTCCTCCCTACCGTTATAAATCAGTGCAGTGCTGGGGGATTATATGGATGCCAGCTCTCTATTCTTCTTGCAAGAATGAGACAAGAATAAGTTGACTCTAGTGTTTGATAGGCATGTCTTTTAGAATTCACTTCAGATCAACAAAGCACAATTATGTCTTTGGTGGACACAACAAAGTTTGCGCAAATGAAAAATAAAACTCCCAAAGAGCCAATGGCTGCAGTGATACTGATGCGAATGATTGGCGATATCTGCAAATGCAGTGGATTCAAAGTCATATTTTAGTAACAATCATCATAATCATTGACAAGCTGCAGTTGTAGATATCCTAACGGCTGTGATGCCAGTTCTCTAGTTTCACCATTTTTAGACAAACAAGCAACACTTCTACTGTATTGCTAATCAGGCAACATTTCTAATTCATGTTAATGTGTCAAGCCTTCCTTCCTTCCTTGATGTCATCACCACTTTGTTTTGCGAAGTGAAGAGTGTACATTTTAAACATCACGAATAGACACTAGCACATCAGATAAATTAGCTGCAAACACATGAAGCCTTGTCAAGGATATCCAGTTATATATGCTATGAGAGGTGTCTCAATGTGCCTCATTATTTTTCCTCGAGCCTTTTCTTTTTATTCAGTACGCTGTAGCTTGTGCACCATTGCCAAAAGACAGTTAATACAACAGTGAGTGTCATCTCCCAATTTCACACCAATTGTAAAGGACACATTTTTTATGTTTTATTCTATTACACAGATTCATGTTCTCTGAAATGCACTGTATTACTTCAGACAGAGAGGAAAAACAAGAAAAAAAAATACAAATGAAATAATAAGAGGAAATTGCAGTTTGGAAATGATTACAAGCGTGTAAGCTCTCTAGGCAAGAACATGCTGCATTGCTCAGGATATTTTCTCACCCTCTGCCTTTGCATATTTCACACTGGCGTAGTCTTTGGAGATGTAAGTCATACTGAGAGAATTTGACTCTGCATGCTAAAAAGGCATAAATACAGGAGCAGAAAAAAAACATAACCAGCAGATGACCTTATTACGCTTGGTGTGTACCATGCAGTAGCAATATTGCCTTTATTTGTCATTATTACCACCCGCCATTACCAAGAGTGGGAGGAATATCAATTTGACAAAGAGAGCCTCTGACTAAATGTTAAGGACCCCCCGTCATGTGAGACACATCCCTACTGCTCTGAGTGGGCAGATATAGCTGTGTTTTACTACTTATGGATATTCAATGGAAGAGCGCAGAGCGGGTCTTGCTGTAATAAGGCATTTACCAATGCAGAGCAGCACTGTGCACTGTGAGAACATATGTTAATGTACTTGGCTGTGGCCAGAGAAACAGCAAGAGGTTTGGAAAAAGCACATGGGACTGGCCTCCTGGAGCACACATTTGCCTTCTACAAAGATATTAATATGACTGGTGCTCAGTGGTAGAAGAAGAGGAAAAATTACCCTGGCAGTGAGGAGAAGTTTGTTTTGGTAATGGTGATGGACCCCAGTTGGGTGAAGCAGACTGGGGAAGAGATGCAGCTCTGTACTTGGATGCTTTTGAATCACATCAATGGCACACTTTAAAACGACTGTACTGCCAGAAAAACTGACATCAACATATTTGAGGAAGATATGGAGCACATAGGGATACGGATGTGATGCTTTTCTAGCTGCATTATCAATGTTTTACCAGGACTGTGCTGCTGTGTCTGCATGAAGGCGAGCAGTTTCCAAAAATCTGACACAAGTTATTGCACTTAAATATACAATTAATCAAGATTTTAGCAGCAAAGTGGTGTAGCATGGCTTTAATAGATAAACTGAATCTGTACGGGGGAAAAACAGCCTCCTTTTTAGTCCCAATAAAGAATATATTGCATCCACTTGCACCCGTATTTGTGGCTGCAAGCGACTCTATTTTAAGGATCCGTTCACAAATGTGTTAATGATATGCCGGAGCAAACACTCCCATAAAGTTTTGCACCTGAGAGCAATTTGCCCTTGTTTTGCCTCAGAGTTCCTAGTGTTTCAGGTGTTTTTTTTGAATTTCATCCACAAATTAGTCCATAATGAAAAGAAATGGCAAAAACACTCAAATTGTGTGCCAATATAATAATGATGGTTTGGAGCAGGAAAAAGCCGATAACCAATTAATTGGCCAGTATTATCCTGCCCCCACACTCTGACATTTCTGATAGTGAAAAAGCACAATGCCCTCTGAAATCGACCACTTTCACTTTGTTAAAAACACAACGGTTTTAAGTCTAAATAAATCGCTTAACATCAAACTCAAAGCAATTAATGAATAAATGTGGGAATAAACATAAAATAATAAGAAACATTTAAGTGCCTAAACATCATCTATAACATCAACGGATGCCTTCAATTTCTGAATAATTGTATTTCTGACTAAAGATTTTGCATTTAATATCATAAAATGTTAATTCAGTATCATTAAAACCTCACAAATGTGAAGACTTAGAGAAATAGAGTGATGAAGACAGAGACAGTGAGTAAGAGATGTTAAGTGGTTTGCAGTTAACATCAGCTTCCTTTGAATGTTTTAATTGCGTTTATTACCCCGTCCGCCAAAGGGGAGGCAAAGGCTACTGATTTTGGGATTGGTTTGTTTCTTTGTTTCTTTGTTAACACTCTAGCAGCAAAAATATTGGTTGAATTCATACCAAATTGGGTTTATAGATTGCCAGTGACCCAGAATAGACATGGTTACGTTTTTGGAAAAGTAGGTCAAAGTTCAAATGTTTTTATGAATTTTTACGATCTTTCTTTCTCCCATTTACTTATAATGGGCAAAATTTGAAATGTCTATAAAAACATCAATTTTGTTCCAATTTACTTCAAACTTGGCACATATATAGAGGCAATTGATATGCTGACATCAGCATGCACATAGACATGATGACATCAGCTGGATCGATGCCAAAACAAGCTACAATACATGTGGGGGCGGGGTTTGTGTGCCTGGAACCACTGTTTATTTGTTTGTTTGTTTGTTTGTTTGTTAACACTCTAGCAGCAAAACTATTGGTTGAATTCATACCAAATTTGGTTTATAGATTACCAGTGACCCAGAATAGATCTGATTACATTTTGCAAACAGTAGGTCAAAGTTCAGATTTTTTATGAATTTTTAAATTATTTTTTCCTCTCCCATTTACTTTTAATGGATGAAATTTCAAATCTCTGTAGCAGCAAAAGTATTGGTTGAATTTATACCAAACTGAGTTTATAGATTACCAGTGACCCGGAATAGATCTGATTACATTTTGGGAACAGTGGGTCAAAGTTCAAATTTTTTTTATGAATTTTTGAAATCTTTTTTCGTCTCCCATTTACTTATAAAAGGCAAAATTTCAAATGTCTATGAAAACATAAATTTTGTTTCAGTTTACTTCACACTTGCCACATATATAGAGGCAATTGATATGCTGACATCAGCACACACGTAGACATGATGACATCAGCTGGATTGATGACAAAACAAGCTGCAATATGTGCGAGGGGCGGGGTTTCTTGTGTCTGGCACTACATGTTCGAGCTGCTTTTCTGTGACTTTGAATTCACTCATTTGCATAGTTATTGGCCATTTTTGTACCAAATGTATGAATATTTCCAAATTTACATGCATATAAATGACACAGGCCCAACACTGATACTACTTTGTTATGAATACAGTTTGAAGTTTGCAGGTTTGTTGTGAATTACACGTTGTATTTGGTGGTTTTGCAAACCTTTTGTGGATCTGGATCTTTAATACAAATAACATTATGCCAGTCAGTATGTTAGTAATGCAAATGTGCATTTCTTTTGGACTGAATACTCCAGTATACATTACAGGCTATATATTGTATTTTTAGTTTCTCTAAACTGAGATAATCCCAGTTATGTACCATGGATTTTATCTATTTTTAACTCCAGGAAGCTCCTTCCTGACCTATAGAAAATACTGTGCATTTTTCACAGACTCCTCATGTTTAGAAAACATTCTGCATCTTAAGTGTAAAATCAGTGTATGGATTTCCAGTAGCTCTCTTTTACTTTAATATCAATCCTTAACCTCCACAATTCAGCCATGTGCACGTATTGTATATAATGAGTTCATGGAGACAAGCATTTGCAAGTAAGTAATCGTGTTGCTTGGCTTTCACATTCATATGGATTACCTGAGAAAATATTCATGAACTTGGCACTGGTCTCACCGGAGATGGTAGAAGAAGTAGTGTCTCTTCCTGAATATTGAGTGTGTTGACTGTTAATATTTTATCGGTAGCAGCGGTGGTCAAAGAAGTTCTTGTGTTCTGGGTGCACTGAATGTTATTGTAATTAAGCTGCAACTTCTGTTTTTCTTCCTGTGTATGCAATTTCCTTCCATAGCTTGCACTCTTAAAAAACATGCATTGGCCTATTTGGATGCTGTAATTTACATTTTCTTACAATCAAAAGGTAAGCATGTGACCTTGTCAGATGTTGAGGGCTTTGTAAACTGCAACATTTGGAGTTGTTTGGATGAGAGTAAAAAGAAGTGGTTCAGGAAGGCATCCTGCCAACATATTTGTAATATTAAAAACTAACTGGCAATTATAAGATTATTAATTTCAAAATGTTTTCACAGTGAATTAAAAATGACAGAGTAATGCATGACAGATACCAAATAAAATGAACTGTGTTGGTTAATCATGTGCGGTCATTCATATTCTCTATTGTTTACTTATAAGCTTTGGTCTGAACAATAGTTATCTGATTTCTCCTGCTTCTACTGATGGTTTTGCCAAATGGAATTTGCAGAATTTTTCTGACTGATTTTCGCATCAAATGTTCAGATATTCATTCATGATCTGAACCCGCTTTATCCTTACTAGGGTCACTGGAGTGTATCCCAGCTACTTATGGGCAAAGGCGGGGTACACCCTGGACATGTCACCAGTTCATCGCAGGCTGACATATAGAGACAAACAATCACTCTCACATTCACACCTATAGGCAATTTGGATTAACCAATTAACCTATCAGTGCAAGTCTTTGGATGGTGGGAGGGAGCTGGAGTACCTGGAGAGAACCCACGCAGATGCTGGGAGAACATGCAAACTCCACACAATGGGTTCAATTCCAACACCTTTGGAACCTTCCCAAGACCTTCTTGCTGTGAGGCACAAGTACTATCCACTGCACCACCGTGTTGCTCATGTTCAGATATTTTCAGTGTAAATATCTCTACTTATGCATTTGGTATTTAAAGTAAAATAAATAAAGCTATTATTTTTGATTACATTATGTGCACTCAGAGTAGTTACAAATGCAATCTTTTTCAAGTAAGATAAGACAACAGAAAGAGAAGGTCATTATGAAAGAAGGTCATTATTCTTAGAGACATTAATAAAGTATTATCGCTTTGTGTTTTGGGGTTCTCATTGAAATTTCTAACAAGGCCACGGTCGTTTGGATTGTTAATATTTCACAGGCTTCTTTGTGAAATCTTTATGCCTGTGGTAATATTTCAAGAAAGCATTTCTAAAACCAGATGAAATTGGCTGAATTACAATTACAGCTGTCCATTTGGCTAACAACTGCATGTTAAAACCAGCCCTCCATTTTCAGGAGATCATTACTATAAATTCTGAAAGAGTCATTAATTAGTATTATCATAGCATGTCTTGTTTGTGTCAGTGAATGACACTGATTCTGGCTCTTTACTTCAAAAACTGATACATTATAATCTATGGACAAAGCCTCTGCCATTCTCAGTGAATAAGGATGTCAGATGTTTTAGCGACATCAAACAATTGAACAAACTGTATTATCAGGACACGTAGATAAACTGACGCTCCGACACCTGAGGGGACCCTTCAGTCTGTTTTCCACAGTTTTCGCTCTTCCACAGTATGGTTACTGGTCACTTCTTGTTCCTCCTTCTTAATACAGATCACTTCTGCATTCCAGTGAGTCAAGCCGTATGACTCACAATGCAGGCAGACAACACAGAGACGGGGTTGAGAGCATCGCGTACTGTTCAGCTGAACCTGTACGGTCCGAGCATGTGTCACCACCAGCAGCAATTGTTCATCTACAAGTCACGCTGTATAAGCCTCAGTCGGCACATGCTCATTAAATTGACCAACTGTCAAGAGGCTGACTATTTGTCTAACAAATGCCTCTTGTTGATGTAACACTAGGCTCATCAAAATTCAGTTCAAATGAAGAGAATCAGACGTCTCACCTTGTACCAACATCACAAGGTGTATTTAATGGGTTAAGTTAATGGGTTTGGTCATTTTTATACTGCACTATATTTTAATACTGCACTGCACAATTGCATCTATAAATAATATATTCCTAAGATAAGGCACACCTATTAAAGGTGTTTATTTTGTAAATATATAGCAGTGTTCCTCTAACTGTGAGGCAGGCCCCTCAGGGGGGCATGAAGGCTTGCCGGGGGGCCATGGGATCTCTCCTGGGTGTTTTTAAAGGTTAGAACATGTAGCAGGTAGAGCTAATGTTTTAGTGTTGGAGCACCCTGGACTCATTTTAGGGATATACAACAAACAAATCTACTGCTATTGTGATCTGTCACTGGTTTGGAGAATGGACAAGTGTTTTACTGGAAAAGAACAATGTGCAATGTTTCTGTTTTTGCACAGTTTGCACTTTAATGTTCTGAGATGTGCAATGGAAACAGGCTCATTTCAGACACTGGTATTGTTAAAATGTTCACCTTTGTTACTGAAATTTGTTTGTTTAAAAAAAAAAAAAGTTACTTTATTGTCATAGTTGTAAGATAATTGCGCATTTCCTATTTTCATTTGGAAAAATATTGTCTCAGGGAGCAGTCTGGTTGAGTTTATTAGTACTGTTCAAGGAAAAATCTAAGTTTTTTTAATTTCCACAACAAATTATTCAAGAAAAAGCCAAAAGTATTTTTACAATATTAATGTTTGTTGTTTTTTTTTTTCAATAGAAGTTACAATTGCACCACTGTTACAATGTTGTTGGAGTTGAGGGGGACCTGGAGATTTTTCATCCTCCAAAGTGGAGACTGACAGAAAAAGATTAAGAACCATTGATATATAGGATATTAATGTGATAATAAACACTAAACATAACCATATGACTCACATAACATAAAAAATACACAAAAATATCAACAAATATGGATTTTATATGTGAAAACAGTTCGACTTGCTGCTTCCTGTTTGAAAATATTCCACTCATTTTATGATGTAAAGTCATTCTTATAGAATTTTTTTTTAGTGCAAATCTGTCATAAAATCTGTCTTAAAAAAAATCTGTTTCCTCCTCTTATCAAAGGTGTCTAGTCCATCTGTCCTTTAGTCAGATTCTGTCAAATGTCATTTATTTTCCAACAGGTCAAACTAAAGCTCCGTTTGAAAATGCTGGAGTCACAGGAAAACGGGGCTTTTGCCTCGTAAAATCACATCCTCAGTTGGTTAATGTGTTTGTCAGTTTGAATCCGAAATAATGTGTTAAAACTCCACAGTGATGCAACAACACAGGCTTCAGAAGTGTACCTTGTATCAGGGAAATTTGGTTGGTTCAAGAGAACTTCAATGCTTCAGTTCCCCGTGGGAAAACAATATATGACGGCAAGAGAAAGCAGTGAAAAATTCTAAATATAACATACATGTAAAAGGATATTGATACAAAAAACTCAAACTTCTTATGGTCCTGCAGAAGGGGCTGGCAAAGCAAAGGTTAACATGCAGATCAAAAAATACATTTAACCCATAAAGACCCACTGTTACTTAAGTTCCCAAGTGAATGTTTCACCCTATTTAACCTTTCTTAAGTGATTTATCATCATTTATTATAATATTATCCTGTGTTTTGCATTTTTCAGTGTAAATCAGGTATTTTTCCCAATATTAAATTAACTGATCATGTAGATGTTCTGGAAAATTTAGAGTAAATTCAAAGGTTATTCTTTTACGACAGAGAAAACTTAAGCAAAAGTGATTTTTTTCAGCAAGGATATCAATAATTGAATGTAAAAACAAGCATCTACAACTTCTGTCATTGATCCAACTCCATGGGTTTTACTGGTGAAGCAATGTTGTAGAAGATGACGGTGTTTCCACGTTCACTACAGAGCCTCTGAACGTCCAAATGGGTCATATCTGATGACCATGAAAAGATGACAAACTGTATTTACACCAGCTATTTACATGTATTAGTAGGATTAGTGGATCAACAGGTATTAAACAGTTAAGCTCAGTAGATGATGTTGGTCACCAGTGGCTGTTTGGATCTTTATGGGTTAAAATCACCTTTTGAAGACTTATATATTTTGAAAGTACATTACTTCTAGTATCCAGCACAAGTTTTATTTTTTAGAAAAATGTTTTAAAAATACTTAGATGGAATTATATTCAGCGTAAATTTATGATTGCATTGATTGTCTGTCAGTGCAATTCAAAGCATCACTTTGATCCTCTTCTACTAGACCAGTGGTTCTTAACCTTGTTGGAGGTACTGAACCCCACCAGTTTCATATGCGCATTCACCGAACCCTTCTTTATTAAAAAATAAAATATGATTTTTTTTTTAAATTCAAGACACAGGTATATGTTTTACTGGTGCACAAAATGAACCGTGCATTAACATCACTGTGTTCAAAGAACAAAACCAATACAACACAAACACATGACCTTTTTAATACTACCACACTGAAATGGTTTTAATTTTTACCCTTATGTGTTCCAATAATGAACTTATTGTATTTATGCTATTTATCATTTTTAACATTTTAACACACACCCATCACCTAATTTCCATCAGGCTACAATAATAATGAATATTTACTGCAAGTCAGTGTGACTGACGGCTTTAGCGTAATACGATTTCTCCATCCGTGACGGTGCATCGGTTGTCACATGATTCTAACTGACCAGTGCGGTGACCGAAAAATGTAAACAAACGCCACACATGGCTGCCTCCATGGTTTAAAGGAAGTAGCAAAAGTCATAACAACGATGTGGAAAATACTCAAATAATTAATTGTCAGATGAGTGGAAGAGATTATAAACACTTCCGGATGTGTTGTAGTGCTATAAGCAACAACAATACACCACGTATATTGGATGTCAATCAGAGAAAGAGTCTCCGAAGCTGTTTGTTTACATACACGGACCTAGCCCGACACACACACCCGACTAATGAGTCGAGTGTGTGTCTTGACCTCCGCCGAACCCCTGAGACTGACTCACCGAACCCCTAGGGTTCGATCGAACCCAGGTTAAGAACCACTGTACTAGACCCATATTTTACTTATGATAGGTTGTAAGGTCCATTTTAAAACCTTTTGCTACTCCTTTTACAGTGGTTACAGATATCTAATAAACTGAGATAAATATATGTTAAAATGAATTAAATTAGTTTATTAAGACCATCTTTTATGCTAATAAATACACTGAATAAACAACTGAAACATGTAATTATTCTCCCTTGTCCATCTGTTACTGAAACACCAAAACTCTTGCTATTTTATGCCCTTATATTTTGAAAAAATACAAAATATTCACCATTTTGCATAATAGACACCCTAGAGGATCAACAGTAAAGATTTTACAGTTTTATGAAAACTGGAATTGCACTTTAAGGCAGGTTTTATGAAGTGGTCAAAAACAGATGTTAATATTCTATCCATCTGTTACAGAGGGATTTTTACTATTTTTAAAGGGATCATATTTTGCTAAACCCACTTTTATTAGTCTTTGGTACATTTATTTGTGTATCTGGACCCTAATAGTTCAAAAAGTTGAATTTGAACCCTCCAGGTGCTGCAAAGCTATCTCTATATTCATTTGGGCACAAATAGAGTGGATTTCTACAACCTGTTTTAATTCCTGCTTAATTTGTTACGTCTATAACTAGTTACGTCACGACATTTGCACATATAAGGTTAAGACTTCCAGCGAGCATTTCTCCGAGTACGACATAATTGTTTGTCAGCAGCAGCGGTTGTAGTCCGTACTGAAAATATGTCCAAACTTTGAACCAATCACCTAAAATGTTCAGTTGTTGGTTGAACAGGACAAAGCAGCACAGTCAACAACCTGGAGGGCCTGAAGTGGCTCACTTGCATTTAAAGGTCCAGTGCTCAAAACGACCTTTCTGGTGTCATTACTCAGAAATAGGGTTGAAGATGAAGCTGTGGAGTTTAATTAATGAAGAATTCAGATCCAAGCAGAGCATTTACAGTTTATGTAGACCACAGGGAAATGTTTTAAAATGCGTAATTCCATGAAAAAAAAACAAGCAAAATATCACTTTTTTAAACTAAAAAAAAATTGGATTTTTTTTTTTCAATCACACATCTAAAAGTGCTCATTATTCCCTACAAAATGGGATATCATTTGTCTTTCTACCATAAAACTACTACTACTACTATGACTATAAAATTCCATTGGCCAGAAGGACATGTATAGAAAATCCTTCATTTCCTCCGCAATAACTATACTGAATAATCTAAAATGAACACTTTGTGGTTTTTAACTGCACCCCTCCTCCTTTTTAGGATGATTGCACCTGAATGCTGTTTTAATGTGTTTTGTTTAAATTAGGGCTGGGCAAGTTAACGCATTATTACCGCATTAACACATTCATTAAATAACGCCGACAATTTTTTTAAATCTCACGTTAATGCCGTTTTATTATAACTCATATTATTCTGCCTCTGCTTGTGTGCATGTAACGATTAGCTCGGCAGATAGACAACAGGTTTCCCAAGAAAAGCCGGATGCCGAAAACTTCTCTCCAAATCTTTTATTTGAGACTCACTGTAAAACTGCAACATACATACAAAATATGTCTCAGTTCTGTTCATTTCCTTAGTACATTTACATGGGATTATACATTTAAATATATGGGGAAAAGATCGCTAGCTCGATGCTAACTTGAATGGGAAAATCCATAGACACGCTAACGATTAGCATTTACAGATTAATTTAAGATTTACAATGTCTTTTAATACAGCAACAAAGGTTCACATCAGAGATATTTTTTACTATTCATTCTTACAACAACTGAACATAAAATACTCACAAACGTTTTTTGGGCCATACAAACATAGTGAAAGAAACGTGTCTGTTAGTTCTTTCTTATGTCCGAACTGGCTACGGGAATACCGCAATTACAAAACATACGTTAGTGCAACTTATTCCGACCACTAGAGGGCCCCCTTTGCTTGCTTTTAACAACTGAACATCACATATTATTTGGCTTATTAGTATTAGTACTTCTTAGTGGGCTTAAGACTCCTGTCAATCACTCATAACCGGAAATAAACTGGTGGGGACATAAACATGGAGAAAAGTACTGGTCTTTTACAAGGACATTTTCATTTTAAATGTCTTCAGATGGTGGGGTTGAGAAGGACACAGTTGTTTGGAAGCACTGCAATGTGGAATTTTTTTTTTTTTTCACCGGAGTACTTCCAGTCTGAAATATCATGCAAATATGATGCCCCCCCCCCCCCCCCCCCCCCTATAACTATGCGATTAATCATGATTAATCGCAGAAATCCATGCTATTAATTGCGATTTTAAAATTTTAATCGCTGCCCAGCACTAGTTTAAATGTTTGTTGCTGTATACAAGCCCGTCAAAGAAGAATTTCTGTCACTTATCTATCTATCTATCTATCTATCTATCTATCTATCTATCTATAGTTGTAAAAGGGCAAACAAAAGTGTAGTCAGGCTGTCTGTCCGTTACTGCTTTGCCAGTCCCAGAAGTGTCTTCTCTGTTTTACTGGTGTCCCTGAAGTACTCCTGCTGTACATCCACTCCTGGACATGCAGACACTGATCACTTCTTTCCGACTATGGAGCCATTTTCAGAATCCTGCAGTGAAAGTTACACCTCAAATATTAGCCATCGTATGTAATAACATTCTGTATTTTGGCGGTAATGAGGAAGCAAAAATACTCCTGTAGTTCAGTGAAGAAAGATGTGGAAGGTAACTGAAAGAAGAAAAATGCCTTTTGTCTAACCCTAACATTTGATCTAAGATATTTTTACTTTTATAAATATGGCTACAAAATGCTGCCGACCAGGTGTAACCTTTCATGTTGACAGTGTAGGGTTTTTTACAGGATGTTTCTAGCAAGATAATGTGTCATTGTCTCCAGATGGTTCCAGGAAATTACTTTACTCCAATGGTCTATGCAGTCCTCACATCACTAATAAATAAAACACTTCCTGGATTAGGTGAAAAGGGGGCGGGGGGGGGGGGGGGGGGGGGTTTGCAGCATTTCCACTACTGAAAATGTGCCAAAAGGTTGCTGTCAAGTCAGTATAGATCAAAAATTGTGATGGAACATCTACAGCGCCTTCATGTATCAGTCCTTCAGAAATTTAAGCTGGCCTATGTTCAAATAGGACTGTAAATAGTATAACCAAGGTGTACCTAATAAAACTGTCAATGAGTGTATTTACAGTACTGGTAAAGGACTACACTTCAGTCAGAGTCCTCCAGCTGAAATATTTCTCCCTTCCTTGGCTTCTTAGCATAGACACCATGACATCCTAAATTTGCATAGTAGTAAAGATCAATGTAGCTCTTAGAGGCCGGTGTGACGCTCATTCAAAACAGCTCCCCCTTTTTCCCTGGCGTAGTCTGGAGCATAAGGGGGTGAACAGGCTGACTGATATAAAAAAAAAAAAAGAAAGTCTGACTCTTCCTTAGCTCTAGTAAACCTCAAAGAGCATTTTGTCATGTATCTTCACTTGGTAAAGTACCTGCAACCCTCTTCACATCAGTACTGAATCAAGGTCTGTTTCGCACTATTTCATGCTGTTTGATGTCAGCAGATGTGAAGCAAAGTAATGGAAGGTTAAAAAAGCACACCATCTTAAAATTGGCATAGCATTTTTTTTTTTTTTTTTTTTTTTTTTTTGTCTTCATCTCTATTTTTTAGCACATGAGGGAATTTTTTTTGGAGGGGGGTAAGTGATGATTATTAAGTTAGATGTCACTGCATTATGAAGGATGTCCTTCAAGCCGTGCATGATTTCAAGGGACAGCTTGACAAAACTCACTTTGAATTTGGTTGAAAGCGTGTCTAATTGAATTTTGATACGTAATTAAATCAAGCAATAAATCAGTCCAGATCCCACTGCAACCGACAATTCAACACTCCTGAGCACCACAAGCTAATTATGATGAAGTTATTATCTCAGCCAAAGGGAGTACTCTAAATGGCTCCTTCTGCATCATGTAGAATCTTTTCAACTAGATTGTACTCAACCTTGAGGAAAGGGCATCTCTCATATTAAGGATCCAGAGTTCCTCATAAATGTCACTGGTCGGTTGGTAATGTATCCGTGTTGAAACATCGTCCCGCTTTAATGCAGGTGATTAGTTAAAGCAGTCATAGCTGTAATATTGTTTTGACTAAACATATTGATGTACTGAGCCAGAAATTATCTGATGTGTTGGAAGTCACCAATTACAGATGGTAGTAATTTCTGTCAATAATCCCTTGATGTGTAGGAAGTGGTGATATTGATTTAACATGGATTTAGAGCCTCATCCTCATCATCTGGTTCCCAGTCTCATACGGTTAATCAATTACATCCCCTGCGATTTAAGTACGCTTTAGATGCCATGCACTGCGCATGTAATCTCATGACATAAGGTATTAAATAAAGTCTAATTATAACTTTGCAGCTATGTGTCATATCATACTCCTTAATACCTTCCCTAAGACGACAAATTGGTGTGTCAGTAAAAAGAAGTGTTGCTTTTTCGAATAGTGTAAAACAAAATTAGAGGTTAGTTATGTATGGCACATGATGGTTGTAAATAAATATGCATAAATGAATAAAATGTGTTTTAATGTTCACTTTGCTTGAAGCTGAAACCTTTTACAAATACATAAAGAAGTGAAAAAAGCATAATTCTCCAACTCCCCAGACAACCATACCAGATCTAGCCGGTATGGTTTTTGTAAATGAATCCTCTGCAACAATTACTGGAGTAGTCTCCTTCTGCATAATTTGATGAGCAAAGAGAACATTGATGAACTTTTTTAATTATTACGCCGCTTGGGATTCTGACACGAGCGCCACAGAGGGGGTGGGGGGTGGGGTGTCCACCAGCACAGCTGCTAGAGAGCTTTTTTTTCCCCTGTCTCTCTTTTCCTCTTTCTGCTTCCCCTTTTTTAATTCACCCAATTTGTCGGTCCAAATGAAACAGCAAAAGGTTAGAGTGTGGAGTAATTAACAGCAGATAGCCTAATGAAATCAGGAGGGGCCAGTACACTGGGAGGATCAATACCTCACTAAGACTGAACCAAGAGGGGGATTGTCCAAGGGAAACACACATATACAGACCACTTAATAATAATAAGTTGATGAAAAGGCAACATGTTGTCCACTTGTAAATCAAAATTGGTTCGACCACACTGTGACATTATTGCTGTCTAGTAATTGTGCAAAGGGAAAGTTGCTACTAGTGCTCAGTCAAGTAGTCTACAGGATTTACACCACTCTGTGTGGTTTGCTGAGAGGTTTTCCCTTTATTGAATGTCAATAAGCACATCAATACGCTTTGGACAACTGAACACCAATGCAGAGGGAAATAGGGGTTCTATTTATCTAAGGCTACACTTAAGTATATTGAAGACTTTATTAGCCCCTTTTGATGAGGAGGTGTTTTGTTTGCAACAGTTTTATCACGCTGTCTAAGACATGCTGCGTTTGCCAGAAGTATAGGGGATGTAAACTTGAACTCTGCCCGCTGACTCTTAGCTGAGACATTCACTTCTCTTGTGTCTTAACGTAAGCAGATGGCACGCATGTCCCAGCTTTTATTTTATGAATATCCTGTATTAGCTGGGCATATGTCTGCATGTGCCTGTTTGTGGCATGGCCACCTGTAAGGCTGTCATTTTCTTTCTATTGACAAATTCAGGCACATCATCTTATCCATGGGGATAACCACTCGGTAGCAGGCCTTATGCTTTTCTCCCACCGTCTCTTAACAGCCTCTCTAAGTCGTACTGTGGCACTAGTCTGACATTTCTGGAATACTGAGTAGTCCTGACAAGTCCTGCTTGACCATTATTTTCACAGGCTGTATGCAGGGAGACTAGCTGAATTGAACAGCAGCAGCACATATAGTAAGCCCTACCAGTGAACCTTAAGTTCAAGTCACAACAAATGTGAAATAAGCAAGGGCATACGTTGGCAGCCCAGGAGACAGTGGGTAACAGGCATGCTTCCTGTCTCTTTGCCTCACTATCTGCTTCTCCCCACCTTCAAAGGTTTTTACACCACGAATAAACTGTTTCGTGGGTGGCTGTAGAGACAGACACAGTAGATCTCATTAGTGTTAAACAATTAAAAGTGAGGACCCCAGGGACGAGGCTGTTATGGAGCTTAAAGGTATCGCATACCGTTCCTCATCATACCATTGTTTTTAAACTTTGGTCATTAAATGTTATAATCATGGTTTTAATTTCACGTATGAATAATGTTTCCTTGAAAAGACAGTTGAACTCAACAGCTGAACTCAGCCAACTATCAATGAGACAGAGAAGATTAATTGTTATACGTTCACACAGACGCAGATAGAGCTTGACCTCAAACCTTTAACATCTTTTGACTGATAATATTGTTTTAAATATCAAGACTATGCTTTTCTCCTTGGTTACGAACTTGTTTTTTCTTCATTATAATGTCTGTCACTATATTTTTTTTTTTTGTGCTGCACAGCTGTGGTTTCTTTTGACAAAACAAGAGCACGGGGCTATAAATGTGAACAGTCCCCATTGCAAAAGGAGTTTATTATAAATGAAACGACACTCCATGTTTTTCAAGCCATTGCCTGTGACAGACACTTATCCACAGATGAGCTTCTGGGCAACATTACCTGTCTGCTATTCAGTGTGTTTTGCTTTTTATATCCTTGAGATCATAGTTTTAGAGTTTGCTGCACACTAGAAAGTATGCTTGGCCCACAAAATGAAAACTAATACATACATTTCATAACTACCAATAAATTGTGTTTTTTTCTTGACAACCCAGTAGCTTTGTCAAATATATTGAAAATTGACCTTTTGCAGTGTGATGGATTTTTGCTGAGAGGCATATACAGTGATAAATAAAGAGCTGTGTGGGGTGCTTCTGGGAATACATCTTCTTTAATTTAGATTCATTTTTATAGTCTAAATGTAAATGCATATGTACTGAGGGAGATTGATTTACTAGCCAGTCTACAAAAGCTGATGGAAAATTGTCTTTTTAATATCCCTGATATGCACACAGTGGACTCATTGTCTTTTTCTTGTGCACTGCAAGTTTGATTTTTACCCTATGTAATATTAGCTACCCTCCAGTCACCTACGCACAGCTGGAATACACTCTTACCTACCTTCTGTTCGATGCTGTTTGATTATTACCCAGTCCCTCTGCCTCTCTGCCAACATGCCATCCCAGTGCAAAGCTCCTTAGTGGAGAAGAGGGTTGTTGTACCATTTCAACTTGTCTCCAGTTCAGACTGGAACTTAGCGCCGGGGGACTCAAAGACTGTAGTCAGCATGTGCTTATGTCACAACAGCAAAAATTGTGTACGATTTGTGTATACGTTGAGAACATTCTTTAGATTTAGTGTATGTAGCCCACCATATGTTCTTAATGGTGCCCATATTCGCTATTGTACAACCGCTGTGTCTCAAAATTGGGATACATTTGGATACAGAGAGAGAGCACAATAAGGTCTGGTGTTTTTAATCAATTATTTATCCAATATTTTAATGATCAGAGTGCCTGGGGTGATCAAAGGGTTGGTTCAAGCTGCACTGCCTATGCTTGCTAAGACATCCTTCTGTACTTTGATGTGGTTCACCAACAAATGCAGTTATCTTACGCGTAACTCTCTCCCAGGCTTGCATGTGGGTGCTTTGAAACCGCTAGTTTGAGAGGCGAACATACAGAGAGAGAAGGTCACTGAACAATCCATACGAAGAAGAAAAAAAAAAAAAAAAAGAGAGAGAGAGAGATAGAGAGAAACATACACATTTTTGGACCTCAGGAATCAGATGTTCACCTACTATTTTGAATGTCGTCTAAATATAAGACGCCCACAGGTCACCTTTCCAGATCCCTCATGTACATTATCGTATACTTAATTGGTTGGTAAGGTCTCTAACTTGAAGTATGTGTCATGAGATGTTGAATAAAACATAACTTGGAGAAGAAACAACTGCATGATGGCAGCCTCAAGTAAAATCATGCTTTGAATGACCAGTCAGTGGATGCAAATGAGCAAGTCCTCAAAAAGATCTGACTGTTAGTCTACTTAAATATGCAAAAAATGAAAAAAAAAAAAAAAAAAAAAGTTACCATATTCTATTTTTAATTACATCCATACAGAAATATGAAGGGATAAGTATGGAAACGTTTTGCATTCCTTATTCAAATCAGGCAATGGGACGACCTTTTTATGAGTTCAGCTTCAGTGTCAGTTAATTAACTTAGCTGCTTGTCTGCTACAGATTTTTACACTTAATCAAGTGTAAGTATGTCTCTAGAATCAAATAGGACACCAAATAGGTTATGTCTTTATGTACTTTAACATCACATCATGTTGAGTGGAGACAGAGGTGAAAAATGTCAGGAAACAGTCGTCATACACCAACATAATTCAGCTGAAACAGTCTCAATGTCTCTCTTCACTGTCCTTTAGGTTATTTTCATACTAATTCACTAGAGATATTAGGCTCCTTCAATGGTTAGTTAAATACAGTGAGTCACAAAAAGAAATAAAAATGCAATTGCTCAGTTTTTTTTAAAGAAAACAGCAATGAAATTAAATTAGATGCATGATTTCGAAGCCATGTATCATAAATAGGTAATATTTAAAATGAAGCACCCAATATGTCTACTCCCTTTACTATGAATGTCTCTATTTCTTATTCTCCAGTCTTCTGTTATTTATATAAAAAAGTGTTACATTTATGTGACACACCATGTCATATGTAGTTAACTTTGCAGCATAGATTATTGCATGGAAGTTTTTTGGCACCTGTCTGCAAGAATTAGAAGTTTTCAGAAGAGCAGAACAATGAAGATTCTGACCAAAAAAATAATATAACAAGTGGTGCCAGGCACAACAAACCCTGCCCCTCACATGTATTGTATCTTATTTTGGCATCAACCCAGCTGATGTCATCATGTTTATGCAGGTGCTGATGTCTGATGATGATATGTGCCGAGTTTGAAGTAAATTGAAACAAAATTTATGTTTTTATAGACATTTGAAATGCTGCCCTTTATAAGGAAATGGGAGAAAAAAAAGGAGTTAAAAAAATTCATAAAATCATTGAACTTTGACCTACTTTTCCCAAAATGTAACTACATCTTTTCTGGGTTACTGGGAATCTATAAACCCAGTTTGGTATGAATTCAATCAATAGTTTTCGCCACTACAGACATGTGAAATTTCAACCATTATAAGTAAAAAAAATAAATAAATAAAAAAAATAAATAAAATAAAATTCATGAAAAAATTGAACTTTGACCAACTTTTCCCAAAATGTAATGAGATCTATTCTGGGTCACTTGGAATTTATAAACCCAGTTTGGTATGAATTCAACCAAAAGTTTTGCTGCTTCAGACATTTGAAATTTTTTGCTCATAATTTTTTTTGTCAAAATTCATAAAACATTTTAACTTTGACCTACTTTTCCCAAAATGTATTGATATCTATTCTGTTTCCCTGGTAATCTGTAAACCCAATGTGATATGAATTCAACCAATAGTTTTGCTGTTGGAGTAACAAACAAACAAAGAAACAAACTAAACCAAAAACAATACCCCTTGCCTTCCCTTCGGGGGGGCGGGGTAATAACTAAAAGATGCTCCCCTGCAGTATGACATTGTCTAGTGCTTAAAGTGAGTGAGAAAAATCACAAATTATACATATTCACAAACACTGTTCCCCGCCATCTGTTTATTCTAAAAGAATATTTCAGGACTTTGGAGGCGTCTTTGTCGCTGTCCACAGTGACGACCCATTTTGTTTTTGAGTTAAGGTGCGTTGCTCTATCGCTCAGTCAGTAACAGCATCCCTTGGCGAACAATTATGGCGGGATAATCTGTTGACATGAACTTGTTTCCTGTTCATTGTCATACCGTTCCACCCCAGCAGTCCTCTCTGCTGCTCCCCTGTCTAAGTGGTTCCTCACTGCCAGATTCCTTCTATTTTCTTTGCAAATCAAGTCATGTACTCAGATTATTATACACAGTACAAAGAAAACAAAATTGGTGATTAAAAATTAAATACTCTTATCTCTATGTGAGTTATCTCAGTCCCCAGAGAGAGGATGCTATTTTGCCGGCTTGCGGGTGTCTTTTGTTCCCAATTTAGAAGCTTGTCGCTGTTTATTGTTAATTTTTGATGCTCCATTTGATATTCTGTTCACTTTCCTGCATGACATGCAGAGAAAACATCTTTATCAAAGTGTCAGTTGTATGGCTTGTGTTGTCAGGGTGTCAGCTCTGGCCTATTCTTTACATTTCTGGGGAGAGGGTTTGTTCTGTGCAGTCCAGTTTGTTGGTGTGCCAAATTAGAACTGAAAAGTGCTGTACAAACTCTGTGTCTGAGTAAGGAATCAATATATATTCTAAATCTCAATTCCCACTTAAAAAAAAACCAAAAAAAAAAAAACAACTTTAAACCCTCAGATCTATGATATTGTCAATTGTGAACTCTGACTGACTTTAAAAAGAATAGAAAGTTCCCAGCGAAGTTTCCTTTCGCTGGCTCTAAAATATCCATTTCCACAGAAAACGCTTCTATACAGCGAGACAGTTATGTGAAATGACTGTTTTTCTGTCGTTGCAGGAGGCCTGTCAACTTGGCAAGATAACGTCTGTGAATGTAAGTCTTACACACCCTTTGTTGTTCTTTCCTCTTTCTTGTACGTAAGCGTTCATAGAAATGATTAGAGCATGATTGTGTACTGTCTGCTGGTCCGGTAATTGTATTATAAATCACTTCTTTTTCTAAATCAGCATGTCAGACCAGTCTTTGTCGGTTGCATTATAGAGACTGTGTCACTTTAATCTAAATTAAATGTCCTGTGGTTTGAGTGTTTCAAAAATCTGTATGAAGTATTGTATGATGTCAGAAATGCAATGTGTTGAGCTTAAACATGAATTATTTCAAAACCTTCTCAAGGTGCTCATCCAAGAATAATGACGGAATTGCAAATTAGCATTTTTTCCCTCTATTTATATTCACATTATTGTGTTAATATTACTAAACCATGGCAGACCTGGGGTTTTTTTTGTTTTTTTTTAGAATTTCATCTTTTTACATTGGAAATATATTTCTAATCATCACGCTGCATGTTTTTCATCCCTGTTCTATAAAGCAGGAGATAGCATTAAGATATCTGTAAACTTTCCCTTTTTTATTCATATCCTGGAGTTTTTTATGAGTCTCTAGTTAGATTGGTTTGTGTTTGCTTTAAATTTTCTCTATTATAGGATGTTTGAGAATCCATATTTAACTGGGCACGCTGCCATTTCACTGAATGACTTCTCAGTGAATCCAGTCATGTAGTGGTATCTGACCACTGAATCTTCAGTTTCTTTTCCACTGTTTCCACACTCTCTTTAGCTTGCAGTTCGTGTCTGCACACAGGAATATTCAGAGTTCACCAGGCTTTGGTCCATGAGAGCATGGCTGTCAAAGTTCTTCCTGCAGAGGAACAAGCTACTCAGACTTTTTTTATTTGAAATTCTGCACAACACTTTTTCTGTTTTCAGTCTAAAGAACATTCACTCTATTTTCTAAGGTTATTAAATGTTTCTATTAAATATATGCTCATAACATATTTTCCACTTATTTATATTTAAGCTGTTATGTTAGTACCATTGGATAGTGCTAACTGTTGTGTATAAAATGTTCGATAACATTTTGCACTGATGGATGTTATTATTGCTGTCACAGTTCATGCTTCACAGAGAAGATTGTTTGAGCCAATGACTCAACAACTGGTGAAATCATTTATTTGATTAACCCACTAATCTCTCAACCCACTTGATAGAATCACCTCCTGCTTGCATGTTCCTGCTAACTCACCATTTCACCCACAGTGGCAAATCACCTCACACATAATAGGCTGGCTAGAACAGCATGTGCAGACATGGGGAAAACATCACACAGAATATGTGGGACACTTATGTTTAGATTGTTATTTGAATAAATACATTGCTCATCTTTTTTTTCTCTGTACAAGACATGTGCAACATGTCAAAGCACCATCTCCTCTGAACAGATTTATGCAGGTCTAGGTGTGCCCGCAAGCTGATTCTTATCTGAAATGGCAGAGCCAATCTCCCCTGATTCACTCCTAAGTGGTCCCTGTTTATCACTCAAAGTGAGGTGGTTGTCAGCCAAGTCCCTCTCTGTGCAGCACTGACTTCTTTGCTATTTCCAGCGAGTGGCAGTTGGAAAAAAGTGTATATATAATGACAACACTCAAAATGCGGTAGCCTGCTAAAGGACAAGGTTACAGCCACTTGGCCTCACCTCCTCTATATCTAAAAATATAAGGGAGTTCTAATCCGTAACCCATAAATCCAGCCCCATCTGCGCATTGTCTGGGTGGTTACCAGAGGGAAGGTTTTGGATTGCCTGGCTTGTTATATGGTACAACTTGGCATGCATCTCTCTTGTTCATTTTTATCTCTGTGTACATACTTCTCAAGGCAGTGTTTTATCTGGCTGAATGGGCTTTGTTTGGTCTTGATATCTCTTACCGCAGCTTGTCTTTGCTTTATGGATTTCTGGCAGCTTCTTTAAATAAGTGATAATGCTTAGCAAAACACTCACCTTGACTCGTCACTGAATGTTTGTTTTTGTTTGCCATGTTTGCATTCCAACATTAATTTTTTAGTCACATTTTTCATTACCTCTGTGAGCAAAACTTTTATTTATTCAATACCAATTAATGGTATTTAATTGTAATTAATATTGTAGATCCAAACAACTTAGTATTGAGTGCAACGTGAAATCAAATTAGGCTTTTCTTAACATCTGGCACCAACTTGAATGGGCTTGAATAAACACCAGACTAAAAATAAAGACACTCCTATGCAAAATGATTATGTCTTAATTGTCATGGACAGCTGTTTGTTCTAATAGATTTTGGATGCCGTTGTTGGAGCAAGTTTCCAATAATTAGAGTCATGTGGAGAGGAAGCATGCTTTCTGTTGAGCTGCCAACCTTCCGTAAGTGGGCTCTTTCTTTTGCTGGAACCTGGACTTTGCTTTTTTTTTTTTTTTTTTTGCGGATTCTCCATTAATTTGAGAAACAGCTGCCAAAGCTGTTTCAGAACAAGGAGATATTTAGACTACTCAAAAGCGTGGGCAAACATGGCACACGGCGACTGGTATATGATTTTGCCAACAAGGTATTCATCTCTTCTCTGTCTTAGAAAATGAATAAAACCATGAGGAGTGAGAAGAAAAAAAAAAAAAAAAAAAAAGCTTCTCTACCGTGCAGAACTTTATATTCATTTGACAGCAGAACACATCACACTGCATGCATAAAGAAACAAGAATACATTTGCAGAGTCCTACATTGCATCTTTTTCACATTTCTTTATAACAACTTTTGTTTTTTCCTAATAGAGACAACAATAACACTTTTTTTTTTTGTCCGACAAAGAATTCAATGTGTTTTGGTTTGGTTTTTTTGTCTGAATGGCCCCCATCCCTCTATTTTTCTTCTTATTTCTCATCTGTCGTTTCCTTACCCAAACACACACATACACACACACACAGTGATTTGTGGCCTCAGGATCCAGATGAATCAAGTAAATAGAATATTAAGCTAACTGGTTAAACATCACAGTGTTGAAAACCACTCGTTTGTGCTTTCAGGGTGCTAATTGTGTAGATTTAGGTTAGTCAGCCCTCTCTGATAGTTTTTAAATGAAGCTTTTTGTTAACTTCATTTTTGGCAGTTCGTCCTTCATTAGTGCCAGACCTCATTTCACTCTATCGTCCTTCTCTATTTTCCTGGTGTTATTTAGCCTTATCAGACAACAATAAGAGCTTTATCTATGCACCATAGTGACCAAAATAAAAAAAAACATTCACTCAGAGACGTCTCTTCCTCCCGAGCTTAAAGGAGCATGTGCTAATGATGTTTTTAATTCAGGGCTTGCATATTGCTTTTGTTGCTATAGAGATGAAGAAACTCAAGATAGTCATGTGCGCTGCAGTTGGATATGAAAAAACACAAAAGAAGGAAAAAAAAAAACAACTTTTATCAGTTTGAATAATGGGCCGAATAAAATTCAACGCAATAACTGACGCTGAGGGCGTAATTATATTTTATGTGTTTTATGCCTCTATACAGTGTGATGTTACTCAGGAAATCATGTGAAGACAGAAATTCAACCTACAGTATTTACCACTGTGACAGTATTACCTGAAAGCACACTCCTCATTTTTCTCTTTGTCAAACGTCACGGAAAACACATAATTAAACAAAAACATAAAATCTGTGGAGTCGGATCATATGCGCTGTTGTTACTATGTGGTTTGTGTTCCTGCTAACATTGTTTTACCAGATACCACAATAGGCAGATATGCTTTCTTTTACCTCCAAAGAAAGGTCGCAACATGAACTTCTGTAAACCACTAGTGAAATCAAAGAGGCCTGCATCTTTCAGGAGAAAATGCCCAGACTCTTGTGATCCACAAGACACCAAATCAAAGTCTTAGCCTCCGCACACATTTCCAGCTCCTTTTTGCATCTAAATTGGGAGGAAAATCTAGGACATAGTTCAACCTGTTAATACAATTCTCGTTTATTATCAGGAAAGAAAGTCTCAATTATAAATCTCACAGTCAGTTTATTATCTGAAAAGTAATTTGCGGGACTCAACAGACTAGAAATCATTTTTGGGTTATGAGGTCACTGTTTCAATTAGTCCCTCTGGTGACAGGATGCGATTTTGGCATAATTCCGACTAAAAGCAGGTAAAGATGATAGTGACAGTGTCAGGGATACAAAATGCTTAATACAATTAAGCGAGTATTTTCCTTATAAATGCCATCTCACACTACTCACTCACCCCTAAATGAACATTGTTGTCACAACTCATGATGATAAGCCTTTTTTTGTCGCTGGTGGTGTGCCAAGACTCTCTCTAGGAGTACAAAACCTATAAATTATACTTCCCATAACATCAAGATTCATGCACCCCTGAGATTGAAGCAGTGGTTAAATTGGGTTTTGTAAGCAAAGGGAGGCCTTCTTTACATATTACAGTCAATGATCATTCTCCTTCAAAGCATTTTTATTTCTCACACGTCTCACGGCATCTTTTCACACATCAACTATACAGCAGATTTAATTCATGAGCTTCCGTACAGGCCTGAATCAGAGTTTCTCGTGCCTTTCTTTTCTCTCTCTTTAAGCCACATAATCTACTGACCTCCTCATGACCCACTTCCTCCAAACTATGTTGGTTTCCACAACTCTACTGGTGCACTCTAAAGACTGCTTGGTTAAAACTAACCCAATTTCAGTTCTTTCTGCATCTCTGTGCTGGGTCAAACCTATGGGTTGTTATAAACCAGTATACCAGGTTTAGGGTTTTACCCACTGTGTTGGGCGATGGGTTGTAGGGCATTAACAGAAAAGCCGGTTTGTCGACGCATTGACGTCTGTGCCACAAGTCGATGTTACTTTGTAGGAGTCGACTAGTCGTGTGTTATTTTCTCTCTCCCTTCCATCACCTGACAGCATGCAAGCCTTCATTCAGCGCAAAACAATACTCTCATCTTTTTACATGAAAACATGGAGCGCAAGGATCAGCAGACCTGGGTCAGGTTGGTGCGGGTCCAAAAAATGTCACTTTATTTGCTGGGCGGGTCAAATAATTCCACAAAAGCAGGTTGAAAAAAAAGAAGCCTGACACATGTATCACTAGCACAAGGTCAAGACTGAAGGAAGAAGAAGACAACTCAGAGGATGACTAAACTGACTGTCTTCTAGAAAAACTATGGTCTAAGTAATGTTCTGTGAACCGTACAAGCACGACCAATAGTGACTAATAATTTGGTTGTGTAATAATGTGTTTGGATTATTCCAAAGTGTCAATTTTATTGTTACTTAATTTTAATGATGACATTTTTGTAATACCGTGATTTCATGTATAGAACATGTTTGAACCACAAGCATGTCATTAATTCTTTGGATTATTATTCTGTTTATTTCATTAAGACAATGCACTCTTTCTCTAACATGCTGTGTGTCTTAACTTTTTCTCACTTTATGTTGTTCACTAACATTTAAAAGAAAATTCAAGCTTTTAACCTATGTTTTGTTTAGGTTAAAATGTATGAGAAGGACTGTTGATGCTTGTGTCTTACAGTTTTTTTATTCTGCTCTTAACTGTACATTGTTAATGTTCCAGTGAATGTTAGAACAAGTTGCTCATTGTTGAACAGCTGTGTGTTTGTGTTGTTCCTCTGCTGTCAATGTGATGACGTCAT
Source organism: Sphaeramia orbicularis (assembly GCF_902148855.1). Classification (NCBI taxonomy): domain Eukaryota; kingdom Metazoa; phylum Chordata; class Actinopteri; order Kurtiformes; family Apogonidae; genus Sphaeramia; species Sphaeramia orbicularis. The sequence goes on from NC_043966.1 coordinate 26,318,952, forward strand.
CATACACCTAGTCAACTCGACTTTGACTTCATTGACAAGTCGATCTGAAAAAATCTGAAGTCACAAATTCCCTAATGGGTTAGACTATATATAAAACAATGGATAAAAAATATACATAATATTACAAAAGTAGGAACCAGCCAGAGAGAACAAAGCCCCGATGAAGCAGCTAAAATTCTAATAACATACAATGCCCAGTGTGATTACTGTGTTTCCTCAAATAGTGGTCTTGGCCTTTATTTACCTCAGCTGGAGGAGGTATCAGGGCTATTTTTAAAGGAGGCTTACATGAGAGGCAGGATTTTATTTCTAATGCCCTCTGTTTAATAAATAGAACTGTTCACATTTAGTATGAAACCCTCTTTTGATCTGCTCATAGAAATCGTTGAAATGTACAAAACCTAAAATATAATGTAAAAACCCTCTGGCACTTCTGAGGCAGGAAACCATTTATAGCTGTCATTATATAAAAGTTGGTACTTTAATATCTCTACAAATGATACTTTCAGAGAAAAATATCACACACACCTGCAGTGACTGAAAACAGACGAATTATTTTATGAATGCGTTCATTTGAATTTACACAAATTAACATTGTGTCAGTAAGTGTCAGCAAATTATACAACTGTCACCAGCATTTATAGAAGATATTTTTCACCCAGCCCATAATCAAGAACCACATTTTATTTTATTTTTGTGTTTTTTTGTGTTAACCTCGACCGCTCATTATTAGACATGTTGTAATTGACTCAGTTTTTACTTGAGGAAATTCAACATACAAATGTATTATTATTTTGTTTTCTGATAGGCAGTGGTACAAAGACATCTAAGCTAAATCTTCTTGTCAAAGTTCTGAACTTTGACATCAGCCTTTCACCAGGCTTTTTTGGCACTCGTTCTTTGACACTATTTGTACGTGGAAATTCTAATCAATTCAAATGGGTTCTTACCAAATGTCACTCCATGTAAACACATGGGGATTTTGTGAATCTTCTTTTACATAGAATGGCTACAATTTAATCATCTGTTGTCACTGTCATCAGCAACTTACACAAACAAGTGGTGCCAGACACAACAAACCCCGCCCCATGGACATATTGTAACTTATTTTGGCATCGATCCAGCTGATGTCATCATGTCTATGCATGTGCTGATGTCAGCATATCAATTGCCCCTCTATATGTGCCAAGTTTGAAGTAAATTGAAGCAAAATTGATGTTTTTATAGACATTTGAAATTTTGCCCATTATAAGTAAATGGTAAAAAAAAAAAAAAAAATTCTTTAAAAATTTGAAAAAAAAATATAACCACATCAATTCTGGGTCACTGGCAATCTATAAACCCAATGTGGTATGAATGCACATAATCGTTTTGCTGCTAGAGTGTTAACAGAAAAACAAACCAAACCAAAAACAATACCCCTTGCCTCCCCTTCTAGGGGGCGGGGTAATAATAAAAATCAAGATGAACAAAGTCACTGTGACACCTCATGTTTCCATCTGTATAAAAAGTGCAGGAAGCAGCAAACTAAGAGCTTCACGTTCAGGCTGAATCTCCACTCCAGTTCACAGGATAATTATGTTTAACCCAATGTTAGGTCAGTCTGACCCAGCAGCGTTACCCCAGCATTAGTGAGCTCAGTATGTTCAAACATTAGACAGGACATGGTTTTGATTAGGAACAATTATTATTTGTTTGTTGCACGACTTCGGTCTTTAATTTTGTAAGCTCTTCAGCCTTTCGTCATCATCCCAGTGTAAATGTTTTTGAAACTGAAATGACCTCGACTTGCAGAAAAACAGAAAAACATCTTCTAGTGTCGTCTTGACTGTTAAATCTGATCTGATGTGTTGGAATGTCTCTGAATGAATGAACCTAATCACCTTAGTTTACTAAAATGCTCTCACTCATCAACTCACATATTTTCCACTTCTCCCGCTCATACATTATCCTTATCCTTCTGCATAATACATGATCTGGTGAATATGCCTTTGTTAGCACCAGTTTGAGACTTTGTGTCATAATGTTAACATTAGCTTAATTTATGCTCATTTTAAACAGTCTCTAGAGTAATGTTTGCCTGAGAACCAAGGATCAGTACTTAAAGTATGTGTAATTATATAAGGGAACACACAGCTAACCTGCTAAACAGACGGGTAAATAATAACATGTTCATTAGTGCTATTCTTCTTCTGCACCATTAGAGTTGGTTATGAAAAACTTTGTGTGTTAGCATAGATGCATGTGCCTCTGGTGACTTATAAATACAAATATACAAATATCTGAATTTATTGTTAACATTAGTTTGGATGTAAAAATCACCTTTAACAGCTCCCAGTGTAATATATATCCTCTTACATTAAAGCTCAGCAGCCAAAATCAAAGAAAAAGTGGTGGAAATTAGAATAGAATAGAATAGAATAGAATGGGATATTTTAGAATAGAATATTTTAGAATAGAATAGAATAGAACCAATAAAGTGTACGCTGATAGAAAACAGACTTAATAAGGTAAAAAAATAAAATAAAATAAAATAAAATCCCATTACAGAGAACAAGTATAAATAGACAGTTGCAAAAAATAGACCAAACTCTAAAGTTCAAATCTAAAGTATAAAATAAACAAGGTGCAGTATAAAAGTAATCAGGTGCGTTTTACTTGAAGAACATTGATATACTGCAAATGAAATGTAAATTAAAATTAAGATTTATTGTCCTTGCAACAGTGCATCCCATCTGCAATGGCAAACAAAAACTACACCGTTATAATAGAACACTGTAATCAGTTCCCAACGTTGTCATCTGTTAAGTGTTATACTGTGGTAGCGGGTTTGAAATAAATATGTGAACTGAACTGAAACTGAATGTCAACAAACAGTAAAGACAGATGACAGCAGGAAATCACATAAATACATAAAAATCCCCTAAGTATATACAGTTATTGATTAGATGTACGCAGCATACAGTTACATACAGACACACATTCATATACAAAACACACCAAGAACAAATGAGAATATGAAGATAAGGAATAAGGAATGTGGAAGTTTGTTCAGTGCAATTAAATACACATCTTCCTAATGGCAAGGCAAGGTAAGGCAGATTTATTTGTATAGCACAATTCATACACAGGGCAATTCACAGTGCTTTACAAAAATGGAAAAAAGACAGATTAAAAACACACAATTACAATTAACACATTATCAATAAAACATGAATAATAATCAATAAAATAAAGTACAAGAGAAGAGTGCAAATAGAACCCTTTCAGTTGTTCTATGCACAGTTGAACAAAACCGTTTTCAGCCTGGACTTAAACACTGTCAGAGTAGAGGCCTGTCTCACGTCATCAGGATGCAGCTCCGTTGTTTCAGTCCAAATCAAAAGATTAAATAAAAGGATAAATGATCCTGATGGAACAACAGTGTAGACACATCTCAGTCAGTCTGATCAGTCATCAGTAATTACAGCTGTCAATCACATATTAGACCTCTACCTGTCTGGAAAACACCTGTGAGCCAAAGTCTATACCACAGGATAGATTTTCTGCAGCCCAAAAATAGATCACAGAAGTGGGTTGAATCCTTGTTTCCTCTTGGACCTCTTGAATTATAATATGCTGAAAGGTAATTATGGAATTTTTGCCCAATGACACCAAAAAACTATGAAGCACTACAGATTTAAGTGGAAGATTTAAACACTACTTTTTATGATAAAACAGCACACAGCTCTAACAGGATGTGTGTTATTTTTCTAATTATTTATTGTGCAAACAGCAAGAACATTAATTTTTTACCGAAAAAAAAAAAAAAGGATAATCTGGCCAAGTCAGAGTTTTAACCACTTCAGATTTTAATATTTGGGATGTAATGGCCTAGATTTTAAGGTTGTGATAAGGGATGGGAATTGATAAGAATTTAACAATTCCGATTCCATTATCAATTTTGCTTATTGATCCGATTCTTTAGCGATTTTCATTGGGTGAGGGAATAAAAGAGTACAAAAGGGTTTGTTTGCATTGTCGTCTTTTATATTTCCATCTCTGCACAGAAAACATAACATATACAGTATGCACAAATAATCAGTGTGCGATTTGTCAAAAAAACAGAAGGGGGAATGTTTTGTTTTTTTTTTTTTTGCTGGAGGGGGGGGCAGTTATATACGTGGGGGTGCGGTCCATAACTAAGGTAACTAACGCTGGCGTGAAACGAACGTGAAACTACATATTTTCAACGTCCAAGTCTCGGGTTCTATTCCTCTATTATACAGCGGATCTTACATGAAATTTTCAGAACTTCTAACCTGTATCTACTGGACACACAAATGCTGGGCCCTATGAATTTGTCACGTTTACCCCAGTACAGAGCCCCAGTGCATGGGGACGTTGGTGAATTCTGAGACTGCCGACAGTTCAGTCAAGGTGAATGTTAGTGTCAGTGATGTAGGATATACACTACCAGTCAAAAGTTTGGACACACCTTCTTATTTTAATGGCATGAGATGGACCGCTGATGGTCAACAAGTGCTCAGCATCACTGGGAACTCCTTCAAGACTTTTGGAAAACATTTCAGGTGACTACCTTATGAAGCTCATCGAGAGAAAGCCAAAGAATGTGTAAAGCAGTAATAAAAGCAAAACGTGTCTATTTTGAAAAATCTAAAATATAAAACACGCTTTGAGTTATGTCACACTTTTTTTTAACTAGATAATTCCATATATGTCCATTCATAGTTTTGATGCCTTCAGTGAGAATCTACAAAGTAAATAGTCATGAAAATAAAGAAAAACCAGGTGAGTCCAAACTTTTGACTGGTAGTGTAGGTGTAAAAAAAACTGTCACAACCTGCCTGTTATTTCAATTAGTTGATTGTTAACCCCCCCCCCCCCCAACAAATCACACCTTGCAAATAATAATAACAGAAGACACTGGGCCCGGTTTGGGGGCAGGTCACACCATACCACCATACAAAGTGAAAGTAAAAGTGAAACTGATTCCTCTATGTCTCCTGCTGCTGTGCACATCATTTTCCTTATCCCTACCTTTGGAAACTTTTATTTGAGGGGGCAGGATTTTTGCCCCCCCAGAACCGGGCCCGGATGACACCCTGGTGTTCGCTCCGCTGCTAGATTCACAAGTGTCACTAAGTAGTGTATCAAACACGCGACATTCCTGCAAATGAATTCCATGCTGTGTGGACAAATGTTTGAACATATTGGAGGTGTTTACCCCCTTTGAAGAAATGGAAGCTTTGCAAGTGTTTCAAGTGGCCCTGGTGTCTTTTCACGGGAAATATAGCCATACTTTGGAGCGTTTCTGCATGGACGCCGCGTTGGCTTCGTTCTAAACCAAAGCAATGCAGCATTTGTGTGACAGAACCGATAAGCAGAATCGTTAAGCAGCCGGGCAAACGATTCCAAGGAACTGAGCTACTGGGAAGCAGTTCTCAAAAAGGACTGGTTCTCGATTCCCATCCTTAGTTATGACCCTGAACTTCCTCCTTTCTGGTGTATTTGATGCATGTTGTTATATTTCTTTGCTCATTTCCTGACATGTCTCTACTTTCAACCGTCCAATAGAAACATTAAATGACAAAAACGATATTAAAAAGGCTTTACATCATCGTAGTGGCTCAGTAAAGCTCTATAAAGGTTCTATTTGCAGAACCGAAAGACACTGTGGCGCTAAAAGGAATTTAGATTGTGGAGCTAAAAGCATTAAATGGTTACGTTCAAAACCCAAATGGATGTCTATGTTACACTGGACACTGACCCTTCAGAGAATAAGGCTGTGTGCAGTTTTTAATGAGAACAGCTTTAGCAACTGTTCTAAAAGAATGTCTCCAGTATGTGATGAAGGGTAGATATTCTCTTATGCTTCTTACTGTACTTGTGAAAATAAACTGCCATAATGTCCACAAGTTCAACAAAGTATTGAGATAAACAATGAATCAACCAAAAGTATTCAAAACTGTTTTATTCCTTTACTCCGTATCATCTCTAGGGCAATTGTTGTAATTATTTACTGAGCAGAATTTGTCTCCTTGTATTAGAATATTGTCATTTTGATTGATGATTATAAATTGATTGATCTGATTTTTATTTTTCAAGAGGTTACTAGTGCTGCTTTACTGTAACACTCATCTCATTCCTCTTGCATTAAGAATAGCTTATGTTGTATTATACAGTGTTGCCCATAGAGTTGGAATAATTTAAATTTCAAGAAAATTACTCTTTTTATTCCTAATTCATGAGGAAAGAAAAAATATGTTATTCCAACTTCATGAGCAAAAGTGTATTTACAGAGCAGGACTTGTCTACTATTGGAATCTTGTCATTTTGATTGATGATGATTGATTTATTTCAACACATTTAACTTTTCAAAATGCAGTTTTGCTTTGTTTGAATGCTAATCTTGTTCCTGTTGTGCATTAAGAACACTTGAGTAGCGTGATTTTACAGGGTATACTGTCTCAGTTACATGATACAGACCTGGACATGACACATGAAATACATCTAAACAGCTGATGGTTTTATTCATCACCAAATTCAATGCACTGCAGTCATGTACTTGTTAGTTCACATTTCTTGTTTTCTTCCTATTACATACAGGGTGGGGAAGCGAAATTTACAATGAACATTTAGTTGTTTTTTCTCAGCAGGCACTGTGTCAATTGTTTTGAAACCAAACATATATTGATGTCATAATCATACCTAACACTATTATCCATACCTTTTCAGAAACTTTTGCCCATATGAGTAATCAGGAAAGCAAACGTCAAAGAGTGTATGATTTGCTGAATGCACTCGTCACACCAAAGGAGATTTCAAAAATAGTTGGAGTGTCCATAAAGACTGTTTATAATGGAAAGAAGAGAATGACTATGAGCAAAACTATTACGACAAAGTCTGGAAGATACTATTAAAGAAGAATGGGAGAAGTTGTCACCCGAATATTTGAGGAACACTTGCGCAAGTTTCAGGAAGCGTGTGAAGGCAGTTATTGAGAAAGAAGGAGGACACATAGAATAAAAACCTTTTCTATTATGTCAATTTTCTTGTGGCAAATAAATTATCATGACTTTCAATAAACTAATTGGTCATACACTGTCTTTCAATCCCTGCCTCAAAATATTGTAAATTTTGCTTCCCCACCCTGTATGTTTCATTATGCATGAGCAAACAGACTCAAGAAATAATAGAATATATATGCACTTAATGTATTTATTAAACACCTTCAACAAAACAACTTGAAACTTTTTTGTCCTCTTATTTCCATCCAGAGGGCCAACATGCTGTTTAGCGTCTTCCATCTTTATGGGTTGGTTCTGCTGCCTGTCACGACTGGATTAGCTGCACATTTGTGCATGTGCGACACTAGCTCTACTTGGAGAAACTGTCCCAAATGTGTTGGCAGAGACATTCAGAGTCATTCTGCGCTACAGATGGGTTACTCGTGTTAAAATTTTTAATCAGATTAATCATGATGATGGATTAATCCTCATTAATGCGTTAATTTTGACAGCCCTAAAGAAAAGATACAAATGTTTTATTCCAACTTTATGGGAAAAAGTGTATTTACAGAGCAGAACTTGCCTACTATTAGAATATTGTGATTTTTAATGATGATGATTGATTTATTTCGACACATTTTACTGTTCAAAAGGCAGTTTTGCTTTGTTTCAACACTAGTCTTGTTCCTGTTGTGTATTAGGAACATTTGAGTCGAGTGTTTATAGTAGTAGTAATAGCAGTAGCACTTTATTTGGTAGTTAATTACTTCAAACAACAAACAAAAACAACTCATCCATTGTTCCATATACAATGGGACCGAAAGGGTTTAGCCTGAGGTAAAGACTTATTTTGCTTAACCCTATTTACAATTAACACAATGTTTCCACATGAAAACAAACAATGAAAAAAAAATTACAAAATCAGTGTAATCAATGCCAAATATACAACAGAAGAGAATACATATTTAATTGAATTCAGGTAAATCATGTCCTTATCTCAACTACCAATTTTGATGCTAGTCTTTGAAACAAGTATTTTTTTAGTCAATCCTGAGCTCTATATTTTTGAATAATAGTTAATTTGTACATCTTTTTAAAAGTTTTAATTGTTTTAGACTGTTTTAATCGATCCTCCAGGCCATTCCATAGATTAACCCCACTAATGGAAATACATCAACTTTTTTTTAAAATTGTTCTTCCCTTAGCTTTTTTAAAAATGCTGGTTCCTCTGAGGCTATACTGACTTTTCCTACATTCAAACATCTCCCTGATGTAAGGCGCGTTATACAAAAAAAGCATTTTTAAGTATTTTTATTTTATTTTATTCATTTTTTTATCTTTAGTTGAATCCATTTACATACTGTACATATTTGGATTCCCGCACCACCCTTTAAGATGACTTACCTTTGCTACCTCAAAATCTGCCTTGTATTTTTATTTATTTATTTTTTTAATCAAAGAAAAAAAAACAAACACTAATGCTAAGTCTCAATTATATGATACAGACCTGGACATGACACGTGAAATGCGAATAATCATTGATGGTTTTATTCCCCACCAAACCCAATGCACTGCAGTCATGTACTTGTTAGTTCAAAGTGTATTTAATTGAACATGTTTGTTGGTGTGTTGCAGACCCAGCGGCGTGTGACATTCCATCTTCCAGACGGATCCCAGGAGAGCTGCAGTGACAGCGGTCTAGGAGACCCAGAGCCAAGCAGCACAACCAGCACCACCCAGCCCCTTCCCCTGAGCTTCCCCCAGGAGGAGTACTATGAGCAAACATCACCTAACAGCCGCACCGAGGGAGACGGCAACTCCGACCCAGAGTCCAGTGAGTGAGATTTTCTTACATTCACCAGACAAATCTGCGATATTATTATCTTTTTTTTTTTTTTTTTTTTTTTTTTTTTTTTTTGTCATTTAAGCCGTTTCCCTTTTTTTGTGGTGTCATCTGCGTTTTTAGACGACAAGTTTATTTACTAAGATTACAGCTGTGATTTCATAGTAAAAACACCGCCTTAAAAAAAAGACGCCATTTTTCATGAAATGTGTAAGGGGAAAGATATAAGGGGAATTACACCTCTGAAATCGGAAGTCTGCCGCTGAATTTATTCAAATGATTCACAAGACATCTGTCACTGCATGGCTTACTGCCCAATGATGCTCTCCATAAAAAGGTCCATTGAACAAAACGATACACAACTTCTTCCTCATACATATACAACAGATTTTTTAGAATCATTGCTTAAATAACTGGCTGAAGGCAAGAAAAACAGTGCTTAAGACACAACAGAAAACCCAAAGTTGTTCCTCCAGTTGTGTAAATCCTAAAAAATGTTCCCCACCAGCATGCCAGTGAGATAATGCAGAAATAATTGTACTCTGCCTTAAAATGAACAACTATTTTAGGCTCCCTATCCATACGTCCTTGTGACATATACCCAACCCACACACACACACACACACACACACACACACACACACACACACACACACATATATATATATATATATGATGTACAAGTTCTGGTGAATCATATTTAATATTCTGGCTGTTTCTGACTAGATGAGGACTTATATCGGACCAGACCTCCCTTCCTGGACTGACCCCGTGCGTCTCAATGTTCAAAATGTTTTACATAAGGACAGGACATTAGAAATAGACTCCTCTATGTGGACACCTACATGCAGTATCCATTGTGTCATAGCTGTAAGTGAGACAACAGCCTTCCGTGCATCTGCCTCCCCAGCAGCTGCACTGACGGGTCCAGGACTGGAGTGTGACTGTGAGTGTGAGCGTGAGTGTGAACGCATTTGTTAAGCATTAGACAAGATGGGTGACATCCTGGAGACAGCTTCCTGTTTATTTAAATGTCTGTCCCAATGTGATTTTTTTGTTTTTTGATAAGAGGATGTTACAAGTTGGAGCAAGCAAGAAGTCTTTTTTCTTTTCTTTTTTTTTTTTTTTTTTTTTTTTTTTTTTGGTTGTTTTGTTTTTCTGAACCAGCTGACTTTCTTTTTCCCAAACACAAATATATAAAGATATCTAATGATCAGCCTCTCCTTCCCAGCTGGTTTCATTAATTGAATCACTATGGTGACAGCAGTGATTCATGTATGTGATTCATTTATATACACAGGCAATTGCTCATCATCTTATTAATATTCAGTGACATAAACATCTCATACTTCATAAACTCACTCAAATACTGAAGTTATTACCCACTTTCCCTCTGGGGTAATATTTGTTAAAGTGCATTAGTTTTAGAGAGAGGACCACGCTAACATTGTAAATGCATGTGTACTTTTATAAATTGCTGCATTAAAACATACAGTAGAGTGAGACTGTAAAGAGAATAACTGACGGTTTCATATCAAAGTCTAATATTAGCAGTTGATTATTAGAAAACTCATTTTCGTTATTTAACCACAAAGCCTACTTCAGTGCTCTGTTGTATTCTTATCAGGCAGGGAACGTTATTAAAGCCAGTGTCGAACTCACGACTGATACGTGACATGATCATAGTTTAGAAGTGTGTCAACACTGTATCGGAATCATTTGAATAATTTTACCCAAACGTACAAAGTTCATCAGGAAATCCGTGTAGAACTCTGTTTGCCTTATCTTTTCAGGCTTCCTTGAGAAATGTGCCTAATTAAATATTTGTGCAACATTAACATAAATACATTTTTAAAGGACATGCATCCTTACCTGAAATTCAGATAACTCTTCCCTTTCCCTGTAGGTGATTTAACACACTTGTACACACACACACACATTATTTGAAGACAGAGTGAAAGTTGTCTGTTTCATCTGGCTCCATTTTCTTCTTCTAGAACTTTAAAGATAAACTCTGACTCTGTGCTAGTCTGTTCAAAAACCGAGATGGATCCTGTGCATGTTGACCGTCTCAGAGATGAGTCTGTTGGTGACAGAGGGGGGGCCTAAGATGGATTAGATATGGTTTTATCAATGAGCACCAGGCTGGTGTGGCGGTGGCAATCTCTTATCATGTCGTCTCAATTTGTAAAGCAGAAAGAACAAGGAAAAAGTGGAAATAGGGGAAAGGAGATGGAATGAGTCTAAGTGAAGAGGAAGAAATAGAAGGGAGAGATTGAAAGAATCAAGCGAGGGTAGAGAGTTAAAATTTCCTGAGTCAGAAGCGGTATTGTTTCGTAAAGGTGCTTAAGCTCGGACCTGAATGTCAACTTGCACTGAGCAATTGTCTGTGCCAAAGGCAAGCCATGTGGCCTTCTTATGACAATGAATTTCTCAACTCCTCTTTAAACCTGCATCTTTATTAGACCACCCACTCTTGAAATAAAGTTCATATGACATTTTATGTTTCTATTATTTATGAGTAAGGCGGCTGTTCATTTTATGGGCTCTTGCTTCCCCCTCTAGGCTTACTTCACCACCCCGCCATCAGTCTTCTGCTGTCTATTCTTTTGTCACACATTGTTCCAAAGGTTTTCTAAAGGTATTTTCTCGAGTGTCTTAACAAACAGATAAAAGCTAAAAATTAATATCATTAGTATGTGCAGTTTTAGGCCCAGCTCACATCGGTCTGACAGCTGGCTTTTACTGAGCTAAACATCCAGAACAATTACACATGATGAATAGTACCTGTCCCTTTTGGCCAAATTGCAACACTTCATCAAAACATCAAAAACAGGAATGCGTAATGATATGCAGTGCATCTTAACATGAAAAAGAGGAATTGCGATGCTGTTCTGCTTTTTTTTTTTTTTTTTTTTTTTTTTTTTGGTGAATCAGCACGGTAGTATTCTAGGTTTTAATTTTTCAGAGGTTCAACTTGGAGGCATTGAGAATAACTGACCTTAGCTCGAAATCACTTTGAGTCATGTTGTTCTGGATGAAATACCAAATGAATCCAGCTGATGAAAATGGCATTCTTGACCCACTTTAGCTCAGATATTGTGCAGTGTATTTTTGTGCATTGTTCATTTCCATTGTTATGGCCCATGGTATTGTTCTGAGTGATGTGAATGCATTTGTGATCACTTTGGTTTTTCTCTTTATTTGTTTCATTTCTTGTACTTATTAATTCTGAACACCCTGTACAGTTCAGTCGATGCTAGTTGATGCTTAATGATGTCCCGAATAGTATTTGCTGAATGATGGAAATCATCATGTCAGCCAACAGTGCTAAGCTCTCAGACAAAGTGCAGCAAAGTGGAAGCAAATCCCTAAGTCTAAATCCTTCATATTTTTCGAACAATACACAATTTTGTTCTCTGGACGATTTGTAATATACTTATTTCATTCTCCTGTTGTTGGAGTTGAGGGATTTAAGGGCTTGCGCTTTTGCCCACTTACAAGCAGCTCACTGAAGTCAGTTTTGAAGTAGTGCATTAGTCATTGGGAGAAAGATGAAAAAGCTGTACGTTATAGCGCCGTATCTTAATCTGTGGCATATGGCTTTCAAATGACCAGCTTACACCTTGTCTGTCTAAGATCTAAATCTGCGATTAAAATAAGTCAATCCTTTTTAAACACTGCAACTTTAATAAGATTATACTTTTGAGTGTGCTGCGTAGTGTATTATAAAAGCGCAGACATTTTTTTTTTTTTTTTATAAAAAAGGGAATGGCTTTATCAATCAAAGGATTTCAATAAATGATTTTTGCTTGACATTTAAATTATTTTCCATATTTTGCGTTTTGCTTCGAAGGCTCATGTAGCACATAATATATTATTCCTGATGCCAGCAGACATATAATCTGATTAAAGGCTTGCTGAGCTCATACTGTGGGGGTAATGTTCTCAACTCTTTGATTTCTGTAGGTCCAAAATTTTCATAATAGCCTTCCGACTGAATTTCCAGTTGACTGATTTACAACTGCCCTTTTTCTTGTCTTTGGAAAAGGCCACTTGACTTGATCTAGTGTGCCAAACACGTTGGTACCATTTGAATTTTTAATACTTCTTCCTCAAAGTCTACCCAGTACGTCTAGCTGCCAATGCCCAGGCTGCACTAAGATTGGAATGCAACTGTCTAGACACAATCTACCCATGAATAAAAGGATTTCACATAGAGGCACAAAAAACTTGGATGCTTGTAATTGTATTTCTACAGCTTAGCTTGTCCGGCCTTACTGCATAACAGTAGAAATACATTTTGTTATTCATACCAATGCTTTAGCACATCATTATTTGACGGCAACAACGGCATACCATTCAGTACAGTTAGCTGCATTAATTATTCATATGACTCCAATCTCAGTTTCACTTTGAGGGTTCTCATATGCAATTAGAAGTAATAAATGTGCTTCTTAATTACATTCATTTGTGCAAATTTCCATTCCCCATTGAATTTTTTTGTGGAAACATTGTGACACTGACCAATGGCATATCATTTGCAATGTGACTAAATCCATTCAGCATAGAACAATTAGTTGTAATTAGTGTTACAATGTCATCAGCGACCAGGGGGAAAGACTAAGCTGACATGCAAGAGAGAAGAGCACCCTTGTTCTGAGAGTTACAAGTTGAGCATTGTAGTAAGATCCAGATAATTGGCTGACCACAGGTTAGAAATTTGATGAAGTGTTAGGCTTTTTTTTTTTCATGTAAAATTACTATATGCAGACATCCTCTTTGATAAAAGCAGGAGCTGCCAGTGTAACCATTTACTGGTGTCACCCCATGTAATATCTACTGTTGACAAATGAGCAGTTTCACTCCGGTAATTAAGAATGAGATTCTACGCTTAAGGGAACCTTGTTTCTAGTTGTTAAACGATGGGAGGATGCACTTCTCAGTCATTTCACATCATGACCTTGCATATTGTCATGTTATCACAGATATCCTGGCAGGGATGTGTATGTTTAATTCATGCAGCACATAAATTGATAATTCAGCCCATTCTTTTTTCTTGCAGTTATACCACTATCTACAAGATAACTTCTTTAAACTTCTATTTTTTCACATCATTTGCACCAGTTTGCTTCCTGCTATATTTTCACTGATATAAATAAATAAAAGCCTTTGTGCCTTCTGGCTCCCAGAACTTTTTACAGCGGCCCCAGTGGGCCTGCAACAGAGCTAAATGAAGCAACAGTGAGTATTAACCTACATACTGTAGATTGGACCTTTCCTTTTAAGATGATTTAAGTTTTTTCTTTTCCCCTCCTCTCCCCTTTTTTTTTTTTTGACCGCCGGGGGTCTGGCGCTGAGTCAGACGGGGATTTAGATGGACTCTTCTGTATCCTTCTCAACCGACTGGGATTTGGTGGAAGTGCTCTGTTCTCAGAGGTGAGGTGGAGGGGAACCCTTGTTTTATCTGGTTCAAATGCCACACCAGTTGTCTCAGAGAGAGACAAGCTATTGATCTTGAGGAGTCAACTCAGCTCGCAGAAATCTCTCTCCACCCTCCTTCAAACGACTCAAAAGTGTCACGTTAGAAACCTCCTTTTCAGAGTATTAGGACTCTTCTTTGTTGCCTTGCCAAAGTCCTCTGTGAAGTTGAGACAGCTTTCTGGTACAATCAAACAGATCTCACCAGGACAAGTCCTAAAAGATCATAAAAGGCTTTTGTTGGGTTTTTATTCTACTCTTTAGTGTTTTAGCACCATCACTGAAAAAATTTGAGCAGGATTTGGGTCACTGTGATGATACAGGTGAGCACTGTCATAAATTGAATATGCAAATACAGTATAAACGGCTCTTTAAAGGAGCATTGCAGCATTTTTGCACATGAAGCTCAGTTTATTGTACAGAAAAAAAAACAAAAAACAGTGAAAACACTCATCTGCTCTTTTTTTCCCACTCCTGAACATATTATTACAGACTAGAAATATCCAAATAATAACACCGAGGTAATTTCAGTTTGGGCTTGTATTACATTTTTCACATTTTATAAATTGAAGATATAGAGTTGAAAACACACTAACACACCGTACCATATGGAATGCTGTTCCTGATATGAAGAATTTAATGTTTTCATCATTTGACCCAGACTTTATAGTCAGCAAGTGTATCTAGGTCTCTGCTGCTTCGATTTTGATCAATCATTTATTTATAACCCAGCCAGCACACTTGTAACATTCATTTAAATACTTACTTAGTAATTTTGTCAGTGTAAACAGGACCACTCTGACCCAAAATCAACAAGTCAATCTTTGTTTTATCTTCTTATAATTGTGTTTTTATGAGAAACCATTTTATCGCTATCATATCCCTTTTATACTTTTGCTCCACTGCACTATGAATAAATGTTATTTAAATACTTAGCGAGATTTTTAGGAATAGAAATGTTGGCTGGATACACCGGGTTTTTACTGTCCAAAAGTTGCTGCCTCGAATTCACTCAGCAGAACCGTGACTTGAGTGGGCTTTTAAGAGACCCTTACAATTAAAATACAGATTTCAAAGTTGTTAACATGTTCGGTAAGTCTTGTGTCTGGTTTGGGAAGGGATCAATAGCTGCCAAGTTTGATCCTGTCTCTGGACAATGTATTCTGAACCAGGCATAGATGGAAAGAGACTTCAAACAAGGATAGAGGCTCAAGGGCCCAGCCAGCAATTCACTTTGTTCCATTTCACTGACTCTGTGATTCCTTAACTGGAATATGGTTTGAACTGCATATTAAACCCACCAAGTGCGGGGTGTGAGAGGGGTGAATTGTATTGGTCCTTGATCCCATCTAGCTGATATGATCTCAATAACACCAAACATGAACTGGACTCAGAAATGGGCAATTTGTTTATTTTGGATGCTAGCGGTATCTTTGGCATATGGTTTAAAGCATCAGTAGCAAGTCCTTTTGTCCTCATTGGATTTAATTTAATCTATTTACAGCATGCTGCGACTAATCACTGCCACACTCTCAACTTCTGAGTCAAGCCTCCTCTTAGTTTTAAGCATTTCACAAAAGATCTCACAATATTTCTCAAGAATCATGTGGTGCTTTTAGAGCGATGAACTCAGGTTATACCTGCCTGAAAGAGCGGAATCCTCCATTCCCTTCAGAAGCGGCAGGAAAACATGGGAAGCCATAAAATATAGATGTGCTAATGTTTTATTCAAGGCCATTTGTTATAGATAGCTTTTACAAAAATCCCACTCCTTTTCATTTTTAGTTTGAGGACCTCTGTTAGCATTAACACTTTTGCCTGCAATTTACTGACTTTAGTTCTGGTCACACAACATGTCCATACATAGACAAACACACCCACATACACACTCTGAGCACTTAGCATTTTCTGATTTAAGCTTATCATTATAGATATGGTCTATCTTATATCCTATTGTCTTTGCAATATAGACAGAACATCTAAAATCTGTAAAATTGGAATACATTTTGCTTCAGTTCATAAACAGGCAAAAAATGTAACTTGTGTTTATCTGACAAAATAGATAAGAGATCATCTCATTTGGGATTTTATGTTTGTCAGTGAGGTCACAGGTCAGCCTTCTTCCTATTTCATTAAATCCATTACCCTGTTCCTTGGTGTTGTATTTCAGTATCACCAGTGCTATGGTTTATTGTTAACAACTGCATTAATGAGTCTAAGACAGGGTTAGAGGAAGTGCATCGCTCTTTTTTTTTTCCTCTTCCCTGCTGCCCCCCCCTTTCCCCACACACTTCTCCTTTCCTCCCAGTCTTTCTTCCCCTCTTTAAGATATAACGCCACAGACAGATTAAAATGCATGGTCTCATCCCTTTCTCATTTTTCACATGCAGTCGGTCTCAAGGATAAGGATGGCCTCTGCTCAGAAGGACTTATTGACCAAAATAACTGTGCATCAATATGTCTCCTGAAGGCTGAGCAGACCACAGCATCACAGGGGTTGTATTTTCACCAACTCTCTCAGCCTTTAATGTTATTGACCTGAGTTGTCCTGATATGCAGCCCAACAGTACGGCAGGCTAGGCAGATATACGCTAACCCATCTTAGGACTTCATTCTCCTAAAAAGAGCAGATTTAAATGAATGTTACAAGTATGCTGACAGACAACAACATAGCACAAAATCAAGAGAGATTTGCGCTGTGAAAGGCGTGCTGTAACCAATGTAAAATTGCATTGCTGCTTTTCTTTGGCTTATTTTTCAATAAGAAATCACTATGAGATAAAGTGCAGTTTTGATGAGATTCAATTTACAGTGATAGCTGCAGTATTGCTGCAGTGACATCAATGATATGATGACAGACGGCTACAACTATGATGCCATCTGTCTATATTTCACATATTAGCATATTTCAACTAAAATGTGTCATTCACAAGGAATGCAATATTTTCCTGTGAAATCATTAATTTCACAAGCAAGGGCATAAAATCGCAATAAATCTCATGCAGAACAGTTCACACACACTCCCACGTGCACACATAAACACAACACACACTTTGTGTTCTGATGAAGTTACTGGCAGTTAATTCAACTGGCTGGGATATAATAAAGCATGGAGGTTACAGTATGTTTTAGATCTGCACTGTGAGATTTAATCCAGCTGTTAAATGCACACGCATGGAAAGGATTACTCCTCACTGTACTGTATGGGACCCTATCTCCTATCCAATCAATGTATGCACTGACTGGTTGATAAATTAGTATTCGCGGACAAATGGATCACTTCAGAAACCACTCACGGGCTGGTAACACTGACAAATGAAGTGAGAGTGCAGCAAGAAAAGAAAGGAGCTGTGCTGAATGAGCATGAAAGAAAGAAAGAGAGAAAGAAAGAAAGAGAAAGGAAGAAAAAGAAAGGAAGAAAAAGGAAGGAAGGAATACGATGGGGATTTTGGTTGGGGAATGCTGAAGGAGAAGATTTAAAGGGAGGCCCTGCAGGAACCGTTTGGCCTAACAGAATATGACAGGGGGCTTTGAGAGGCCTGACACTGAACACATAAACCTGGTTGTTGTGTACCCTCCTCAGTAAGCGAGCTGAGGCATTCATCACATTCACTGTGGTCTAGTATGCAAGGCTCTTCTGCCCGGGCTTTTTGTGAGGCATCTGTGGGGACCTCAAGGCAATGTAGCACTGGTGAGGTCAGTCAGCTGTCTGCCATTCCATGCATGCAGAAGCAGACCTGGTGCTCAAACCTTGCCAGAAGCTCCGGCGAGCAGGCACACAGACTGTGTCCCTTTGTCCCCATTTTCCCCAGACACCTGCGTGATTGCATTGATTTGTCCTGATTCCATTCAGCCGGGGGTCCTGCTGGATTTCAAGTGTCAAACATCTGTCATACTGAGGCTTCCTCATGCCGACTAATTCATCACACTCATAAGACCTAAATCTTTGCAGAACTGAGTGTGAATATGAAGTAAATC
Source organism: Sphaeramia orbicularis (assembly GCF_902148855.1). Classification (NCBI taxonomy): domain Eukaryota; kingdom Metazoa; phylum Chordata; class Actinopteri; order Kurtiformes; family Apogonidae; genus Sphaeramia; species Sphaeramia orbicularis. The sequence continues at coordinate 26,337,264 of NC_043966.1, forward strand.
TGAAGAATCAGTGGAGAAACTATTGTATCTTCAAAGGCTTGTGGGTAAATCATTTTTTTCAGAAAAGATACAGGGTGCATAATTATCTCTATGATGATATAACAGAACATAATGATGCAGGACAGCGCAAAAATAAAAATGTTTTTTTGTCTTTTTTATCTAAGGAATAGCAACTGTTACTGTGTGAGTATACATACAGTACAGCTCATGTATAAATATAATACACACACACACACACACATTTTTTTTTTTCTGGTAAAAAAAAAAAAAAAAAAGGGGGTGACGTCTTCACAGACACAGGTCTGGATTCTTTGGATGTATCCCTTGGTGTCTTAGATAAAAAAGCAAAAAAGGGAAAGTGAAAGAAAGGCAGTGTTAGACAGAGTGAGTTCACAGTGTTGGAGGAAAATAGACTGGAACGTCTCCTGAAGCCAGTTACAGGCAGCGGCAGCAGCAGCAGCAGTGGCAAAGTCTTTGTTATGATAAAATCAGGGACCTCTGCAAGCATGCCCTTGATTCTGCAGTTGGCTTAACTCGGCAGGTCACCAAGGGGAGGCAGATGTTGTCTCGAGGCATGTCCTATTGCCTCCTCACGGGCTCCGGCTGGTGTCGCTAAGCTCACAGGTGCAGAGGGGTTGGTGGACTGAGGAGTTGGAGGTGCATTAAGCTGCCGCTCAGCCACGACAGGATGGCACAGGGGATGTTGGGATGAGCAGATATGCTCATTTTGATCCACTGAGGTATAATAATTGATGATCAGCCCTGCTGTCACATCTGTGAGCCACTGGTCCATGACATAATACACCCTTAATGCAACACATGGTGGTGTGGGCAGAGGTGCCATGGGGCGTCATGCTGGCCTCGATTTCATAGGGTGTAAAGAATGACTGATGAAATACACAGTTCTAGGACTTTCTTGAAGACCCACAACTCAAGGAAAACCACCGCGCTTACAGTTTGTTACAATTTATGACTTAAATAAAAAGAAGAAAACCCAATGAATGTGATTACTAAAGGCTGTCAGTTAAAATTATATGCTTAATTATTCATCTCTTTCAAAAATGACTATTTTTCTTTCGGTCTGACAATATAGTGAAGCATCGGTTGAAACAGTGTAACAATACAATATAAAACAGTAGATTTTGGATCATTTCATACATAAGAAAAACAAGAAGCAGTTCAGTGCGGTGCACTATAAAAACACTTACAGGCCACACACATATAAAGTATACGCACTTGGTAAAAGGAGACATTAGCCGTCTTTAATTGCTCATTTTAATGAATCTTTAGAGAATAAAAGAGAATGGTGGCAAAGAATGTTAAAATAAAAAACAACCCCTTTTTAAAGTCCAACTTCATCACTTTCAGCTTAAAACCTGACCTACTTTTTCTCCCGCCGTCTCTACATTTGGTCTTGTTCTATTAAAAAAAAAAAAAATCTGTTTGGTATTTGGTTATTTGATTAATCACCGATTTGCACAGATACACAGTGCACGCAGAAGCATCACACCAAGCGTACAAAGAAAACAGGAAAACAAAAGCGTATACATATACACCTTGATCTGCATAGCTGAGCGAACCTCCCACGTTGTACAACCATAGTTAAGACCTGACATCTCCAACACAAAACGCTACCATTGACAACCTAAGGGTCTTTGAAAGCCTCCACTCGCTGATCTGTCTTCAGCGTGATTCTCGTGCTGAAAAAAAGAACAAACAAAAGCACAACAGCCATGCAGAAGAAGAACATTCCAAAACTGGAGTAGAGAGAAGTGTTTCTCAATAACTGGGTTTATACATAGTGTTATTGCGCCTTCTCAAAAAAATAATGCAAAACACTGAAAAAGTTTGAATTTTTGAGAAAAAATAAAAAAAAAATACCCAAAAGGATCAATAGGCTGCCATTATCCTAGCCACAGTAAACATTGAAATCGCTGAGCAGCTTTGTCTGTTCAGAAAAGGAGCTGTGTTCCGTGTTTGTTGTCATCGTTGGTCGTCAGTGATCCGATCAAATTTTAATCACGCTATTCAGCCTCATTGATTTCAGTTTACTACAGATTGCGTTGAATGAAATATTGTTCTTTTTTTTTCTCCATCAGTGGCAATTACCCAACAATGAGAGTTTGATATCACAGTGAATTCGAAGGCATTGGTGTTTGTGAACGTCGGTTTTTGGGTTATGTATCTGCAGCTTCCAGGACTTGAACATGACAGACCTGCATAAATTCATATTCACAAGACACATGCCTGTATGCGCTCAAGGAGGAGTTCATTTACTTTAATATATCTGTACACCCACGTCTGTATCCTCCGCACACAGATGCAGAATGAAACCGCGAAAACACAAATCATAAGCTTTTCCTCTTGGTGAATGATATATGGTTTCATTCATTCCATAGTGCAGTAGATTAAAGGTGTTGTGTACTGATATGTTAAAAAGTAATAATAAAAACAACCTCCCTGTACAAATATAAGCATCTACAATTCAAGGTTGGAAATATGTTTGCCTACAAGGTTGAAATAGAAAATAATTCAATGTTTTCTGAGGATTCATGGGTTTTTTTTTTCTTCTGAGGACTGCTTTAAATATGGAGAATTGTTGACGGTTCTAATCTTCTGTAGACATGCATCCTGTTTGTTGTTACATCTCTGGTTAGTTTGTATTTTTTGTATGTCTTTTACTATTTCCTGCTAGGTATTACCATTATTATTGTTGTATGTAAATGATTAATATTAATTTTTCTAAATGTGTGTACTTTTACTGATCCCAAGCAAAATCCATCTGTCTTACCTTTGGAGCATCTGCCATCGCTTACAGGGCCGTCCACCTCGCGAGTCACGGGGACTTAGGGACATCTGTCCCAACAGATAGAAAATCAGGATAGGGCCATCCATTCTGTTAACGCTCCACTGAACTCTGTGTTATGTTCACCATAATTTGCTTTTGGTTGCTGCAGCATCCCGGAATATTGCTTTGCAGCAGCTCAGACAAAGTCGACTGGTTGTAATGTGTCCCTTTTCGGCCATTCTGCACGCAGATAATTTGATAAACCCCCAGACGTAATGGCTATGCTGCATCCTGATAAATGTGGGTAATATGACAGGGGACGGAGGATTTCCCTAACAATTTCTGAAGAGAAGTTTGGCTATTAGGATGATTTGATATTTTCTGGAGCGAGTATATTTGATCTGAAAGGTTTTGTTTTGTTTGCCTTTCTCACTTTTTTTATTTTACGGGATGTGATGCATAGTTTGTCTGTTTTGTTTCCGAGATGACTTTTTTTTTTTTTTATGTGAGTGCAGATTTAGTTTGTTCAGGCAATATTTCCTGTTTCAAAATAGTTCCTGCAGTTTTCAACTCATATTCCACAGGGGAACGGCCTTAAGTACAGATAAAACCAAAGAGTGTACACTGATTTCTTGCTCATATGCCATATGCTGTTTCACTTTTCTTAAGCAGAACACTCGGCTGCACACATCCACTGTTATTCATAATACCCTCTTATATATTCTTGAAAACACAAATCAGAATCAACTTAGTGAAACTGACCGTGCACTGATGCAAAAGCTCACTCAGCCAGTCCTCCTTCGCTCATCTTGCTTTCTCTCAATCTTCTCAGGGAAAATGCGTCAGCTGTTCCTTATATGGTAAAATATGCAATCTGTGCCTGCCAGTCTATGAGCAAGTTTTGGGTTAATCCTCATGAATACGTGACTTTGTCTGCATGAATAAATAAAAACCTGCTCACTGGGTAATTGAGGTGCCTTGCCACTAACAAAAGAGGACACTATTTGTAAATGGGATTTTTTTCCCCCCTCATTTAAGCCCAAGGCGATTTATATCACATGAAAGCGCTTACTAAAATCATATTGAAACACTATATAAGTAAGATATGACAATGAAATGTTAGATTCTTCCCCTCAGGACTCTGGAAAACTTATATGTCTGTTATTTTATCATTTGCATCAATTTTGTGGAAGCTAAAATGTAAAAACGCCACAATGTTGTGTGATGGCTATGTTTCGTGCCTTGTGGCAGAAAATATACGAATAAGTCGTAATTTAAGATTGTTCAACACCAGAACCAAAGCCTGGTTAAAGACAAAACACAACTGTTCTCATCTGTAAATATTGTGTATTTTGTGTGGGAGAGAGAGTGAGTGAATGAATACCTCATATATAAATGCAACACTGGATTATCGAATTGTATGGTATGGCCATTTTAAATGATGTATATTTTACATATATTATATTTTTATGCATGGTATGATTGTTTTAAAAGATGTATATTTTATACTTGTACTGCAGTGTTGTGGAAGAGCCCAACCGGGGACTGGAGTTGAGAATTAGCACCAGCTATAAAGTCTATATGCATCACATGAGCTGCAAACTTGTAACTATGTTCGACTGCATTGTTCCTGTCAAATAAATAAATAAATACATTCAAAGTCACTCAGCTGACTCCACTTCCACCATTTCAGAGTTAATATATTTTTGCAACACACTGCTATACTTGATTTATTTAGATCATTGATTGCCTTTAAATATTTGTGGAAAGGGTTTGTGTTTTGTGCTCTCCGCCCAGACATTCGAGGGAGGCGGCTGCATTGTGTGAGTTTTTGAAAAGACCACAAACTAGTTACGTGTCCTCACTCGTCCGAAGTTTATTCAACAACTGCCATTACAATAATGGCCCCAACGGTGCACATGCGTACAACAACTTCCTCTGAGTCAGTATCAATCGATCAAACGTGAAACTTCAAACAAAGCAGTGCATTGCTTGTTTTAAATAAATCCTTTGTAAATGCATTATCTATTTAAACAAAATATGTTACGATTTTAATAACAACCTTTTTAAATGTAATATTAAATTTGTATAAACCTGTATTTTCCTTTATTAAGTAAATACAAATGTAATTATATTGTAGCTGTGTACTTCAGTACCAATATATACAGGGTGGGGAAGCAAAATTTACAATGAACATTTAGTTGTTTTTTCTCAGCAGGCACTACGTCAGTTGTTTTGAAACCAAACATATATTGATGTCATAATCATAGCTAACACTATTATCCATACCTTTTCAGAAACTTTTGCCCATATGAGTAATCAGGAAAGCAAACGTCAAAGAGTGTGTGATTTGCTGAATGCACTCGTCACACCAAAGGAGATTTCAAAAATAGTCGGAGAGTCCATAAAGACTGTTTATAATGTAAAGAAGAGAATGACTATGAGCAAAACTATTACGAGAAAGTCTGGAAGATACTATTAAAGAAGAATGGGAGAAGTTGTCACCCAAATATTTGAGGAACACTTGCGCAAGTTTCAGGAAGCGTGTGAAGGCAGTTATTGAGAAAGAAGGAGGACACATAGAATAAAAACATTTTCTATTATGTCAATTTTCTTGTGGCAAATAAATTCTCATGACTTTCAATAAACTAATTGGTCATACACTGTCTTTCAATCCCTGCCTCAAAATATTGTAAATTTTGCTTCCCCACCCTGTATATATAAAGTTATAATAATACCTGAGAACAAATAGACTTCTTGATGACCCATGGAGAACATTTCAAAGAAATAATGCACTTTTTCCACCTACAAAAATATAAGGCGTTTTAAGCTGTCACATGTGCAGGGCAATGGAAGAGAACAGAGATATTCTTCTATGATAGACAGACTAATATGTTAAGGTCACAAATGTTTCCCTCATGGCTGAGTGATCATCAGAAAGTATTCAGTTTTGTCTTTAGAGTGGCCCCTTTTTGGGCAATTTCATTTTGATTGCATAAGGGATTCCATATGTCGATGCCAGTTTGTGACAGAGCACTTTGCAGTTTCCTAAAATAGTGCCTCTTGAAATGGACTTAAATGGCCAAAAATGTTCCAATATGTGACTTAACTTTGCAATTAGGTTATGGAAACAGACAGTACTGTGTGTAAAGTCCTAGGCCAGTATTTGGTTTGTTGGTTTTATACAGATTTAATGACCACACATGCATTTCCCAATCTCTGCATTAACCCACAAAGACCAAAGAACAGCTGATCTAAAATACTTCATAACTTCTGATCCACTACTCCCATCAATACATGTAAATAATTGGTGTAAAAAACAGTTTGTCATCTTTTCACAGTCATCACATTTGACCCATTTGGACGTTCAGAGGCTCCATAGTTAACGTGGAAACACCGTCATCTTCTACGACATTGATTCACTGGTAAAATCAATAACAGTGGATGGAGACGCTTGTTTTATGTTCTATTAATGATATATTTTGTTGAAAAAGTCAATCTTTCTTCAGTTTTCTCTGTTTTTGATATAATAACCCTCAACTTTAATCTGGGTTTTTATGAACATCTACACAATCAGTCAATTAAATACAGAAAAATACATGATATTCACTGAAAAAAGGGGATAATCTTGTAATAAATGGAGATAAATCAATTAAGAAAAATATATTTGTGAACTGCCATGAAAGTAGCACTGGTTCTTTATGGGTTAAGATATAATTTGGATATAGGGGGAGTATGTACAACAGTAAAATTAAAAGTCTCAGGAAAAAATGAACTAAAGTTGCAGTAACTGTGTGTGACCTCCCTTTGCACTTAACATGTCTTTAACACTTTTGTTCAGACAGATTTATTGCACTATTTTTCTGATGTTTTATACCATTTTTCATTCAAAACATGTCAGATATTTATAACTGTATATGCTGATTTTTGTCTTGAACACAGGGGTCACACTAAATTGTCACTTTAACCTTTAGAACTAATTTAATTCATTTTTTTAAATGTGTCTGTTAAGGCTGTGCACATATTTCTTGTATTTTATTGTCGTATTTGAAGAAAAGAAAATTGGAAATAAATATGTATGCTCATTTCAACCCTGCAAAAACAAAAAACCTAGAGGTGACCTAAGACTTTTGACAAGTCTACTATATAGATGGGTTTAGTGTTGGAGAATGTAAGGACTTTAAAAGTGCTGAAGAACAAAAAAAAAAAAAACAACAGAAATTGTAAAAGTTTTTAATGAAAACATGCTTTATTTAATTGTTTATATCATCTTCTTTGAGATTAATAATCGCCTGGTCAGGAGAGCAGCATAGATATTGTTCCAACATTATATTAAGACAAAACTTTCACACATTAATAAAAATAGATGTGTATCAGGTTATATTCAATAAAAGAAAACATAAAGATTAATGAGGAATGAGATCAACTGGGATTTCAGACTAAATTTGGAAGCAATCATATTAATATATCCTATTTTTTAATATGTGCGGTCAACGTTAATATACTTTTGCTCATTTGTGTGCATAAACAAAGAGTTTAACCTCTGAAAACACTGCTATTTGTTAATTTAATAGCATCTTTATTTACTTTTCTCTGATAAATGTTGTCACCTTCGCCAAAAAGGACATCGCTGGGGTTGTTTATAAAAGAATATTGAATAGAGAATTGTTTTTTTTGTTTTTCCTGATTCATTTGTATCCTCTCAGCTACTGAATGTCTTATATATTTTAACTCGATCTGGTCTGAGATTAAAGCTTTTGTTTTGCTTCTTTTTTTTTTTTTTACTTTTCTCACATCATCTCAACTTTTAAAACATTTGCAATGCCTGTTTGTTAAAACCCAACTAAAAGAGACACTGTGTAATTTACTCACAATATTAAACGCTGTAGCGCGCCAGACTATCTGCTCGATTAAATTAATAGGGTTGAAACAACTTACAATAACAACGAACAATTTCAATAACTATGTTCCACAATAAAGGACTTCAGCTGTTTTTTCAGTGGATGATCAAGGCTTTTTGTCTGAACTTCTCCACATTCAAATTATTGCTCAGAATGTAATACTGAAAACAAAAAGCTGTGATTTTCTATTTTTCACTATTCTTATTTTGATGTGTCAGTGAAACGCTGTGCTTTGCTGAGGGAGTGACAACAATTAGCTTGGTGAGCGTAAGAACCAGTCATGTATCTATGTTTCTATCTTGGGAGACAAGTGTTGTATTGGCCCACAATTTGGGTAGCATTTACTGTAACAGCAACTATTATGATACTTATCTCTGAAGATCTGATGACGAAGAATGCCGAGGGAATAATATAATCAAACTTAGATAGGGCACCTGCAGCTTTTAGCCCGTCATTTACCACCACAGTACACTTTTCTGCTGTTCGATATCACACCAAAGCAAGCCTTGAGAAGTGCATTGATTTCAGTGGGGTCCTCTTCGCCAGTCCTGCCCCTCACGCCTAGTGCTTGACCCACTTATTTTCTCATCTTTCCCTGTTTTCTCATGAGAGTTATGCTTGTATGCTGCTTTTCCCATTACAGTGTGAGTGGATGCAGGCCAAGTATGATTGCATTGCATAGTCTGTCTCTCTCCCTCGCCCACTCTCTCTCTCGCTGACTCACTGAAATACACAAACACTAACAGTCTACCTGAATGAGTTAGGTGATACCGGCTCAGTTAGCCAGCGGAATAAATCACCAGACAAATTGACATACAGTATACGCCACAGGAGAGACGGGCTTTAAAGATGTCATAGAACATTGCATATGAGGACTTCAGCCATGATGGATATTGACAGAACACTGAACCTGTTAAGACTAAACCAAGGGCCCATATTGAGCGAGTTGCAAAATAACACTGACCATAAGGTGCTGGGCAGTCCCTTAGCTGTGCAGTCATTGTCAGGGAGTACCTCCTGTGCTCAGAGTATACTTTAAACCAGGGGTCTCACACTCATTTTCTTTCAGGGGCCACATTCAGCTCGATTTGATCTCAAGTGGGCCAGACCAGTAAAATAATAGCATAATTACCTATAAATAATGACAACTCCAAATTTTCGTCTTTGTTTTAGTCCAAAAAAAAAACCATTAAATTATGAAAATACTTACTTTTATAAACTTTCCTAACAAAAAAAAAAAATTAATAACCTGACAAAACTGAAATGTCTTAAGAAAAATAAGTGCAATTGTAACAATATTATGCCTCAACTTATCTTTCATACATGTGCATTATGGATCGGACCTAAAAAGACACTAAACACGTAGTAATAGGCAGAAAATTGTTAAAATTGTGTTTAATTTTCTTTAGACCAGGGGTCTCAAACTCATTTTCTTTCAGGGGCCACATTCAGCCAGATTTGATCTCAAGTGGGCCGGACCAGTAAAATAATAGCATAATAACCTATAAATAATGACAACTCCAAATTTTCGTCTTTGTTTTAGTCCAAAAAAAAACCCATTAAATTATGAAAATACTTACTTTTATAAACTTTCCTAACAAAAAAAAAAATTAATAACCTGACAAAACTGAAATGTCTTAAGAAAAATAAGTGCAATTGTAACAATATTATGCCTCAACTTATCTTTCATACATGTGCATTATGGATCGGACCTACAAAGACACTAAACACGTAGTAATAGGCAGAAAATTGTTAAAATTGTGTTTAATTTTCTTTAGACCAGGGGTCTCAAACTCATTTTCTTTCAGGGGCCACATTCAGCCCGATTTGATCTCAAGTGGGCCGGACCAGTAAAATAATAGCATAATTACCTATAAATAATGACAACTCCAAATTTTCGTCTTTGTTTTAGTCCAAAAAAACCCCATTAAATTATGAAAATACTTACTTTTATAAACTTTCCAAAAAAAAATAAATAAATAACCTGAAAAAATTGAAATGTCTTAAGAAAAATAAGTGCAATTGTAACAATATTATGCCTCAACTTATCTTTCATACATGTGCATTATGGATCGGACCTAAAAAGACACTAAACACATAGTAATAGGCAGAAAATTGTTAAAATTGTGTTTAATTTTCTTTAGACCAGGGGTCTCAAACTCATTTTCTTTCAGGGGCCACATTCAGCCCGATTTGATCTCAAGTGGGCCGGACCAGTAAAATAATAGCATAATTACCTATAAATAATGACAACTCCAAATTTTCGTCTTTGTTTTAGTCCAAAAAAAAACCCATTAAATTATGAAAATACTTACTTTTATAAACTTTCCTAACAAAAAAAAAAATTAATAACCTGACAAAACTGAAATGTCTTAAGAAAAATAAGTGCAATTGTAACAATATTATGCCTCAACTTATCTTTCATACATGTGCATTATGGATCGGACCTACAAAGACACTAAACACGTAGTAATAGGCAGAAAATTGTTAAAATTGTGTTTAATTTTCTTTAGACCAGGGGTCTCAAACTCATTTTCTTTCAGGGGCCACATTCAGCCCGATTTGATCTCAAGTGGGCCGGACCAGTAAAATAATAGCATAATTACCTATAAATAATGACAACTCCAAATTTTCGTCTTTGTTTTAGTCCAAAAAAACCCCATTAAATTATGAAAATACTTACTTTTATAAACTTTCCAAAAAAAAATAAATAAATAACCTGAAAAAATTGAAATGTCTTAAGAAAAATAAGTGCAATTGTAACAATATTATGCCTCAACTTATCTTTCATACATGTGCATTATGGATCGGACCTAAAAAGACACTAAACACATAGTAATAGGCAGAAAATTGTTAAAATTGTGTTTAATTTTCTTTAGACCAGGGGTCTCAAACTCATTTTCTTTCAGGGGCCACATTCAGCCCGATTTGATCTCAAGTGGGCCGGACCAGTAAAATAATAGCATAATTACCTATAAATAATGACAACTCCAAATTTTCGTCTTTGTTTTAGTCCAAAAAAAACCCATTAAATTATGAAAATACTTACTTTTATAAACTTTCCTAACAAAAAAAAAAATTAATAACCTGACAAAACTGAAATGTCTTAAGAAAAATAAGTGCAATTGTAACAATATTATGCCTCAACTTATCTTTCATACATGTGCATTATGGATCCGACCTACAAAGACACTAAACACGTAGTAATAGGCAGAAAATTGTTAAAATTGTGTGTAATTTTCTTTAGACCAGGGGTCTCAAACTCATTTTCTTTCAGGGGCCACATTCAGCCCGATTTGATCTCAAGTGGGCTGGACCAGTAAAATAATAGCATAATAACCTATAAATAATGACAACTCCAAATTTTCATCTTTGTTTTAGTGCAAAAAAAACCCATTAAATAATGAAAATACTTACTTTTATAAACTTTCCAAACAAAAAAAAAATTCAAATAACCTGAAAAAGCTGAAATGTCTTAAGAAAAATAAATGCAATTGTAACAATATTATGCCTCAACTTATCTTTCATACATGTGCATTATGGATTGGACCTACAAAGACACTAAACACGTAGTAATAGGCAGAAAATTGTTAAAATTGTGTGTAATTTTCTTTTGACCAGGGGTCTCAAACTCATTTTCTTTCAGGGGCCACATTCAGCCCGATTTGATCTCAAGTGGGCCGGACCAATAACCTATAAATAATGACAACTCCAAATTGTTGTCTTTGTTTTAGTGCAAAAAAAACCCATTAAATTATGAAAGTACTTACTTTTATAAGCTATCCAAACAAAAAAATATAAATTACCTGAAGAAACTGAAATTTCTTAAGAAAAATAAGTGCAATTTTAACAATATTATGCCTCAACTTATCATTTCTACATGTGCATTATGGATCAGATCTACGAAGACACTAAACATTTAGTAACAGGCAGAAAACTGTTAAAACTGTGCTTAATTTTCTTTAGACATTTCAGGTTGTTCATATTTGTTCAGGTTATTCACATTTTATTGTTACAGGATAGTTTGTAAATGTAAATATTTTCATAATTTAATGTTATTTTTTGCATTAAAACAAAGACAAAAATTTGAAGTTATCACTATTTATAGGAATAGTGTAATATCATTTTTTTTTTTACATCAAACCAAGAAGAAAATATGCAGTCATTATTTTTTGTAGGTTATTACACTGTTATTTTACTTGAGATAATAACGGTCTGTATGTGAAACCTGAACTAAAATGAGTTCAACAGCCTTGACTGTGGAATTTTTACACTTTGTTAATTCATCCCACGGGCCGGATCGGAACCTTTGGCAGGCCGCACTTGGCCCCCGGGCCTCATGTTTGAGACCCCTGCTTTAAACAAATCAAAACTGAAATGTAATGCACAAACAGTACACATTCGAACATTGACGTGAAACCTAAAAAAACACCAGATGGACTAGAAACCAAAACAGAAAAAAAGTCTTTGTCATATTCATGAGCATCTGCATAATTTCCATATTATCCATTCATATCACTGACATTCATTATCAGTGTGTAGCTGAAGAAAAAAAGAACATAAATAAGTTATAGTGCACATCAGGTGCTGAATACAACAGTAGAATGCAGTATTTAGCAACAGTTCAGTGTTGACAGATCAGCATTATATACAGCAAACAGGAAACCTCTATATTTATATGTGAACATAGGCAGGCTATACCGGCCAATCTTCTCCCACCGTAAGAAATTCCAGACAGAACTGACTTGGTTATATTTTTAAGCAAACAGTAAATAATTTTGCTATATATTTGTTCTAGTTGTGTGCAATGACACAGAATGCTACACTTGGCCCGAGGCAGCCTCACATAGTCTGGCCAGGCAGGGCAGACTTACATGTAACACTAGTTTGGTGACATAAAAAAAAAAAGCTGAAAATCTGTATTTCTCACATTAGTGGTTGTAGATTCAGGAAGAAGAAAACTGAAGTACTTTGTTGATCCAGTAAACCATTGTAAGAACTCACTTAAAGAAGCAGATTTTGCCTGTTGGGCCAGAGGTTAAGTCAGGTTTCACTATAAAAGTGGTATTAAGACAGATTTTGTGTGCCTCATTTCATTGTTGTGTGATTACTTACCTTGCTATGAGGGGACTCTGAGGGGAATAATGCGATACTGCGCTTTGCATCGTTTAATAAATTGGGTTTTAAAAGTCTAAAAATTGTCCTGTACACTATATGACAAAGACAAATCTTAGATTGTCATTGGTTATTTGATGGATGTTTTAAAGTCTGCCTCTCTCTCCCGCTCTGATACTTCTTCAGCCAGATAGGATAAGGCCAGAGGAAGGCATGCAGGCAGCAGAGTTTAAGGCGGGAGTTTAGGTTTCTTTGGAAGGCTGCATAATATTTCTTAATAGGGTTGAGAGCAGGCTTGAGGCAGGTCTGTGGAGATTCTCCCTTCCTCTCCCGGATTATCATTTTTAAACAGCTTCCTTGGGAGCATCCAAAATGAGCATTATAAAAGCCGGGGTTGAAAAAAAAAAAAAAAAAAAAAGACCTTACCAATTTAGTTATTTCACCAATTTATTTCCTTCCATATGATTTGCTGAATGTACTGCTTACCCTTATTCAGGCAAGTTCTGCTTCATTTGTCCTAAAGAAAGGGTTCGCTATTTTGACAACTAGTCGCTTGGATAATATTTCGTTTTTTCAACATTTGACACATACATTGCAGATATACACATATATTTAAACTACTGGGAAAAGGCTGCTATCAACATAGTGCAAGGATGATACAAAGACATGCAGAACAATGGAAAAGTCTTGGTTTAGTTTTATTGCTTTTTGCAGGGCTGAAATGAGCATACATTTAATTATCATTCTTTTTTCTTTAGATATAACAAGAGAATACAGGAAATGTGTGAAGCCTTAAAATACACACAAAACGCCTAACAAAATGAAACTTTTGTTTTTACTGCTGTACATACTTCTTATTTATATATATATATATATATATATATATATATATATATATATATATATATATATATATATATATATATATATATATATATATCCTCCTGAGACCCAGCAATGCATTTTTGTCCTCTGCAGGGGACAAGAGTTTCACAGTTTTATTGGGAAAAAAAAAAAAAAAAAAACGCTGTCCACTGCAAAGGACAATCCATAAAAATGTTAAAAATGCATCTGAAAAAACTGTTGCATTGTGCTTTTTCCAATAAAGGCAATTATTTATTGTAAAAAACAAACAAACAAAAAAAAGCCAAGTTTTTTTTCTGAGAGAGAGAGAGAGAGAGAGAGAGAGAGAGATAGATAACGCCTATGAAATGGATAGAGTTTATTTTGATATGTATAGCATTTTTGTGTTTTGTGCAGGCTTAGTCATAATTTATTTTGATGGTTTTAATAATAATAATAATAATAATAATAATAATGGATTGGATTTCTATAGTGCTTTTCAAGGCACCCAGCGCACTGATATGTGTAAGATTTGTTAAGCTTACTTATGGGACATGGGAATTTATGGTCAATAAAAACATAGGGTAAGGAGGCAGGGGTATATAACTGGAACCTCATCCCACTCTTTTTTGAATATGTTTTCTTTTTTATATAAATTTTTCTTGTTGTATTGATTTTAATGTTGATATTTGAAATAAACAATCAATCAATCATATATCCAGATTGTAAATGCATATGTCTGGCCATTATAACCAACAAACCTAATGTTTGTGTAAGACTTTTACACAATCGTAATGTTTTTTGTTAAAGTATTCATATAAACTCGGTAATTTCTGGAACAGTGTGATCTTCCTACTTCATTTTCCTGAATTATTTGTTCATGCAGTTGACATCATTAACATTAAGTGACATATATAATTAGGTTCTTTGAAAACTAGAAATTAAAATTAAAATTCTGAATAACTTGTTCCATGCCTATTATATGAAGCAGCTGCCTTTTCTGCTGTTGGTGTCTGGGTCATACATGTAAGACAAAGCTTCTGAGGAACAGCTGGAAAAGATGAACTTCTCCAGGTTCCTCTTTTCTGATTTTCCTTTCTCAGCAACAGCATTTGCATTTTTCAACAGAGGCAGGATTTGAGCAAAGAGTGTGATTGCTCTCTTTGCTAGTTAAATGTTTAAAGAAGACATGCAATTTGAATTGCTGCAGAGCTCATCAATATGAAATTGGACTAGTGGAGGGAAACAAAATGTAAGTAGGCAGCCTAGCCCTCACTATGCCCAAATCCTACACTCCATTTTCCAGCACTGCAGATTTTCAAGGGAAAAAAAAAGTCTTAGGCTCAAGGAAAAAAAAAAGTCTTTGGCTATAGTACTTCACCTTCCGGAGGCTTTCCCTGTTATCAATAGCGTAAATGCTTGCAATTGCATTTAAGAGTATCTGCTGGGTGAATCTGGAATGAAAGCAGAGTGGCTTTTAGAAGACGAGCTGAAATATTAATGTTTATATGGAAAAAAACAACCACTAAAGTGATTTGAGAATCTAATGATAATGAATCTCACTGTGTTAATCAATCACATTTCCACATTAAAGTCTCAGGAGATAATGTGTTAACTGACAACAACAAACATGTCTGTTAACTAGCGTGAAGCATCCCATATAGGGAGAACTTCATCGGACCCCTGAGCTTGTTATCTGTCGCTCAAAAGTGATCCAATAGCATTCATAATGCTGCTAAAGCCCACCCGTTGTTTTCTGGCCCCAAATCCTGCTGTGCTTGAAGATGTGTCTGTAGCAGCAAATTATTGAATTGTATTTTCCACTTTCATGAGTTGTCAGCAGACTTACAACAAATAGGATTTCCTAATATAATTAAGATTACAGGAGGGACAGGAAACCAGGAGTGGATATGAAGTAAAGAAGGATGCCACAAGCAAATAAGAGGGATCAGACTTTTGACAAGTATTGCCGCCTTTGTAATAACTTTTAACACAAACGTTGCTCAGTGGGAAGAGATCATTTGTATGGAGAGCACCTGAGTTCAAAAGACTTTCTGTCATCGACGTCTTCAGCTGATAAAATGCAAAAGGCAGCAGGGCGAAAGGGAGCCATTTGCAGAGTTGACAGATTCCATCATGGATGACTTTAGCATACCTGAGCGCTGCTCTTTGCCTGCCTTCTGCGTGCCCTCTGTGAGCGAGAGGGGCGATGAATCAAGCTTTATGGGCCTTCAGAATGCCGGAGAGGCCAATCTGTGCGAATGGCTGTTAAAATTCGACATAACTTGACCAGGACCTTTTAACAAGCTGGAAGCCATGCAACACCCACAGTCCAAGATGCACATGTGTATTGTTCTCTCATCCAGTTTGCCCTGATAAACTGCTCACTGACTGCCCAAATAACAAACTTAGCTACCATAAGTTTTTCAGAAAATAAATATTTCTCCTGCATCTCAGTCTGTGGTCTGCCTTGACTTGCTCTCTGACTTTTTATTGCTCGCAGTGATGGAGGAATAGCCTCTGATCCTAGGCTCAATTATGTTTTTTTTTTTTTTCTCAAACCATTGTCTAGTTGAATTCCTCCTTTCTAACAAAACATAGGAAGAGCGAGATAGTAAAATGAAACTATACAACATATTATTTTCTGATTTCTAATACAGTGGCTGGAACAGGAGGAGAAATCATGTGCTATGTTATTGTTTCATTATGATCCAAAGCTGATGAGTTAATCTCTTTGAAGTTGTTTCCCTTTCATTACTAAACTCCCCAAAGCACTGCAGGAAAGCAAAATACACACACACACACACACACACACACATCACAAAGTTGAGGAAATTAAAAATCATAAAAATGGTAACTTAATAAATCTGACAACTACAACTGAAAATTTTGTACGTGTGAAATCAAAAGACAATGAATGCAACATTGCCTGTTCTTTGCTTATATTTTATACATGTAAAGCATTCACAAGTGTCTCTGTATTATTAATGACAGCGCTTTGCTTATAGGACAGACATGTGCAGGTACATCATGTGTACTTGCATTTTTCGTTTAACAATCGCATTTAGAATAAACTACAATACTCGTACTAGTAAAAAAAAAAAATCTATTTTTACAGTTTGAGTCATCATGTTTGATCATATTCACAGTTAGCCATTTGTCTCCCAGGATGAACACTTTTTATGTCGATGATGAAATTATGTTGCTCCTGCTTTTATCTACATTTTCAGAGTATTTCTTTTTTAACTGTGCACTAAAGTGTTATTTCTTCTTCCTTCCAGGTGCCTAGTTACCGTTAAATGTTTCTTTTTTTTTTTTCATCTGCAGGGTCTTATTGAGAGGTTCTAGCCTATTACAGTGATTTTACTTTTATATGTTCATCATGTTACCTTGACAACAGACTTAGCTAATCAATAGAGCAATAGCGTGAGGGGCACAACTGCTGGGCCATAGGAAAGCTCAAACCGATGCACATAAATGGTTATATCACCTGGATTTTGGTGTGTGATGTCTCTTCACTCTGATCTTCCCTCTGAATATTTTGTTGATGTTGTGAGGTCACATTTTCACACTGCTGTACCACGTGTGTATGTGTTTGTGTGTGTATGTGTGCGTTTTTGCCAGTGGTGTGGCAATCATAGGGAATAACACAGCTCCATGATTGCACACTGCCCTTGAAAAAAATTCTATTCCCAGTTGAACTCAAAACAGCCCGAAGCCTTTCTCACCAAACTCAATATTTTTCCTGTATACATTCTGCTATAGGTGGACAAGAAACATAAACAAAAAGAAACAGTAGTATTTGTGCCACTGGATTACAGTGGAACACCTACTGTACAGTATAACTCCACTGTTAATCCCACACACACGGAAATGTTGTTATTTATCAGATGAATCAGTAACTATGTAGTGTGATTTGTTTCATTCACTAGGTTATTGTATCAGTGAGTATGAATACAAACAAGTATACATTTTATTTTATCATGTCTATGGAGTAAAACTCTATGTATTCAGAGAAATTTGATTTAGTGGGTTCCAGGTTAAGTGCTATTTTCATCCACATGTCAGCCGGTTTGGTATTTTTTTCTTGAAGCATTTTAGATCTGACATCCTTTTCTTCTTGTTAAATGTCACTGACAGGTTTTGACATGAAAACTTAAGTTAGCAGTATCCAACCTGTCATACTGTATTTGTAAACAGCTTACGTTTCCTTCTGCGAGCTTAGGGGAAAGGAGGTGAAGCCTGACAGCAGACAAGGGTTTTTAACAAACATCCCCACATGCATACATAATGCCCCATTTCAAAAAAGAGAAAGTTTGCCGCTCCATTTAATATGAAGCATTTCTGCGAGCGCCCAGAGGATACCTTCTGTCCGCAGCTTCTATGTGCTGCATGCACGATACTTGGCAACCTTGAGTCTTACTATATGGGAGCACAGTTCACCACGGCCCCATCTATGCATCAGCAGAATGAGTGATTTAGTGTAATGAGATTATGTTGCAGAAGAATCTGTGTGCCCATGCAGAGTCAAACTTTCTTGGAATAATCCATCTCATGATGAATTACCTTTAGTTTTTGTAGTGTGCTGGACAAACTTTAAATGTTAAAGCATTGGCTACATCAGCTGCTACACGCTGTGTCCGTGTTGCGTGGATATTGATTTATGTAGCTTAGTGGTAAGATTGGTGTCCTACACAGCAGCAGACAAGGCCGATAGAAATCCTGTGGATTTCTATGGCTCAAGCAGGTTTAACTCATCAGCAGAATAGCAATCTCTTAGGTCCTCCGGGAGTTGGACTCGGGATACATCAAGGGCAGGTGTGAGGAGACAGGTGACCCCGTGACCTTTGTCTCCCACTATCTGACCTTGGAACGAGATTTCTGTCTCCAAGCTCAGACTTAAATCCTCCCCACTAGATCAATTCGATGATGTATGGAGGTTTAGGCAGGAAGCCTGGGATAAAAGCTCAATATCGAAGTGTAAAGAGACACATGGGACTTGGGGTAACTGTTAAGTCACCTCCCTGTTTTCTCCACATTTTAGAACTGCTTAATTCAGCAAAAACCACACAACCCCCGATATGAGGTATATGTACCTCTGATTAGCATCACCCCATCACAGTCTCATATATTATTGGCTTAATGAGCCTTATTCAGGCTAAACAGATCATACAGTATATCACCCCTCCCCCTAAAAACCCACACATGCATGCATACACCCCAATGTGTGCACGCACAAACATGAGGAAAGAAAAGAAATCAGACAAGATTCACTTCAGCACTCAGTGTGACCAGAGACTAAGAATCATTTCTTGTCAAAACATAATTTCTGGATGCAGTGGTGATCTATAAACAACAAAACATCTGCTCAAACTCTGAAAATATTTCACAAGCAGGTTTATGAATACAGAAGAGTATACAGAATGGCTGGACACACAATAAAAAGCAGTTAGAGAATAAAACTGAACATGTGTTGCACAATTTTTACTTACCGTCTTACCCATTTACATACTAATTTACTGTGTTGTTCTGTGGGTGTCCATTGCCCAAAGATGTGGGTGTAGAAAATATTGTGGTTATAAAACAATCAGCTCTGTATAGGTTATGGAGCTTGTAGTTGGAGTAAATGTCTCATAGGCACATACGTTTTACAGCTGAATGGAGGATTATTTGAGAAAATCCCAATCCAACTCTAGAGTGTTTTGAGAAGGTGTACCAAAAAAAGATCTTAATATTCGTACAGACATTTAATGAATGAGGTCATCTCTAAAATGTGTTGTTTTGACTGTGGGTTTTTTTTATATGAAGGATTTTCCTCAAAACATGAGTTAAAATCGTACAAATATTTGGCAGACGTGGCTGAAACATCAACCAGGTGGTGGGATGAAATTTCTCACCTTTGGAAGGAGCGAAAGTAAGCAGATGGCAGGCCTTTAGGGTCCATAGCACATTGTCGACAACGAATTACAGACCAGAGGGGAATGGGATGGCTGATAACCTCCATCTCATGGTTCCATCTGCTGAATCCTAAGCAAGGACAGTACATGCAGACATGCAAACCCAGACGCTTACATCTTGTAGGCCTGGTGTAAAGTTATATAAGTGGTGCTAAGTCTCATATTGTTTCCAGCAATGCAGTGCATAAAGTACCAAAACATTTTAATATTTGTCAAAGTCTAAAACATGATGCATTTATTATTAATTATAGTTTGAATAGTATTGTTTTGCACAGCCATAATTGTATAAAAGCTCATAATATATGTATGATAATGATGTTCAGAAAGATTCAACCTTACATGTCTTACAATCTGTGTCTGACTGGTTTTCAGGACAATTCAAAGCCCATCTGTTTGGCTCTTAGGGTGATCTTGGAGAAAAGGCTTTAAAAAAAGGCAAGAAAAGCAATTGTCAGAAAACATATGCCAGGCTAGTCCTTTGTCTTCTTGAAACAAAATGGTTAGCCATGTTCCTGTATAGTCACCAGGTTTCAAAATAGGCCTTCATCACAATGCGACTATCTAAATCCTATTGTGGCAGAAAAGCCCAATGTTCTCAGAATCAAATAGTAAAGGAAAACTGTTGTTTCTAATTGCAATTCTCCTACTATATTCTCCAACTGGGTGTAATCTAGCTCCATTCATGCCCATGGTAATCAGTCTGCACTGCAGAATTACCACCAAACATAATTCAGGCTGTTATAATTACACAACAGGCATTGGCAGCAGCCTCCAAAGCCATCACTATAAACTACATAGATACAGTTGGTTGTTTTCATTTAAGTATTAATATCTGAGAGCGATGGTGGACATTTATATTTAAATTATTTCATCCGGCTGGGTTGAAATTGCTGCCTCTGCTGCAGCCAGCCCTCACTCTCAACAAAACCTGCTGCCTCCACAATATTGTTCAGCCTATTTGTATGTGACAGGAGGTCCTCTCCTGCCACGCTTCTATGAGGAACGAGTACAGTAAGAAATCAAAGCCTCTGCCGAAACAACAGCTGTTTCTACTTATGTAATGGCTGCAGGATGACTGTTCATATCCTGGCTCGTTGAAGCTGTCACAAATCATTAATCTTGGGCCTGTCTGTGGGGCCATGCTGTCAAGTTGTTTTTGGGCATCTGTGTCTAGACAGAAGCAGGACACATCATTTAAGCTGCTCTTCACACCTTTACAATATTACAAGGTAGTTTAAAATAATCTGACCTCACCTGCAGCTCTCACCGTGTCACACTAAACCATATTAATTAAATGTCACTGTGGTTCTTTGTGCGAGGTTGATATGTGCACATATATAACTACATAAGATTAATAACATTTCACACCATTTAGAACATCCCTTTTTCTCTTTTGGACAGTAAAAACGCACATGAATCTATCAAGTGAGCACTAAGGAGAGCAAATGCACGTTTCTTCATGGCCAGGTTTTTGCTCCCCTGAGTGAATGTTTTGATAATAACACACTGCAACATGGAACCCTGTCGAGTCAACTCAGACCCAATACCACATCAAGGGGCTTAGCTGGAGCATTAGTGAGGTCTTAAGTAACTTCTCAATACTGCAAGCCTCAGAAGAGACACAGAGAGGGACTATATGCCCTCTACTGGTAGTTAAAAGCAGAAAATATACATACTGTCTGATACTGGCATATTCTATGTACTTGGTTTATAATATAACCTATTTATAGACTGTCACACTTAATTTATGTTCAGGATTTAGTGGGTGCAGTTTGACTACTTGATTTTTTTCTTAATTTTGCCACATAGAGTATAAGTGACAGGCCATTTAAATGTTCAACAGTACATTTCCATAATCAGGCGAATTAAGAGAAAAGTGAAGTATTTGATTTTATGTTGCTGTGTATATCTGATTTAACAAAGGTTGTGATTTTTTTTTTGTTTATTTTTTTCATCATCTTACTCCTGATATATTACAAATTACATCAAATGTATAATTAAAGCATTGAACCGTTAAAGGGAAATGTACAGTTCAGCTCGGTTCATAATTGCTTTTTCAAAGACTAGCCTTGGAAGTAATTAGAGGTCGAAGTAAAAACATTAACCATTCAGATAATCAGCCTGCCATTAACACCTTAGGGGCTGTATTCTGTTATCAACCTGACCCTTCTCGAAAAACACACTCCCCCTCCCTTACTCATGGACTTTACTGTTTAGACAAAAAGTGTTTGTGGATTGATTAGTACAAAGGTCACCGTGTAATACTCTCTGCATATTTGTGGTTTGGGCTGTTATTGACTAAATAAAATGTATGGCATCATACTTGGAGCACTTTGTTCCTCAGCTCCGTGTTGAGTTAAACTAATCACCCAGTCTATTTTTTCCTGAAACAAAATCTTCTTTATTGCTTGACCTTTCGTGTGGGGCCATTGACAAACTTGTGATTGAGTGTGAATTTCATTATGTAGAGAAACTCATCTTTATTGATCAAATTAAGAGGCAGGCAGAGGCGAAGAAAAAAAGGCTGAAAGGTGTATTCTGGTGAATATAATTATATTCATTGGGTTCACAACCACCATGTCAACCCAGGGACCTCTCTTTTTTTCATATTTCAGCGTGAATTTGCTTAACTGGAAAGATATGGCCTTGATGAATGAGTGGATGTTAATTCAGGGTTTCACTTTACACTCTAACAACTGACTTGGTGAATATATGGATAATAGTCGAACCATACAAAAGCCGTCAGGAGGTGCTGTCTACATCGATTAATGTCTATTAGTGGTTCAAAATAATGAGGTTTGTTCCACATGATGTTTGTCAGACTCATCTGCAGTCTGACCATATGGTCCATGTTCATTTGGCAACAGGTATAAAGTGCAAATCACTGTGAATAATGTATGCCTGCTTTCACATGTCAGTACCTTGGCTGCTTTAAAGAAAAACAATACTTTGCTTTCACTATGAAGTCATGCAATTTTATTTATGGTTAATTTAATTTATTTACAGTATTTCAGCTTCAATAATTGATGCGCCATTCATGGGCCGCTCTTTTCACACAGAAGGAAGACGGCATCCTATTTAATTTTGTTATTTTCCCATTAAAACCTGAGAAAACATCAAAGGCAGAAGATTTAATTAACAATGTGAAGAGTCTGTGTACAGCCGTCTGCATTTTGCAAATTACTCTTTGCTGAGAATAAGAGACTTATCAGGTCCATACAGACATCGCTGCACACCTCAAAAGAAGTTGTGTTGACACAAGGAAGGGGAAAATACATGTCTCCCCCAGACAGAATTATCCACTTCACAGGTATTTTCAGTTTACAGTTTCCAGGTTGGAAAATTAATACCCTTTCTTCTTCCACCAGTAGAGTTTACAATTCTTTGTTGTGTGCTCTATGAAGTGAGGAGTGAAGGAGGAATAGAAGTGGAGTTAAGTATTTATATAGAATATCATCATGATTTTGAGTTTAGCTCAGTTGTTGATAATTGTTTATGACTGGAAGGAGTTGCCAGGAAGCTGTTTCATAATCATTATTCCCTATTTGCCACTTTAGTTTGGGAGCTCTCAGTCTGTTTATCAGTACTAAATGTTAAGATGAGCAATATAGCTTTGCAACCACAGAGAAGTGCTCTTAACATGTTCAGTAATGACAATGACTGATGAAAATGGAAAGAAATACCAACTGGGGCATGCTAACCACTTTATATTCTAATTGTCCCACCTTGTTCTTTGAGGACTTACAGTATATGGATCAAATAGTAATGGAAATGAGGAGGAAAAGAGCCAAACTCAGCCCTCGCGGTCTCAGATTGTTAGGATTTTGCAGCTTTGCACATACTTTATTTGAAGATCTCTCTTACCTTTTCAGTTTTTCTAAATAACTCAGTGTCTGAAGGTGAGGTATGATGTCTGATTAAATTTCCATAATGAATTATGAATAGCAATGACTAGGGTCACATGCTGGTAAATTAGTAAATTAGTTTATTCTACTTGTCAAAGAGATGGATTGTTAACAACCAGCCTTCTTTTAGTCTCACATCAATGAGGACTCCCTGACTGAGACCTGCAGTAAATAATACTTGATTGTGGCGGAAAGATGGGCGAGAGATAATGAAAGAAATGCTGCAAATCCTGCTGTAGGAAACCATCACCAGATGATGACCAACATGTACACGTCTGGTTTTAAAACACCTTCCTATATAGCTTCCTAATGCCCCTTTTCTTGTTGTGCAGAAGCTGCTTGATCCAACATATTCTTTAATAAAGCAGAGGGCTCGAAACTGTCGTCTCAAGTTGGGAATTAAATGGGGGAAAAAAATAAACAAATAAACAAAGAATAGAAAAGGCAAGCAGGAGAATAACAAGATAGAGACAGACAGAGAGAGTAGAGGCAAAGACACAAGGAAGGGGGAGAAAATAATTTTATCTTCTTTCTAGGAGTGACACCTCTAGCCAATTCAATATCATACCTATGTTTTGTTGCAGTGCTCCTCCTCCTGCTTGACATTTCTGGGTTAGAAAGTGCCTATTACAGCTTACCATTACCATGTTTCACATAAATTCATATTATGATATTTCCGCAGAAATGGTATTTTTCCACACTCCAGAAGTAATCTTCTATTATTCTGGTTATGTGCAATGAGTGAAGCCCCCATAGGTAAAGGAAAGAAAGATGAAGGTGGAATGTTGTCATTAGAGAAATGTCACATTTGATAGATTCAGTTTAATTACAAGCATGTATTAAGTTGTTCTTAACGTCTGTGCATTATGTCGGCAAATGCCATGTTTTGAATGACAATTCACATTATTTCATGGAACAATGAAGACACAATATGTGCCTGTCTATGTTTTACCTTAATAATCCTTTTAATTATACTTTATATCAATCATGAGTGGCCTTTAGTAGCTTTTTCCGTGAGAAACCATGTTCATGCAAAGAACAATAAACCCATCAAAACACGAATGACACGCACTTTAAAACTGGCACACTGTTAATATTAAAGGTACTAAAGATGCACCGCTACTGCTAATAATTAGACTAATAATTATTATTATTCTAATTAAACATTAAGCTTGCTTATTTATTCCTGATTCTCCGTACTGACTTTAGAGCGCACCTTGATTGTTTATTGCAGATGATAGGTATCGTTGAGTGTGTTGGCAGGGAATACTGGGGAGTGGGGGTTGTGAGTGTATGTCATCAATCAGCATTAACCATCAGCTCTGAGATATTGACTGATGATTCACCATGGCAGAATCTCCTCTGACTCTAAAATGAAAGGCAGCAGCGGTAACGGCGGCAGCAGCATCGTGAGGCAGAGACACTCAGTTGATTGGCACCTCATTGAGTCTGGCAGGGGAGCCTTTGATTGCACTAGCTGTCAATATCACATAATTGTTTTTCTTACATACATGGTGCCCTCTGTTTTTTGCAGCAGGGACGACTAGTGCGCTTGTCTGTATGGTCTTGTGCAGCTATTTTGTGGGATATATTTGCAGTTTGCATTCTTAAAGGATTAAAAAGCATATTGACAGTAATGTAATAACCTGTTTTACAGAACATGACTTTATGGCCATATTGACCCTCTTGTTTATACTGGGAGAAAAAAATGCACTATTTCTAAACTAACATTCAGCATCATTCAACTTGTCATTATAAAATTTGTGCAAGATTCATAACCCACACTGGACAGCTAGATTAGTTGCATATGGCTGTAAATCTGTCCTTCACAGCTACCCTAGGGTGTATCAGTGCAGCCAGTTATGCCTTGAAGCTTTAATTGGGCCCCTTTCAATTATCACATTAAGTGTGTTACCGGAATACTACTGAGCACACTTCTGTCTCGACAAGGGTGAATTCAGTGTGTATTCACTGAAGTCAAGCTCAAATTGAGTTTAAATTTCTTGTTAAATGGCACCCATAACTGCCAGTGGAGCTGTTCAGGGCTGAGAGAGTAACCCCACTCTCCACCCCAAGGTCAGTGAAGAAGCCGCGATTTAATTGAAATTGAAACTGTCTACCTGATAGTTTGAAATAATTAGCAATATCAGAGCGAAGCAGGGAAGAGACAGGGATGAACAAAAATAAAAAGGACATCAGCCAAGATAAAAATGGCAGACTGGTGGCAAGTCATCAATTCTAGTGAATTGAATGTCACTGTGATTGACTGGACTTGACTCTAGATGTCACACATGAAACTCAAACAAGTGATGCTAACAAGAAATATGATATAGAAACTTTGGCAGAAGTTCAAAGAGGTGATCGCACCGTTTTAGACAAAAAAAAAGGGATTTTTTTCAGACTGAGTGGCTCTGACCTGGGGTCTCATGCAAAATAAGAGACTCAATAAGCGACTAAATGTTCATGGAAACTAAGCCTCTTGTCTCTGCTGCACACATTATTATGGATGCATGACTCCCAAAATCATCTGCCCTGTCCTAGTAGCTTTCTCCTCCCACCCATAAAACAAACTCTGCCACCCCTTAGCCCTGAAAGACTTGAGAAGTCACTTCTGCCAGGCCCAGCATTTCCGCACCAGTTAATAAAGAGGAAATGAATTGTATCAGTGTTGCTGTCTTTGCTCATAGTGAATAGGAAATTATCATAGAGATGGGTATTGGTACCTTCACACACTGAATTACATAGAGAGTGCGCTTGTTTCTGTCCCTGTCACACATTCACACTCCTATATCCACACAAACGCCCACGCGCATGCAGGCATGGGCGTACACAAACACAGCATGAAATAAACTGCAGGATGAAAATGGCTGTAGTGATGTCATCGCAGCATGTTGTGGCAGTGGTGATGAGCCAGGAAGCTCTGGCAATTTTCTCCCACACTTCTACAAACACCCGGACATAATAGTGACATTCAGAGCTTTTTTTTTTTCCGTTTTGCTTTTTCCTTTTTTTTTCCGCACTTCCTGTTTTACATGCCATCCCCAGGCTCTGCTAAGACATGTCAACATTAGAGCTTGTACGCGATGCCAGGCAGAAGAAAAGTGACATACCCTTGCCTCTTTGTGGGTGTGTGTCGTATTAGAAGAGGACGCTACCGCTGACATAAAGAGGATGGCACCCCAGGACAAAATACGAGTGTCTTCAGGGCCTGACAAGCACGCAAAATCAAAGACGTTGGGTGTTAATATCTGATAGTTAGAGCTCTAGGCTAAACACCATAAAAGACATTGAGGTCAATGGGTTGCCGACAGTCTCTAGAGCAAAGTAGTTGTGTGGCTATTTTCAACAATTCCTCCTCTGTGGACTGCTGCAGCCACTGGAGCATTCCCTTCATCATCACAGGCACAGCACAATCAGCGAACCTACTTTCTGCTTTTGCCCTTTTATTTCATTTCTTCTCTTTTTTTTTATTTCTATTGAGACACCTCAGTAAACCAAATGAGGGTCTGGTCGACTTACAGACACTGAATTAGGTCCAAGTGCTTGGATTTCCTTCAGTAGTATGAAAGTATCAAACCGAAAATGACGCAAACTTAGTTTTTTATTCTGTGCTAATGTGTGTGATTTAAGAATAGTTGAATTATAGGACTGAATAGTTCAGCAGAAATCTTGGTGAAAAAGTTAACTGTGTTTATTTAAAGGCAACAGACTTAAGTATATTAACCCATAAAGACCCAGTGCTACTTTTATGTCAGTTCCCAACTGAATTTTCCTCTATATTTAACCTTTCTTAAGTGATTTATCATCATTTATTGTAATATTATCCTCTATATTGAGTTTTTTTTTCAGTATAAACCATGTATTTTCCTATATTTAATTCACTGATCATGTAGATGTTCATAAAAGCTCAGAGTTACTTCAAAGGTTATTGTATTAAAACAGAGAAAACTGAAGAAAAAGGGACATTTTCAGCAAAATAAATCATTAAATTGAATGTCAAAACAAGTGTGTCCATCCACTGTCACTGATCCAACTCCATGGGTTTTACTGGTGAATCAATGTTGTGGAAGATGACAGTGTTTCCACAGTAACTACGGAGCCTCTGAACATCCAAATGGGTCATATCTGATGACCATGAAAAGATGACAAACCGCATATTACACCAATTATTTACATGGATTGACAGGATTAGTGGATCAACAGGGATTAAACAGTTTAGATCAGTAGATGGTGTTGGTTGTCAGTGGCTGTTTGGGTCTTTATGTCTGACAGTGAAATATATAAATAAAACAGATGTTTGCTATCACTTCATAAGAGAAAGTTGTAATTTTTGGAAAGCAGTATGTAATAATTGTAAAATAATTGAAAAAGGTGACTAGCCTTAGTTAATTTGTCCTTTTGCATAACTTATTTAATATTTTTTATTTCATGTTGTATTTGTGCATGTGTTTTGATAACTGCCACATTACATCCTCTGTTCTACTCTCTCTTTCTCCCACTGTACGTTTGCGTCTGTATCTGTCGCTCTCTCCCCGTTGTGAATGTTAGCTGACAATGCCTGCACTCAACACACCCCAAATAAAGTGCGCACTGACAGAAACATTAACACAAGCCACTGAATACCTCTGCGATTTTAGCAAGAGCGTATCTGTCAGCCCGGGCCTGGAGGAATAAAAGGCATATATCTGAACTTTCAACGACTGGTGTTTGGGTGGAGGATTGTGACAGTCAACATCAAAACAGTAAAAGTAAAGCTGTGATTTATTGAATGTGCCGCTTGTGTCTGCTTTCATGTTTGCCAGCGATACATTATATGACTTTGCCTCTGCTTTCAAGAACATGGCGATGCGGATGAATTAAACATGTTAAGCAGGAACAGGTCTTTCTCTGAAAGCCTTACCCTTTATATGATAACCCCTTTTTAGACATTCAGTGGACTTATCACAGCGTATAAATAGGACAGAATTCATTATTCAGGGAAGGTTTCGGTGAAAAATTAATAGTTGTCCCCGGAGGAGGGTCTGTGGCGCTTCGGAGAAGGAAAACCTTTAAAGTGTACATGCACAGGGGGATCTGGGGAGAGTCTGCCCCTCATATTAAAACCTTTACCATGCTGCACCACACACTGATATTACAAATATAAGTTTGCTCAGCACTAATGACTGTGACTAATACTGTATACAGACTGCATTCATTCCTAAGCTGTTCTCAAAATATTTTGAAAATGGATAAAAAAAAAAAAAGGAAAAGGATAGTGTGAGTATCTGCCTCTGACACTGACACCTCATATAGATTATACATTTTCAGGATTGCCTACCGGGACAAAATACTGAGAATACTTGAGCTGTTGACATCTGAAGAGGGACTCTTTTTGACTACACATGATGTGACTTATAAATAACATAACTCACTCAATACACACACACGCACACTCTAAAAGACAACACCACCTGTACAGCAGGTCCCACTCTCAGCTCTGACATATAAGACATTACAATTTTCCCTGTGCCCAGATCAGTCATGCACTAAAATCACACCGTAGCTGGTGCTGAGTGGTTTTCAGCCTGCCAGTTACTCATTGAAAGATGGGTTTCACGATGTCTTTGGATCCTCTTCCTATCTGCCTGCCCGTGGAGGCAATAACAGTAATGTATGGCTAAGGGAAAACAGAGCTAATCATCAATGACTGCAAGATATATAGCATATGCAGTGGCACCTTGTTTATTACCCTCTTTTCCCCTCCTAGTGTATCCATCGGCTATATACAGACAAGCCGTCGGATCCGAGAGCTTCTTCAATGTTAATTTGATTCATTCTTGTTTTCCATAATAATTGGGGGCAACGGGTCAGTGTGATGAATTTGCTTGTTACATGACACAGGATGTAGCTCAGTGTCGGCTGCTACACAGTTTGTCTCACAGTCTCTCCTCAATCATGAAAAGCTGGGACCTCATTTTTTATTAGCTGTTATGTATTTGTGAAACATTTTACTATTGCACTGGCAACAGGTTTAATTTTCTGAGGACCTGCTTATGCTTCCAATCAGCTTGTAATTTGATTAAAAAAAAAAAAATACAAAGAGCATTATAAGTGACATTTACATTTTTAGATCAAAGTCCCTTCCTCAAAATCATGATTGTTTAGATAACATTTTTGCTGGAACAATCCAATCTTCCTGCAAATATCAGACAGCTTTGGAAGGTCCCACTTAATCAGCCTATTTTCTTTTTTATTTTAATCCTCCTAAAATATTTTCACTTTCATTTCTTTCCCCGCTCTGTGTTTTCATTTCCAGACCTCATATTATCTACACAGTATGGAAATTTTCAGACATTCATCCATGTGCAATGAATTTTAAGGGGGATTCACATTTTTAAATCTTATAAATATGCATTTATGTACTGGTTCCTTGTCAGTGACAGCATACCTACAGTATATATCTAGTGTACAGTATCATCTAGCACCTGCACGAGCACAGATTCACAAAAGAAGGGAATGAATGAGTGTCCTTGTATGATTTTAAATCAGAGCATTTGTGTATGTGTGAGGGTGCTGATGTGTGGATGTGTGGATGCCTGTCTTGTGTTTCTACCCCCCATAGAAACTCTGTTCCTCCTTCTCTGTGTGTCATTGTGGTGATGAGCGCTGATTGCGGATTGTTATGGTGTTTGCACCTCTCATCTATCTGGCCCATGCTGGGTATTTGGCCAGGCCTGATTGTGTTGATGGTGACACCAGCATCTTGTCCTCGGGTGGGGAGGCCCAATAGCGGTCTAGACATAATGAAAAAGATGTAATCAACCAATGTCACACACAAAAAGTCAAGTGTCAGGAAGAAAGCAGTTTTGTGTTCTACCTTCCCAACTGCGTTTTCTGTTGATGGAAATCACACAATTGTGCCGACTGTTGTTGGGTTTGCTTTTTCGTAAACATTTTATGCTGAGGCAAAATAAAAAATTTACAGCGGTTTTCCCCTTCTCTTGAGAAGAAAGGTGACTTCAAAATAAAGGAATTTGCATTCAATTAAGTCTGTACATTTTGTTTCTGTTGTATATTTTCAGTGGAGAAATTGGCACTTCAACCTACAACATGCTTTTAATCAATGGCAACAAAAAGAAAGAGGCAAGTACTTGGCACTCGGTTGTTCGAGAGATCCTTTCTCTCTTTGTGCACTTTGTCCTCTCCCTGTGCTTTGTTATTTGTTTTGGTGTTCTAATCTCAGCCAAGTCAATAATATTCTTTGTTGTCTGAAATTGTGTGTCGGGAACAAAAAGGCCTCCTCCTTTTGTTGAAAGTACCTGTCTGTGACTTTTCACTCTCTCTCAGACTCCTAGATAAAGTAATCATTAGATGTTGTTTTCTGCCTGCAATTACTTTCAGTTACAATGGGTCAAACACTAGGAAAGCAAAAGGGGTCGAGAGTAGACAAGGCTAGATGGATTACAGGCGAGGAACAGTATAGGTCCCACAAGTGCTGATAAATACGTATGTGGCTCAGAGACTCACCGTTGTCAGAGGCATCTTAGTAAATGCATCAAAAGTAATTAGTCTAGAGTATATATGGACAACCTTGCTCCTCTCTTATCTGCGTCACATTGTCTTCTGCAAAAAAGGCCATTCTTTACATCTGGCACTATTTGTTTTAAAAAGGAAAAAGAGTAACAATGACTTTCCCATTGCTTATATCTCTCACTTTGCATCGCTGCTAGGCTGAATTGTTCTGGGATGTATGTTTCAGTGGAGAAATCCTTTGTGCCATTATTGGACATGACGCAATATCTTTCACCAGAATGGGGTTTGTGAGTCATGTGATCAGTAGTGAGGGTGCACAGTGGATGACAAAGGATCATAGAGATAATATTTTTGTTGTTCCGCGGCCCATAATAAAATCCTCTTAATAAAATACTCCAGCAGGCCTTGATAAGCGGTCTGCCCCAGCAAGTTCTTATAGCTCTTAATAATGTACATGTCAGCCTCTTACATGGCACCACTGACCTCTGTTGATCTCTGCCTTCTACGGAGCACAGCAAGTTTTTTTTTTTTTTTTTTATTGCCACAAAGGAATATTTACTTCCTTGTCCATGCCCTTGTCAGCGGTGACAATGACAGCTCTTATTGCCTTTGCCAGGGATTATACTGTACCTCCAACTGATAAAAGTAAGGAAATCCAAATAACATTTAAGATTGACATGGAGAAAAAACTTAATTCAGCATTGCCAAAGAAATGGCCTTATTCCTGAGGAGTCAGTCACAGAGTTCTTTTAATTCAGAACCAGAATCTGCTTTATTGGCCAAGTACGTGAACACATACAAGGAATTTGGCTTTGGTTTTTCTTTGCTCACATTTCAACATGAACTCAAAACATCATGAACCCAATCCCATTTGAACATAGACCTAATAAAGACAAACATTTGACTAGAGACAAGGACAACAATGGGATGAGATTCACAATGGATTTATATTGTAATATGTGCAAAGTGGAGTTTTATACAGTGAGTTGATGTGTACAGGGATCCGGTCTATTAGAATATATGTTTATGTATATGTTATTTACAATGGGCTTTTCTATTGTAATATGTTCAGAAAGTGCAAATTGGAATTTTTATACAGCGGGTGGATATGTACAGGGATCTGGCCTATTAAAAATATATGTTTATGTATGTATTATTGTAGCGCAAATTAGTCAGAACAATGGATAGCAGTGGCAATGACCTGTATACAGTTGCGGAAAAAATTATTAGACCATCAAAAAACAATGATTATGCAATCAAGTACTAGTTCTTGTGTGTATCATGGGACTAAAACAGACAGAAAAAAAAACATGGAATGCCTAAAAGCACTGTTTTTGTCAGTATAATGCCATAGATATTGATGTAAGAACTGAAGTGATTTTAGGGGAAAAAAAACAATTTAAGTGATTTTGTTTATTATCAAGAAAACATAGAAAATGGCTAGATATCAGCTCTGAAATTAGACTCTTATGAGCTATTTTGTTGTTATTATTATATTTGTCCAAACAAATGTATCTTAAGTTGTACCAGGCAAATGAACAAGAAACTGAAGAAAACAAGGGGTGGTCTAATAATTTTTTCCACGACTGTATGTATGATTTCCAAAATAAGGCTTGTATTTTCTTTCCAAATCCTGCCTCTCATGAGCTTTGCCTATATCATATGAGTACACATAATGAAAACTTTGAATTAGTCACAAGTGCATAAATATGAGCCCAGAGAAAGCAGGAAAGATGATGAAATCCATGTAAGTGGGCTGTCTCTTATTTGTAATTCTGTGAAAGTGAGACATTAGTTTCTCCTTCAAATAATTATTGCTAGAGCTTTGATGAAAGTAATGGCATCTCTCTTTTCAGTTCAACATCAAGCAGTTTTAATAGCGCTATTATTATTAATGACCATCCATTTGCTTATCCAGATTGTAGGTTTGGAGTGGGTATAAGGCCGAGTGAAGTGATAAGGTCTTGGTAATTACAAACCCAATTATTTCTACTGAGATTCTATTTGTTTGAAAGAATCTTCCGTATTCTGGTGTTTCTGTCTTTTGGGTTCCCTCCAGGCTCAGGGACTCAAGCCTGCATACCCTCTGCATTTATTTTTCCCTTCCAAACTGTTTAAAATCATTTTCTATGACAAACAAATGCATAATATTTCTTTGCAGTTTTGATAGCTGCAGTAATTGAGGTACAGCAGAATGGTACCATGAGTGTTGATTAAAGACAAGGTATTTATATATATTTTTATTATATTTTTTTGGCACTGGGTAATCTGCTGATTACCTCCGCCAGGAGGTATTGTGATCGCTTTGCTTTGTGTGTTTGTTTGTTTGTTTGTTTGTTAGCAAGACAACTCAAAAAGTTATGGATGGATTTTCATGAAATTTTCAGGAAATGTTGATACTGGCACAAGGAAGAAATGATTACATTTTGGTGGTGATCAGGGATGGGGGGGCAGATCTGTCTTGGCAGAGGTCTGCGCTCTCTGAGTGCTTTTCTTGTATTCCTCATTTAATAGGTCTTATGTATTTTATTTTATTACCTCTGCCAAGGAGGTTATGTTTTTGCCGGCGTTGGTTTGTCTGTCTGTTATTTTGTCTGTCTGTCTGTGTGCAAGATAACTCAAAAAGTTGTGGACAGATTTGGATGAAAATTTCAGGAAAGGCTGATACTGGTACAAGGAACAAATGATTAAATTTTGGTGGTGATTGGGGGGGTGGGAGGGGGGGTCACTGATCTGCCTTGGCAGAGGTCTGCGCTGTCTTTTCTAGAAAAGCACTCATAGACACAGCATTTCCTGAAATTTTCATCCAAATCCGTCCATAACTTTTTGAGCTATCTTGCACACAGACAGACAGACAGAAAGACATGGGGGGGGGGGGCATTGATCTGCCTTGGCGGAGGTCTGCACTCTCCGAGTGCTTCTAGTTCTAAATGAGCTCACACTGACAGGGGTAAAGCTTTAGGTGATAAAACTTCAATTGTTTTGTCATCATAGTTACAGCCTGGAATATGTGTGAACTTTTGCACTCTTGTGAAAGTTGTGTGACAAGTTAAAAAAAAAAAATTTACACTTTCTTGAGCTTTTTTGAGACTCTGCGGTGAATGTGCGAAAACAACTGCATTCTATAGTGACAGCCCCGTATCAAGACCTTAGACACTAAAATAAACATGTGTCCAAAACGCCATCGAAAGAAGCTTTGCGGGATTTCAGCTGTGGAAAGATTTCTGCATATGAATTAGAGCTGAGTATTTTACACTGCAATAGTACAAGCATGTGACAGAACAACCTCAGCAATGGTAAAACCGGGACTGTTTACAGGGGGGTGAAAAAAGTTAAAATTTGACAATACATGAGTTTGATGCATATAGGTTTGAGGCTTAACATTAGAAAGACTGCACCAATTAACACTGTAGGATGAGTCAGGGGCCTAGTCCACCTTCCTGATGGCTGTTGGAGGAATTTAATGTCCTAGATGCATGCAATTATCCTTTTAATTAGCAATAATGAGTGTGTGCATGCTGAAATAATGAGTCGAATCGTGGTATGTGTGCAGACCTTAATGTGAAGCTCATCAAGATGTAACTAGCTTTGTCAGTAAATATCATCTTTAATATATCAACTGTCATGTTAAATATCTCGTGCTATTGTACTGAGAAGGCCTGATCAGCTGGATAATATGCATCCTCGTTGTGTGTGTCTGTTTCTGCCTATCAGAGTTTGCATTTGCATTAGTTCATTTCAAGACCTTCAGGAAAAAGTGAGATGAAATGGATATGAATATATGACACAAAAAACCACAAGCATCCATATATCAGGTCGCTATAGTACTTTCATGCACTGTTTATCTTACACAAATCAACTCATAATGACATCACCTTGATGCTGAAATGTATTTATGTAATTACCTTGATATTACAGACTGTGTGCCATAATCGCACCATTAGCATGCAGCAGCAGTGTAGGCATGGAAAAAAAAAATAAATAAAAATTATAGCTTATTATTTCAGCATTACAGCCTCTATTAATATACAAAACACAAACGGCCAAACACACAACAAATGTAAACAGTAGTCCTAAATTCAGCACTTTTATGAAACATTTGTAGTAGAAACATTGCTGTGCGAAACACAGCAGTAAATCAGGCTGTGAATTTGATTTCGGGGATGTTTAATGTCACAGCTTCATTTAAAAACACATTTATTATTAATAAATCACCTGTGTGTGTGCCAACTGATTGGGAATTACCAAATAGATTTAAAAGAGAGCAAGTGAGAACATGTGGGAACTAAAATAAGAAGCAGTGCTAAGGCTAGAACAGTGGTTCCCAACCTTTTTTGGCTCGTGACCCCATTTTGAAATCACAAATTTCTGGTGACCCCAGACATTGAAAACAGAGACTTTTTTTTTTTCTTGGCTAAAATTAAGTTGTTTTTGATCATGTAATAGTTTGTTATAGTATGTTGCAAATAAAAGTCAATTTTAGATGACATTTAGTCTATATAATGTATATTATAGTGGACGGAGGCAGAAAAGCCAGGTATAGATTACTGCACAAAGTGAGAATTGTATTTTCCTTGGTCAGGATATGTACAGTCAGTCCAGCTTTTTATTTACTTATTTTTTAAATTATTTTAAATTATACATTTACATAAACATGCACTGAGACTTAAGGAACCACACAGACACAATACAAAAAGAACCCCAAACAAATTATACAACAAACCTTCAAACCTATTAAACCCCCAAAAAAGAGAAAAAAAAGACAAAAAATCACAACAACAAAAAAAAAACAAGATAAATAATATTATCAACTCCTCATTTGCAATGCTCAGCTTGTATTTACAAGGCTTATTA
Source organism: Sphaeramia orbicularis (assembly GCF_902148855.1). Classification (NCBI taxonomy): domain Eukaryota; kingdom Metazoa; phylum Chordata; class Actinopteri; order Kurtiformes; family Apogonidae; genus Sphaeramia; species Sphaeramia orbicularis. The sequence goes on from NC_043966.1 coordinate 26,373,139, forward strand.
ATTATGAAATTAGGAATTATGAAAGAGCTGCATCATCTTAAACCGACCACAAGGAACATTTGAAAGAGAAACAGTACCACAGTGCTTCAGTTCCAGCTTCAGGGTTTGTCATGTCTTTTATGGATTGGGATTGTCTCTCTCAACTCACCATATATTTTTATTAGTACGTTTTGTTCTGTTTTTTTTTTTTTTTTTTTTTTTTTTCTTTATCAATAACTAGAAATTTTAGGTGACCCCATTTGAATTCCGGGCGAAAAACACTGGGCTAGAATATCAAAAAATCCCAAAACACAACATGCATTATCATACTTCGTACACATGTTAAATGTTTACACAAGCTGTTAACTTTGACTGCACCGGTGTAAGGTCACCTGAAGGTGGATGCAGTGGTGTTTGATCTGTAGTTGGCCAAAGGATGTGTTGATGTTGCAGAACAAGACAGCTGAAGGGTACTACTGATATTGACCTTGTGTATGACCATAAGCTCAACTCCAAGGGTTGAACCGTGGCACTAAGGCGTACATGGAAAACACTGCACATAATGGATTAACTTAAAACAATTAGCTTCCAACACAGCGTCAACTTTGCCCGTAGGCTATTTGGAATCAGGACATGAATTAAATACCATTTAATTTGTTGAGTGAACAGCAGACAGGTATTGAGGGAGATTGAAAGCGAACCTTCATTAGATGTTTGATTGACTGGAAGATAAACTAAACAGCTATCGGTATTTGTTTCAACTGTATCGCAGCTGCACAGTGAGGATGCTTTATCTCAGATGAAAACAGTAGGTCTGTTCTCAATCATGCTGTCTATTATATTCCATTGTTTGCCATTATCCCCACTTGTCTGCCATTCAAATTTCCTTGAAGGGAATGTAGAAGAGAATGTTCACGGCATCAGGGGATCTGTGGCGTCAGTGATGTGTGATTCCTCCAGAAAGCTCCGCAGGGTACAGTTGTTTCCCCTGAATACAAAAGACGGTGGCATCACAAGCAGGCTGCAGCATACCTCTAGCTGACGAAAGCAGCAAGAACTGTCAACGACATCACTCATGCCATGCTCCCACCCTCCCAAACCTGCTACCGCCTATCCAAACTATCCCCCTGGAATAGAAAAATAGTCCATGCCTATGTCTTTTGGAGAGACTGGATGTGTAGTATTGCATACAAAATTTGGAAGCAGTGAAATCTGTCGACATAGAACTGCTGTGAGTTCAAGCTGTGTGAAGTCATGGAGCCCCCCGTCTACCTTTCATTTATAAAGTAAGAAACTTTAAAGACAGTTTCACCTTTGGCTGTACTGATCGGTTAAAGTTAGGAAAGGAGAGTCTGGCAAAGATGTTTGTGTACAGGCCCAAAAACATTTTTTTCTGTGTCCTGATGCATGCTCTTAGAATAAAAAGTGTATGCTAATAGTATTACCTCATCAAAAAAGGCAGTAGGCCCTACCCTGAAAAGACATCACCAGCCACTGAAAACACTCGGAGAAAGATTGAGTCAAGGCACGGCCCGGACTTGGCTCGGCTCTATTGTGCTAGCTCAGAGAATGAGAAAGCAGCATCCATTTTTGCCTTAATGAAGTTAGTGACCCTCTGAAAGGTGACACATTTACCGCCCAGGGGATTTATACACTGCTGCTCCAAGGCTCCAGTTCAATATGGAGAGGACAGATTTGACTCCACGTGGGCTTTCCAAATATATCCTCACAATTTACACCAGGCAATTCATTCTCAGACATAGCTCTCATAATTAAAGTGTAAAGGAAATTCATAGATTTGTTTCTACACACATTAAACATGTTAAGAAATAATGGCTTAAAAACATTAAAATACTGTGAAAGGCTACCACTATTGAACTAGGGTGTCTTAAAATAATGTTTTTCATCATATTTATGCTCAGGATTTTTTTTGCGTAGGCCAGAAATCATGGCTTGATGACACACTGGAGTGTATTAACAGCTGTGTTCTCTCTCCGTCTATAAAAAGAAACATTTTTTTATGGTAGAGTGTAGACAGTGGATGTTATTTTAATCAGTAAAGACAAAGTAAACTCATGTTTTATATTACTCACTAATACCTAACATCATTCACATTATACTGGCTGCAACTGCAAAATTATCATTTTGTTGTGGAGTGAAAAGCATGAGGCTGATTCTCTGGTAAGTCAGTGTCCTCTGGCGCTACATTAGATTTTGGCTCTGGTGGCTCAAACTAGTGTGGCTGTACAAGTGCAATAAAGTTGCTAGATAGAGCATCCATTTTTCAGACTGTTATGGTATTTGACACTGGAGTGAGACTGCATATTTCCCATGATTCGCTGTGGTTTCAGGACGTTAACCAGCCTTGCCACCAGCATTTCAGTAGCAAATGCTGCTCATTTTTTCATAACTCTGAAACCTAATTTCATGTTTTTGCTTTTTTTTTTTTTTTTTTCAGTCAAATTTTGTTCTACAGCAAATTGCAATCCAATCTGCTATAGCACCAAAAACAAAAAAGAAAAAAAAACAAAAAAAAGTGAGAACATTGAGCTGTTATCCAATAATCTAGATCCATTTGGGAGGCTGGTACAGTATCACAGGCATCAGAATATTCATTTTCATTTTGTAGACTGCCATAAAACAATAAACAAGGTGGCAAGAAGATTTGCCAATGTCTGTGGAAAAAAAATTACACAATGTCGGAGAAGTTGGTGCATGTGAGGAAAATAGTTGTCCCAGTGCACTAGGGTCTAAGACCGCTTAATTATTCATAGCATTCTTACTTATGCAAATACACTAAATAATTTCTACATGACAGCTTGAAGCTGAGGCCTAGAGGAGCGATGTGATGTTGAATGAGAACCTCCCTTTCCTTTGCATGGCCTAGGAAGCATAACACTGCAGGCTTCTGGTTGCCTTGGTGCATACTGTTTTACATTCTAATTATCTGGCTTGACAGGCTTTATTGCTGAGGCTCAATGCTGAGGCCTCATCCCAGCCTCATTCCACATGTGATGTCAGTGCAGGGATAATGAGATAAGATAGCTTGACTGCTTAGCCTTGCCTAGTCGCTTCTTCATCTGGTTTTTGTTTTTTTTTCTTACCTGCCATGTATAAAGCCTTAATATTGTCGCAATTAACTGCATACTGTATGTTACTGCGGTATATTAATTACACTGGAATAAGGTGAAGATTCTCCCAAAATCTTGGAATAACAGTATTTATCATTTTGGTTTTCTTTTTTGACTGAATGTATTTTGGATCCTGAAAGATCAAAAGGGTTTAAGGATGCACCACACTGACAGTGATTAAAATAAACAATGCTTTGTTAAGATGTTCATTAAATATTTAACACAGTAAAGCCAATCCACGACACAAACAGCAAGACATTTTTTTTCTAACTCTAATTAAGCTACAGGGAATTCATTGCATATTGTAGGTAAACAGACAGAGTCATGGGAATACCAATGGAAATGAAATGCTCTGCTGGTGTTTTTCTCATTACAAGATGAAATGAAACATTTATCAGTGGCTTTCATTTCACTAAAAGGCTGACATTTTGTGGGTCAACCACTGATAAGATGACAACTTTCTTCTGTTTACATTATGATTCATGAGTTCATTTTGTGTACTTCCACTACCCCTGTAAAATCATTATATTCAAACAAGTTTCTTCTGACATATAGGATTAACAGTGTTTATTTCCTTTCTCTCTTTCTCTGTTTTCTGAACAGCCATTGAGGTGAACCTGCAGAAAGCCCTGGCTGAGGCCTCTGAGACCTGCACCCAGGAGTGTCTGATACTGGGCCACTCTGACAGCTGCTGGATGCCCCCAGCTCTGGCCCACTTCCAGAGTCCTGGCAGCAACAGCCCCACATCCACCCCTACCACCACTGCCATCACCGGTACACTCCACTCCTTTGGCTTCCAGCAGAGCTGTTCCCGGGGAGCCAAAGCTAACATGGGCAGCATGGGGGTCATGGATGGCCGCCATACCCTGGGCAGGTCTGTGCCTAAAAAAGATGAACTGGACAAAGGGATCAACCGTCCGCAGTTCTACAACACCCTGGATAGACACTGCAGTAGTAAGAAGGAGGACCCCATCAAGGTCATCCCCCTGGCGAGCTTCTCCTCCCCTGGGCAGCAGACGCCCACCGGTGTGGGAAGCAGTTCTTACTTACATGAGCACCAGTTGTAAAAGTAAAGACAGATCTTCTTAGGCGTGAAATACATGTGACTCCATCTCTAGATGGCTTTTTGTCAGTGACTTTCGATCAGTATGTATGCGTACGTGTGGAGGTATGCATAATTTGAATACCTTTGACCAGCTCTAGCTCAGTTTTAAAAATGAAGAAAGCTGAAAAAAAAAAAAAAAAAAAAAAAAAAACAGGTTTGATCATGATGATATTTTTGAGACAAAATTACATGGCATCACTCTTGAGGTCAAGTGTCTGGACAGAAAGAGTCTAAACAAAGCAGATCTATGTATAATGATTAAAAGGTAGTAATATACCAAAGTAGGTCCTTCTCACAAAAAAAGAAAAAAAAAACATGTTTGATGAAGTTTGCTTTGTGATAAGAAAGGACACTGTATACTTTTAGCTTCTTGGGTCTGGCTTAGTGGAACTGTCTCCTAATACATCATTTCCTCATGCAGAAACAAATGCAAATGCAGTACTTTGTGTTGAGTGAGCTAAATTGGGCTAAATGTTAATTATGAGCTGTGGGTGGATGGTGTTGCTCTTCAAGTTCTAGTGAAGTATTGCTCTGTATAACACGCAGCACAAACTCCTTTGGTGGTGGAAAATGTTTCTTTTGTCTCGCTTGAACGTGTTTCAGAAGTCTATTTTGGTCAGGGGACTGCAGAAGGATAAAAAAAGTCTACAAAGCAAAACTAGGCCAATGGTAGACAGCACCGGTAATCTTTTGCATTCTAAATTTTCACCATGGACCAGTACACACAAAATATAACACCAACTCGTGCACGTACACACACATATTCAAGATGTTTTCCATATGGTGGTTGTTCCATCGCTGCCAACTCTATTAAGAAAGTATTCACCCCTAGCATTATCTCAATAGCTTCGCATTGAAAGGCGCAGACAGATGTGCTTTGGAAATGTACGCTTTGTTTCTTCTCTTTTGTTTCTTTTTCTCACATATGCTCAGTTTCTCACTTCTCAGAAATATTTGTGTATTAACAACTATGCAGCCAATTATGAAATTCTCCGTCTAATTACTCTGATGTGCGATCTCAGTAGCAACCCCCATTGTAGTTAGGAGGTCTGGTATGGTTCTCTTGGTCGGCAACGAGCAATTTCTGCATAGACAGAGACAATAAAGAGGTGACAAGTGCTCGACTACTTCACACTCGCTGTCTTCCCATCCTATTAGAATTAATAGCAGCACCTATGTTGCTGCGATTAATTGCTATGTTGTACTTTCCAAGTCTTCATTGTGGCTGCAGAGTTTCTATTATAATTTTTCTCTCTCTTTTCTTTTTGCGTTGACCCTGGAATAATAGACCAGGGTGCACGAATGTCTTCAGGCCCAAAGTCCAACTGAATTATTGATGTTAATTTTTGCTGCTTTCATAAGAATAGACATTGACACTGTTTGAAAAAGTCTCACTGCAGGCTGCCCCTCACCCTGTTTTCATCACACACACACACACACACACACACACACACACTAGACCATTGCCTGTGTGTGTAAATTGTACTGATGATGATAACTACTTCAGACTAACTTGCTGCTGTAACAGATTGGGTGCAGTATAATCTATTGCTACAGCAATAAGTGACTTTGCTGATATCCATTTTTCTTTCCAGTAACATCCAAGCCAGGTGTCTACATCATCAGGTATATGATTCATGCGATTCATTTTCTTGTACCATCTTGCAAATTGGGAAAAGGCCTAAATCTATAATGCAACGTGGCATTCTCAAGGGAGAGTGCAAGGCAAATTGTGTTTGCATGCTCTTAGCTACCACACCTATTCTCAGTGATATTTAGGGTCAGGAGTCTTATCATTAGAAAGAGGATTTATCCGTGACTCCATGAAATGATCACTTAAAATAACAGTGTGTCAAGGACAAGGAAAGGGGCAGTCCAATTTCACTTCAGTCAATTACTAAAATGAATTTAATTCAAAACAACCAACTTAAGCAAATCCTTCTATAAACATCAGCTGATGAAAATGTCCCTGTTCGAGAATCCAATTTCAGCTCATTTACTACCATTGGACTTTTTTTCCTCCTCTGTTACTTTTATCTCATTTCATTGTTATAGGACAGACATGTATTTCCAAATGCTCTGAACAATACATATTTAATCAAAAGGAGAACACATCAAACAAAACATACATCACTATGTCACTAAAAATTGCAGTTTTAATTCTCTGACAAATGCAACAGTACGACCTGTCATGTGTGAGCCACATGTTGGTGTTTAGTTGTTGTCTGCAGTTATTTCTGTAAGTGGGGCATATACATATCTGGGCTAGATCACTTTGTCACAAATAAATATTAACACTCTTACGCATTCTTACTGAGTTGAAAATGTACGTCCTCATGTCAGAGTAAAAATCTATGGATGAGCGTAGGACGACTGTAATAAAACACTGTTTGAAATCATTTATTCAATCACGTGTACAGTAAGCACAATATTACCTTTCTGTCAGTCTCACTGTGTTTTTACTTACTTTGCCTACATAAGTCAGATGTACTGTAATGTTGCAGCAGCTGCAAACATTAAAAGACAAACCTCTTAAAAGAATAGTAAAATATCTGCATGAATGTACATCAGTAGGATGTTGCATTGGGGACTAACATGCATTTTTTGTGTCTACTACAGTCTGGTTTTGTTTCACCGCTCACAGATTCTGGTGTTTATTTTGTATCTTTCGAACAAAGAGCATACAATATGAATGTGCATTTTGTTTTGTTGGGGGTGAGGCTGAGCAGTAGTTTTTCGTAGTGTCAAGGTTCAGAGTACACACAGTGGAATTGACAAAATATCATGAATAATCACAGGTTTTCACTTTGCATGATTCTGCTCTCACTCATGTTTTCAAATTTGATCCAATTTCTTCTTCCTTAATGATAGAAATAGTAAAATACACTATACAGAAACCAAACACCACTTTTTTTTTCTTTTAATTTCAAGAAGACTTCAACTCCAGTATATGTCCGTATTCTCATATCAACCTGTGTCATAATTTGCATGAACTGTTTGGACTTACCCATGTATGTACTAAACTTATGTACATGCATTCATCATTAGAATCAATGTCAGTTTTGATGTTTACTGCTCTACCTGTTTGTCTGTCTTTTCGAACAAAACAAATGTTACACAATGTACACATAGGAGCTATGTTAAGTGTGCATATCACTTTAGCCTCTATGTACACACAACAATCTACTACTGTCAGGTAAACTGGACTTCAACTGTACATAGCAGTACCCCTAACAACCAGTAATAATGGATTCAAACTGGAAAGATGCATACAGAAAAGCCTAAAGCTACAGGTGACACACTGGATTTCACAATGTTGATAAAATGGAAAAAGGCAAAAATAAGAAATGATGAGATGACAATCTCTGTAATGTAAATGGAAATATATGCATAATATTGGTGAGAGTGTATTTGAATGTGTTTATAGGTGATTGTGTACTGTGTGTGTGAGGGAAAAAAGTGTGTGTCTCTGCATGTATGAGTGTGTGTATGTCTGTGTGTGCACATATATGTATACTGGCATGCACTTTGCCAGAATATTTTATGTACACAATGTATCTTGTACAAAAACTATATCAAAATATGATATAAGACTTAAGTATATGCTTGTAAATTAGTCATCAGTGAGTCAAGGTCGAGTTTGCTTTGAGAGAAGGCTTTAGTGCTTGCCAGCAAATCTGTATTGGTCAGTTAAAGCTATACAGTCTGTGTTGTCATGCCTTTGTAAAATATCCCATTTACATCGATGAAAAAAATGACCTTCCATATGGTGAAATGATTTTTCTTGTTATTGAATTTTACTTGAGACATTAAATATTAAGTCCTCAAAGTATGCACGGATCCCGCTTGTCCTTCATTTTACATTGTTGTGTGATTATGATTGTCTGAGAGCATTGTCACATCAGTGATAGATGTGACATGAGAGCATACTATCACTGTGTTCCAATTATAGCTATTACAAGCTAATGATATAAGACCCATCAAACTGAACATGGCATTTCACCTTCATCGTTTCTGGAAATTAGTACCGCTGGGGAAATAAATTAACCTATGACATACGGTATATGTGTATATTTATAGAAAAAGAGCAAAGAAAACTGAAGACAGACTTATTGAACATGGGGGCAGATCGGCAAACAATAGCATGGCTTTTAGAATAGCTAAACAAGTGTTAATGAGATGGAAAAACATGCAGAAACATGCAATTTACTAAGCACACACATAGGTTATATTCACCAAATAAGTAGCATCAGCGTGCACCTGCTTGTATTGTATGTAAAATACATAATATTCATACATTCAAAGCAAAACCGCCTCCTTTCCATGAAAAACATCCTCGTAACAAAAACTACTTTCTTTGTGAAGACTGGCACAAATTTTCCACGCGGTGTTGTTAATACCAGCAGTTTATTGGTTTTAACTTCACATTAACTCTATCCCCACTGACTCACTCTCTGTCTCTCTCTCCCTCTCTCACTATTCTTTGTTGTTTGTCAGATATTTGTGTTTGTGAGACTTGGATAACACTTGACATTTGATATTTAATCATATCGAGGGCAAAGCCGTCGCTCAGACAGTGCATCGGGGTTAATCAGATGGGTATGGGGCTTAATTCAGGATTTCAGCTACTTAGAAATAAAGATGTCCTGACAGCAGTTGTAAGAATGTAAAAGCTTCCTCCAGCACAGACTGCAGAAAACTACAGAAACAGCCTTTTCCGAGAACCATGTGTCATCATCATACAGCAATTCCATATTCTACCACTAGGGGTGTGTGCTACACTGCAACATCAAACGAATTACACCTCATTTCTTGCAGGCTATGATTTTTGATGGTAAGTACTGTAGTCTCATATAGAGTCATTATGGTGGTGTAGCTTAGCATCTGCAAACCATCTAGTGTTATAATAATGTTGTATTTGTAAATAAAACAAGTGCCAGGCACAACAAACCCCGCCCCTCGCACGTATTGTTGCTTATTTTGGCATCGATCCAGCTGATGTCATCATGTCTATGCCTGTCTATGGTGATGTCAGCATATCAATTGCCTCTATATATATATATATATGCTAAGTTTGAAGTATATTGAAACGAAATTGATGTTTTTATAGACATTTGAAATTTCACCCATTATAAGTAAATGGGAAAAAAAAAAGAGTTAAAAAATTACAAAAAAAATTTAAAATTTGACCTACAGTTCCCAAGATGTAATCAGATCTATTTCGGGTCACTGGCAATCTATAAACCCAATTTGATATGAATTCAACCAATGGTTTTGCTGCTAGAGCATTAACAAACACAGAAACAAACAAATTGAACCAAAAACAATACTCTTTGCCTCCCCTTCGGGGGACGGGGTAGAAATAATAAAATAATAATAAGTTCATCTATGTATGCCAATATATCTTGCATTACATAGTTGAATGCTTGGACCTCAAAACACCTTTAAAAGCTGCAGGGCACTTTGTTGGTTCCTGTTTTGGAAGGGCAAAGCACTCATCGACCAGTTCCTATATTTTTGATTTGGTTCAACAACACAAATCAATGAGCTTCCTGTCACAAGGTCGCTCCTCTACTCATTAGACTGTCCAGCCACTATTATATCAGCGTAGGCTGTAGACTCAAGGAAGCAGCCTATGAATTTCAGAGAAAAATCAATACAGCAGAATAGACATTAATTTTAGTCTTCTTCTAAGCCAGGAGTAAACGTAAGTCTAGGAGTAGAAAAAGTATCTCCACATTCATGTGCTATGTCTGCTGAGAATGTCAGGTTTGATTTCCTTCATACCCACTGTGCATCATCATTTCTCAGGTCCTTTAGTACACCCCACAGCTGTCTACTCCACCACTTACCATTTGTACTCATTTAAGATCCAGAAAACTAAAGTGTAGATAGCATTTTAGGTTTATTTTTGTCTTCTTTTTATTCGTGTGGAGCGATACTTTTGCACTGTGTTTTTATATTCATCCCTCCATCCCTCAATACATGTATCCATCCATCCATCCATCCATGAAAGCTTTGATGCCTCAAAAGCAAACTCTGCAACAGCTTGGACAATCCCCCGGGGCTAGAGACTGTATCCTACCTGAGGCCCTTTTGGCTTAATGCTTTACCCACTGTTCTCTTATGAATACATACAAGTCCTCAGAGAGGAAACATCAAGTGCAGGAGGTGATGTTCACGACAACAGGACATGACAGGATCTCTCGGCAGCGACTCCTAACTTGTGTGACACAAAAAGCCATGTCATGTACCTCGTAACACAGCAAAGACTTGCTGGACTGTGTCATCTTGCTGCATCTTCAGCATATGTTCACTCCCCAGTCTCCTTAAGCGAGCCGGCTGTGACCTGCCACATTAGTTTTCCATGGTAATTGGCTAATAATGAGACAGTGACAGCGCAGAGGATGTCCACACTGTCACAGCACATACATACCCAACTATACCAATCTGCATCTCCAGTAATTGCTGCATATTTGCATGGAAAGGACTTTGTGATCTTAACAGCATATTCAGTGCTTGTTTCTGTCTTCAACCCCAACACACTCACCCCCATCTGCTAACAACCCAACTTATTGTAAGCCTACTTAGTTCTCAAGGTGTCATCTGTTGAAGTGTCAGGAGAACATATAGGGATTGTCAAACAGCACACTCATTTCAAATTGTAATTAAACTGGCCATCAGGTACCTTGAGGCTGTTTAGTCAACAGCAGGATACTAATTACTATAAGATGACCTTTGGAATAATATCTGGTGAATTATTCATAATTGAGAAAATTGCTTCGGAGACATGCCACAGACATCCAAGGGACGGTGGAGTGTACACATACAGCAAACTCCTCTCAAAGATTTAAGCCTGGCCATGAAAATGAGGCCAGCAGACGGACGAAACTGGAGCTTTTGTATGTGAGAAGAAGAGATGCTTGAGACAAGCCCTGAAAAAAAATAATGAAAATTGTCACCATCCATGTCGCTGAAAATAGTCCTGAGTCATACAAAGTTAATGTACAGGTCTTCAGAGAGAGAGAGAGAGAGAGAAGTGCCTGTCTCAATGTTGTTTAAGAACTAATATTATCCTGCTATGCAAGTTGACACGCTTTAATAGTTCACTTGGTTCTGTTGTCAAATATAACCATGTCAGATTTACTCCCAAGATTACAAAAGAAATGCACAAGCATTAAGTAAATGTTATGCATGCATGAGGATGTTGATAGAGCAATTCAATGTTGAAAAAAACTAGAAACGACAAAAAGAAATAATGCTTCAGTTTTGTTTTTCTTTATTTAATATTTGACCAACAAGTAGTCTATGGACAACACAAATAAAGGAGTTAAATATTCCAAAAAAAAAAAAAAAAAGATTGAAATAAACATATAGAAGCAGCAATTTAAATTAGATGACATATTTTAAGACATTCATCCTTCCACACTGACTCTCACCACCACTAACAGCATCTATTCCGTTGTGCTTTAAATGTTTCTGCAGCGTATTCCGCTCAGAGGGGGCAAGGGTCCTGAAGAGTTTCTTTCCCATCTCTGTTTAACCTTTAGGGACACTCTGCAGAAATTACTCCTGGGAGCTTGCACAAAACTGTTCTCCACATTTCTGTGTGACATAAATACATAAACAGCAAGAAAACCAGTCCTCAGTGCTACAGATACAGGTGGAGCTGCACTGACAACAGATGAACCAGAGAGAATGAGAAATCTGGGTGAAATATAGATTTGGGGCTAAATCTTTGCTGCATACATACATTTTTTTTAACTGGAATGTCTCCTTCCAGGCTTTTGACAGTCACTGTTTCACAACGGCACAAGGAGTCACTCTTAATGTTCACCATATGGCCAGACCTTTTGAAAACCCACATTCAGTCGGACAGAGAAAACACAAGACTCTTCCTTGCCATCACTGAGGACCAAAATGATTAGTCAAAATTTGGATAATTGGTGGTAATTATTGGTAGTTGGTGGTAATTAACACTGACCTTGTCCTCTTGGACATTAGCGAACCAAAGCTATGCCAGCACACCCTCCTCTCACCATTAGATAGCAATTACTGAGAGGAGACAGTAGACCATACAGGGGTGGGGGGGGCTATGCAGCTGTGTCTTCATCGCAAACTATGTAATGCAGACTGATGTGAAAAGACATGATGTACAAAGGCTTCAAATCTCATTCATCTATCAAATACTTCAAAGACATTGAATCATACCATTTTTAAGTCTTGTTATAGCGTTGATGCTAAATGGACTTTTTCTAATCCCTGAGCTTTTCCTCTCAGGCTCTCCTGTATCTGCACAACTGTGGAATCCCAAGCCTGAATTGTCTTTGTCTCTTCACTCACGATTGCTTTCATTCTAACTTGGTACCCACTTGCTTTAGAAATGCAAGAGGATCTTCCCTGCTCAAAATGTAAAATTTCACAATATTAAATACATTAAATTCATGATCTGGAAACAAGTTAAAAGCTAACATTTAACAGCACTTTAGAATAAGAATGTCCTTATAATGATTTATAAATGTTGATTAACAGGTTATTAATTATGCTGGAAGATACTTTATAAGTCCTTAATAAGCATTTAACCCATAAAGACCCAGTGTTACAAATGATTTTTTTCTCTAGATTTCACCTTTCTTAGATTACTTTTCCCTATTTATTATAATATTATCCTCTGTATTTTGTGTTTTTTTTAAGAAAAGCATGTGTTTTCTCACCACGGAGCCTCTCTCATGGAGCCTCTCTCACCACCACCACCTCTCTCTCACCACGGAGCCTCTGAACGTCCAAATGGGTCATATCTGATGACCATGAAAAGATGAAAAACTGCATTTTACACCAATTATTTACATGTACCGATAGGATTAATGATTTGGAAGTTATTAAATATTTTAGACCAGCTTATGAAGGTATAAAGTTATGTGAAATTCTTATGTTCACTAAGTTCACCGTTCACTGATCCATGTTTCAGACAAATCCATGACCATTCTAACCTTGTTTGGACGATTCCAAACAGATCTCTAGTGCTGCTATTGACAGCACAATTATACAGAAAATGGAGGTGATTTGTGTTTTTAATGTGGTTGTTTCCTTTCCAAAAAAAACCCCTCAGATAAGCTACCAGAGCTATAATATAAACTGTGGGCATTAGAAAATTATAAGACTGCAGGGAGGGTTATTGTTATTTTGACTGACTGTCTCTGACTGTTTTATATTTTTGCATAGTTCCATCCTGGTACATAACTTCCTCCTGCCTGCTGCTGATAGATAAATATATTTAAACTATATAATAAAACCATAATATAAGATGTAATGTACACATAATATAATATAATATAATATAATATAATATAATATAATATAATATAATATAATATAATATAATATATGGTTATAAAATAACCTTTAAAGTTCATATGAGTTGCTTAGTAACATTACCTTGCTCTTTTGTCAGTCATTGTGTTTAACCATTTGCTACTGAGTTACTGTCAACCATAGTCAGCCTTATTGTGAAAAATACAACATATAATTGCCAAAGTTTTGGTGTATGAATCTGTTAATTTAGTGTGTCACACATTTAGGATCAAGATGTGGAAAAAAATTAAGTTCTAATATTTTTTTTAGTATATATACACAAAATTAAAATGTAGTTTTAACAGTAAATGCAGATTTCTAAAGCTTTTTTTTTCTGCTATTCACAACAACTTGGGGTTCAAGGAATCAAACCACCAACCTTCCATTTTGTAGACACTATTTTTACCTCCTAAATTACAACATTTTACAGCCATTTTTTTTCACAACAGTTTATTAAGGATTCATGTTTGTGTGTTTAAAACCAAATTAATAGCTTCATTATAGACCATTACCATGACCTTCATAAAGGTAGTGTTATTTTAATGTGGTATAAAAATATAATTCACTGAAACTATTAAAATAAACATGATTATGTTGATTTCCTTTATTTAAAAAAATACAACTCTTTTGTTTTCATAGTGTTTCCTGCCGTTGTAAAAAATAAGTTTTATGTGTAGTGTTGGTTTGGCTGATAGGTAACAAAGAGATAATAAGTTCATATTATGCCCCTTTCGCAGTAAGGAAGTGGATCAGAGAAACTGCTTTTACTGCGGGTTCTTTGTGCAAATCTAAAGACAATATCACAGGGCAGCAACTGCGCCTGACAATCCTGTTCACGTTCAGCACACACGCAGCTTTCCTGCAGTTAAGGCAGCAAGTCCCCGAAGCTCTTCCTTTATGGAGTTTATTGTCAGAGTCGCTCCGATGGTAGGACGCCTCTCCCTCCTCTTTGAAATCCGGAAGATCAAACAAAACAGCAGTGTTGACGCAGGGTGTGTTGTGTTTGTGGTTTGAATATATAATCAATTTCCATGGTTAGAGGTTTTTATTTGTTGTTGTATTATGGTGAGATCTCTAAATGGATAATGAATGCAATAATAACCATCTATCTTCCTAATTATCTGCCATCTATTGTCATATGGTTAGTTTTATTTCAAAAAGAAGAAAAGGAAATGCGTACGTAAAGTGTGTTTTAAACTTTAAACCACGCATGTCTTTTATTTATTTCTACACAGACAAAACTGTTGGCTTACCTACAGTTTCCATAGCTGCTCTCAGTGTCTTAGTAAACTGGTTCATGTGGATGTGACTCGCTGGTTGCCTATGTTGTAAAGGAAGAAAAGTATACTTTGTTTTAAAAGGTTTTTTCATTAGTAACTGGGATATTAAAAACCAGTGCTAGTCCTTTAATCTCTTTCCAAAAAAAAGTATTATTCAGCCTTTACTTTCAAGAACGTCTATCGAACAATGGAAAGTGAAAGCATGGTGGGATGAAAAGAAAGCAACAGGGAAAATCAATATGGCAATTATGTGTGCAGATAATGGACATCAAGGTGTTATTTGGAGTGACCGAAAAAAAGAGGTGACATAAAGCCAATTCAAATAGTGCAAACATTTCATTGTCTCACATCTGCCGCTTCTGGCATGGATTTAGTGTCAGCGGGCTCTGGAAAACCAACAGTGTTTTTTGCTGTTTTCTTGCCTTTCCACAGCTGAATTAGCATTGTTTAGCAGTTTCCAATCATTGGCCTCTTCTTTATTTGCACACAGTTACCAGTCTAACCTATGTTCGCTACAGTTTTTTTTTTGTTACTGGATGCAGAATCTGTGAAAAACAGAAGAAGCAAAAACAGCGATTAGCTAACTGAGATCTTTAGGCACCAAAAGTCACACATGCTCATACAAAGAAAGAGTGACATCGGGCAAGTGCAGGAGGAAAAGGGACAGGGAGTCAGATAAACGCACACACTTCCACACATCCTCCCACCCCCCATGCTTTTACCTGCTCAGAGGAGGTCACCTCCAGCTCCGTCAAGCTTTGCAGGTGGGTCAGAGATCTGGATTTGATAACTGGAGGGAGTTTAGAGAGCAGACACTTGACAAGCATGACAATGCTCTGACAGCCCTCATTGGGCCATGATTAATGACTGACATCCCTGTAGCCTGTCTCATACAGAATGCAAATGCAACGCTGGGAGAAAATTACCCTGATGTGGCCCATAATTGGATGTAGGAAGTATCACGTAAAACAAGAATGCAAAGGGGTTTTGTTCTCAGAAACAAGGGGGTTTTTTTCTCCTTTTTTTTGACAGCGAAGATTTCAGAGGTGATGAGAGAGATGCCTTGGTGTGATTGAAAATGACTTCCAGCAAATCCCTCTCATTTGTAGTAACACGCTGACATTTAGCAGTGAGTCCAAGGATGAGCCCAGTCAAAGTTTGGTGTCTGAGCAGAAAAGGCACTCCTCAGCCAGCACTTGTGCTTCATGCAATAATAGTTTACTATCACAGTGGTTCAAGTGGCACAACTTCAGTGTTGGATGCTGTTCCAAAGCTCACGGATAAGGACAATCAAGTCAATACATTATGAAAGTTAACCAATTACACCAAATAAAGAGGAGCATCACATTTATTAGCATTTTTCTAAAGGCTTGACATTGAGAAGGTGCTCTTTTGAAACAGCTGGCATCAGGTTTTAATGAATATGCATGCCAGATATCATGCACTGACATTTGTCATTGAGCATTTTGACTGGAACTACCTGCACAAGTTCACTCTACCTTACCAAGGGCACTGAGCTACAATACAATGACGCTCAGACAAAAGAAAGTTTACTGTAAACCTAATTCAATTTTACAGTAAAATACTTCGGAATAAATCTATATCTGATACGTCTTTTTTTCCCCCTTGATTTAAATTTTTCAGTGGGCCTTCCCTTGTTGAGTGGTGTTATGCTCCGTAGATGTGGTTCTATTTTAGTTAAATACTTCAGAGTACACCTCACCGCATGCTGCATGAATAGACTAATGGTTTGAGGAAAAGAGCAAATTAAAAGCACAGCCATATTTCATTTAATGCTAATCACACCACATTCTTCTTTTGAGAGACACATGTCCAAATAAATGTTTTATTCTCCAAATGACATTTAGATGAAAATAAAAACCAGAGCTGGTGATTTTAAACATTTGCAGATGGAGTTTATCCTCTGTACATTAGTGTAATATTTTGTCTGCAATAGAGTCTGTGTCAAATATACTGTGGGTGGATTTATATGAGTGTATAATTGCCGCAAAGCGACATGGTACACTACTTTGACACCATTTCTCTGATGGGAATAAATGTCAAAATGGAGGACTGCTTTTAAAGACTGCAGCAATTATATAGAGACACATTTTGTACGTAATAAAAGTATATAGTAACGTGCAAACTTGATTTTCTGTACGCGTGTCATTAAAAAACAAGCAGCCTGGATATCTCTTGTGAAGTTCCTCATTATCCTGATTGTATAATAGATATAATCAAGCAACAATGTCCAATTAGGAGTGCAATGGCATGCCTCTATCTAAAATGAAAGTAATAAACAAACATTTGACATTGTGGATTTGTTTGCGTGAAACACCAGGATTGTTCGCTAATCAGAGAGTCATTGATGAATGCAGAGGCTCAAAGGGGGAAAAAAATAACTTTGACGTATATCTGTGATATGATGGAGGCTGTGGGATGTGAACAAACAGTCCTTTCCAGGTGGCTTGAGTGATTGCCTAATCCCCTGTAGCTAGATGATTGCAGAGCAAGGTCAGTTTGAAGGCTCAGACTGATTGAGTGCTGTCTGTCGTCGGGGGCTGGCCGGAGTCTCTGATGCCATTAGATGGACAGGGGCTGAAGATTCACTCTGGAGTTTTTCAACACTTGAACCAAACCTGTCTAAACTGAGTGACAGTGGAGTGGAAGTAATCATAAGAGCATACTGATGGGAACAACATCAATGACAATCAGTGGGGCTGTGTTATCGCTAATAATCACAACAGATTAAGGAAATGTACAGAGTTGGTTTTGTAGTGGAACCCACAGCGGCTTATTTTGTGTCACTGTGTATTCTCGTATTTTCTGCCCTTTTCTAGGTTCGCCTGATTTTTTTTTTTTTTTTTTTTTTTTTTTTTTATTTGCATGGCATCAGATATCTGTTTCTGCTAAATAAATCCTGTTGTCAGCGTTGTCAAGCTGCATCGTGTACCTCATCGACACCCATTTATATCACAAGCTGTCATTTTGTTACTAAAATGGGTTTGTGATATAAAATTCAGCATTTCCCGGGGCTGCAATTGGATCACCCCCCCGCCGCTATGTACATTCAAACACCGAGGGAAAGTGCTCTTCTGTATATCAAACTCCACTAGTGTGCAGCAGAAATCCTTTGTGCGGACATCTCTGTGACAGCTCCTTGGCAACTTGTACGCCTGTGTGCCACAAGCTCCCTAAGCTGACTGTTTGGATCAAGTGGGAAGAGGCAGCAATCCCAAAGAGAACAAAATAGCAGATCCCAGCAGCTTTCAGAGCCGATGCTATGAGATTTACTAGACTAGAGAGGAGGCAGTGGAAGTGTGTGTGTGAGTGTGTGTATGTGTGTGTGCATGTATGTGTGGCGGGGAGGGGCATAGATGTACTTTGAAATCTTTTGAAATGTCAGACAAATAAGAGTCACAAGAGGCATTATGTTTCCATAATGATGTAGCGGAGTAGCACCAACATGCAAATGTGTTAGATAATAAACCGGTGACATTTTTTTAAAAAAAAAGGCTTAGGAAATGGATGAAAGCCTTTTCCCCCTTAACCGTGTACACTTTGAAGTGTCACATTTATCAGCGGCAACTGCAAAGAAATTATCAGCACATTTGTACTTAAAACAGAAACACATTGGATGAAATGAGGTTCAAAAGGTAAGAGCCTACGTAAGAATAACACAGTATATTATTCATTAATAAAACTACTTGTTTTAACACAAAACCTAAAACTATATTTGTTGCTATTTCCAGATAAATTTGTTTCTACATTTTAACTTCATAAGTTATTTATCACCATTTATTTTAAAATTATTCTTTTATTGCCATGTTTTTCAGTCAAAATTAGGGATTTTCCTGCATTGTCAGGGTAACGTTACACAATTCTTGTAGCAATATACACATATACATCCACATAACCAGAAGAATGTCAGCTAAAAGTTTAATAAAACCAACCAATAAAAAAAATAAAATAAAAAAAAAAATAAAAAAAACACAATCTCCAAACAAGAAGCACGTAACTCTTTAAAACCTGACGTGTCACCGCTGACACACCCTGCACATGTACAGTTTGGATGGCTGTAACTCTTTCACTATTTGTGCAACTGGAAAAATTCCAACGGTTTCTGAAATCTGAGAAATTGTGCTTTATTGGCTTTACTGGGTCATTATGACAATTTCACTCACGCCTGTACTAGAAGCTGGAGAAAAAGTCATTTTAGCAGTATTATAACACAGTAAATTAGAAATAATTGATTCTGAAAGATCTGGAAAAAAAAAAAGTGCTCTGGAAAAATGAGCAAATGTACTCACTCACAGCATATTTTCTAACCTTTTATAGTCAAAATAAGAAGAAATGTCCAGGCAGACCATTTTAGGCTTAGGGTTTAAAGGGTTAAATGGGTAAATATCTAAAACAAACTAACAATCTGAGACCAACGAATGTCATGAATAATTTCCTAAAACTGACCAATGCAACAAACTTCGCTCCGCTAAGCTAACATTAAGCAGATCCAGCAGTACAAGTATTATTCCTTTATCATTAGAACTCACTGAACGAGCTGAAGAAGTGCAAAAATAAAGGTGGTGTTATGAAACAGTGATCACAAATTTTGTCTTACCTTTGCGGTCGTTATGGAAAAAATAATACTCAACTCATTCGTCCTCAAAATAAGAAAAGGTCATTTCAGGCGATCAGTGTCATTTCAGTATAAATTTAATTGGAGCTCCGAGGTACCGTCGTACAGAGGCAAGCTGTCTGCATGAGTGTACAGGTGAAAAAAGTTGGTCATTGTCTCTTATGTGAAACTAATGAAAAGGGTAGGCCTGGAATGTGTAGGAGTACAGGAAGAGATAAAGTTGTCTGTGAGAAAGCGCCTCTCCTCCACACAGATGTCCACGTGTCTTTGATCATTCGACAAAACACAAAGTACAACAAACCCAAGCTCTAACAGGACAAAAACCAGAGTCTCGTATAATACTGAGTTCAGAGTTCAAACAATCTTATATGTAGTATGGAATACATGTAAAGTGATATGGAACAGATGTAACTTGCCACTACACGGTTTTCTACTCATAATTTGGTTTTAAATGAATGAAGCTTTTTTTTATTGAATTAACAGCTGGGCTTAATTTGAGCCGGATCCAGCTGGATAGGGACTCGGCACCTCCAACATTGGATCCAAAACCTATTTCACTGGATCTGCCACCTCTTTGAAAAAATAAATAGCCTAAATGAAAAAAAAAAAAAAAACCATTAATCTTTATTCCCCATCAAAAATCTTGTGTTCAGATTTATTTTAAGCGAAATTTTTAGCGAAATATAGACATAACAGGGACAGTCTAAAACGCTTAATGTAAAAAAGCTTAACGTAGCTTAATGTCCAAAAACTGCGATCAATTATCACCAGATTTTTTGTGGACATCTCTAGTCATGCCCACTTTCACCTCCTAAAATCAAAATAAAAACCTCACTTTTATGGATGCTATATGCATTAAAAGTTTTCCTCTCCATAAGTGCATGTTATAGAAAAAAAGCTTAACATAGCTTAACCCTTTCATGTATACTGGTCACTACAGTGGACAGTTATTCTACAGCTGTTCTCTTGCATATTCATGGTTTTATTGTTGTTGTTTTTTTTTGTTTTTTTTCTTACACATATCTTTATTAAAGTTTTAAGACATTACATATCTTTTCTGACATGAAGTGGTAACATTGTGTAGATCTCCCCTGAGTGTAATAGTTATAGTTTTCACGCAATTTATCAGTAAATACATGTTTCTTCACTTCAAAAATTAAACGCATGGTATCCAGCTGAGTGGACATTTTTTGCAACTTCATGAAAAATAGGTTCATAAGATTTATTTATTTATTTATTTTTATGTATTTTTTAACTTTTTTTCATAAGAAAATTTTCAATCGCATTGTTTTTTTCATGCCTAAAGAGGAATAAAAACACTCAAGAAATAAAAAAAAATCTTGATTAAGGTTCTCATGATTCGTGCATGAAAGGGTTAATGTCTGAAAACAGTGATCAGTCATCACCAAATTATGCTTGGACATCTGCAATCATGTCCACTTTCACCTCTACAAAAATCAAAACGAAAACCCCAGTAGTATGGATGCTGTCTGTGTTAAGCCTTATTTTTCTATCAATAAAACACTTTCTCTTCAGCACCGTGTG
The DNA here is from genome assembly GCF_902148855.1 of Sphaeramia orbicularis. Classification (NCBI taxonomy): domain Eukaryota; kingdom Metazoa; phylum Chordata; class Actinopteri; order Kurtiformes; family Apogonidae; genus Sphaeramia; species Sphaeramia orbicularis. The sequence goes on from NC_043966.1 coordinate 26,394,166, forward strand.
TTTGAGTCCAGTCATTCACTCTGTCTTGACAATTTGTATACGAGAGAGAGACAGAGTTTTCAGACATTAAGCTACGTTAAGCTTTTTTACATTAAGCGTTTTAGACTGTCCCGTTACCTCCACCCCCATTTTGAGTCCCCCCCCGTTAAGCACTGCTTAACAGGTTAATTTACTGATTATGTAGATGTTCATATGAGAGTGAATTCAAAGTCTTTTCTATCAGAACAGATAAAACTGAAGAAAAAAAATCTGGCTCCACTGTCATTTGTCAAACTACATGGGTTTTATTAAGGAATCTATGTTATTTCCACATTCACTACGGAGCCTATGAATGTACAAATGAGTCCTATTTGATGATGATGAAAAGCTGAAAAACTGCATTTCACCTGATGTATTTAAATATATTGATAGTATTAGTGGTTCAAAAGTTATTAAACGGTTTAGGTCAGTGGGTGTTTTTAGTCACTGGTGGCTCTTTAGGTGTCTGAGGGTTAAACAGATTTATCGTGTGACAATTTCAATAACTATTTAGTAATTTCACGGTTTATAATTCTGTAAGAAATAAACATAAAATAAATGTACAATTTTAGGACTCGGTGATGTTGGCTCTCCGTTAATCAAAATCAAACATTATTTATCATACACAGAATTGTTTACTTTTCATTTTTTATCTCGTTGCCCACTCACCGCCCCTACCCCCTCATAATCCCCTGAACCACACATGGGTACACGCTCTCCACTACTGATTCTCGGGCAACTGAGCTTTAAAAGAAAAGGCCAGAATTGGTTCCAGTCCGGTGGACACTCCACATCATTTAATGTATTCCAGTCTATTACCACTTTTGTTCTGACACCTCATTCTTTTCCACCAATATATGAGGGGGTCATTCAATAACTGACACCTCTCTTCCATACCGTAGTCACATCTCTGTTGCTGTTTGAGCATGTGTCACAGCTGAGAGGCCTGAATTTCAAGAGATAGATTTGCTGACAGAGACATCCCATCACTCCTTGGGCTGAAGCATACACAGGAAATACTACACTGTAAAGGTGCAGTAGCCTTGTCACTTTCATCTGAGGTAATTGATCACAGCAGACAACAGCTGATGTGTGCAAGTCAATTGTAGGGGGCAAAGGGATGCTGCTTATTCAGATAAAAGAGCGCTGCTGTCCCACCAGTCACTTTCATTGATGGGTTCATGCTGTGATCAAAAAAATATGAACCTGGCAAGAGGTGCACTCTTTTTAAATACACACAAATTTTGGTCAACGATGAACCTGCATGCAGCACCCTTCTATGATCTAAGTTCATTTAGAAAAAGTTAGCAATTGCCTCTCCTCCTTGGTGCATGAAAGCCACTCACTCGGCAGGCTGCCCGTATTGGAACGGAGGCATCTAGCTGTCACAGTGCAGGTGTACAGGGAAAAACATTCTGACTAAAGCAACAAGCATAACTTGGGACTTATCAAATGCCACTTAGCATTCAAGGGCTTTGTAATTCATTAGTAGCCCAGCAGACTGATTAGATGGAAGCATCTGTTATCTGGTTCCAGTCCTTATGCCATCAATGTCACAAATAATCACATACAACAGGTGGTTTTGTTGCTGCAGGTACATCAGCATCTACTCTTCTGCTTTACCCTATAATATTCCGCAGTAACAGACTGAAGTTATTGACATACTGACAGCTACATGTTTTAATAAAAATATGACTTTAATGATGTTTCCTTGGATACGTTGGAAGACTTGTCAGTACTATTTCAAAAGAAACTGTTCAAAGGTGGTCCTTCTTTCTTTTGCGAGTGATTGTGTAGCAGCAGTTATATTTGAAATAAAAAATAAGAAAAAACGCCCACACCGTCGCACAACTCTTCATGAAAGCCGATCATCAGAACTCTCTGTACCTCTGTGAATGTGAGTTTCACCCCCACCCCCACCCCACCCCACCCCCGATCCCACAGACACACAAACCTGCAGCGACCAGACACTGTAACTGGAGTCTCTATGTTTTTACTTTACAACACTGTTATAGGCTGGAGGTACACAGCTGGTGCATTAAGGTTCATTCCATACCGAGAGCAAAACAAAGAAAGCAAACATGTCAGTGTCTCTGCAGGTAAATGCACCAACAGTCGTAACTGAAATTACTACTGTACTAATCCAAAAAATATGTTTTTTATAACAGTGGTGGCTGGTGCTAAACAAGATTGTAGGCAAAATATAAACCCAGCGGTTATAAATGTGTGTGCAAAACCAGATTTTTGATGTGTCAGTCTGCTGTGTGTTTGCTGTCACATAATGAGCTTCTGTTTTTATATTTGACTAAACTCCATCCGTCTTTTGTGTGATCTCTGCAAGTAACCTCGCAACCTATTTATTCAGACTTTAACATAGACCTTCTGTGAAGCCTGATATTATCTATGCAGTAGACTAAATGTGATGAATTACCTCATATCCTGTCAATAAAATAAATAAATTATGATACACTGCCAGCACAAGTGGTAGTGCCCTAGGCCAGACATCTGAGCATCCAATCAGGTCAAAGCCTCAGGTCATCTGTTGTCCAAACTTTTCATGAGGCATAGACTTGCATTCGGCCAGCAGCCTACATCCAGGAAGTGCATAGATTCCCATAAAAATAAGTATGTACAGTAAGTAAGAACAACTTGATTAAATGTTGTCATGGATTACTGTGCATGGCAAAGGATTTGTTTTATATTACAGTGATGTATACATTTAAATCTATGTTTTTTTAAGATAAAATAAGACTTGATTTATCCCACCATGTGGAAATTTCACAGTTAACAGCAGCAACATACAACAAGCAATCACTGAGAGAAAAGACAGACATAAAAAGACATAAATAGCTCCTTCCATGTATTAAGTGGGATAATATCTCCAGTGGATCATGTATATAACAAGTGGACAGAGGAACTTTGTCTCATTGGTTTTTGGACAGTTTTGAAGCCTATAGATTGTCTTTAGGTCATGTTGGATTTTACTGGAGCTTGAAGTGACGCATTTGAACAAACGAAGTAACTGCAGGGACACTATGGGTGAACTAATGCTAAACACTAGCCTACTGACTCAGTAAAATGATAAAGTTAATTCATTCATTCATTTTCTGAACCCATTTTATCCTCATTACGTTCACAGGGGTGCTAGAGCCTATCCCAGCTACTTATGGGTGAAAGCGGGGTACACACCCTGGACGTCACCAGTTTATCGTAGGGCTGACATATAGAGAGACAAACAATCACTCTCACATTCACACCTATGGGCAAATTTAAATAATAAAGTTAATCAAATAAAATGGACTTGCAATTGGAAAGTGCCGTTCTACCTATATGATACTCAAAGCACCTTATACCATGTGACATTCACAAATTCATGCCAGAGGTTGCACTAGACATTTTTATTGTCCATCATTTTGACGGACAGGGTTGTAAAAATTCCGTCATAACATATTATTATCCGTCATTGCAAATTTGTATTTTTTAATGACAATGAGATATTTTTAGTAGTATTTAATGTTCAAAAACATGTCAATGATGCAGCAACTGTAGTTGCTGCTGGCTGATAAACCAATGTGATATCACGACTCGCATAATTATATATGCCACTTTTAATTGGTGTGTTATCTATAGACATTCTAAGCTTTCCTTGTGTATGTTCACGCAGTGTCAAATACCATCCACTGAGGGTTAGGGTTCAGGTTATGTGAACCACAGATCTGGGTACAAATTGACATGTCATCAAATAACACATGAAAGGTAGAAAATGCGCACATATAGCACACCAAATGCCATCAGAACTGGCGTATTCCTTGCTTGTCCTTCATCCTTCACCGCATCAGTCCCTCTTTTTTCACCACTTTTATCAATGCCATCACATTTACTGGGCTTTCTAAAATAACTGAGACTCAGCTGTCTTCACATTTTGCACTAGCAAAGTAGCATCTAATTTTGGCTAAAGTCAGCTAAACAATGAGACAAGACTCGACACTAACTGATTAATATGCACACTGGCACCAACTGGACAGGGGGTCTACGACAGGTGGACTATCAGGGAGTCATTTGACTGAAGTACCGCTGTTGTATTCAGTGTAGTTGTGAACAGTGGTGCTGTTATTTCTATACAGGTAGGATGCTGTTATGGACTGTTTGATGCCTTGTTAAACGAGAGCCAGACCAGCGATCCTGTGAGCAGGTTCTGTTCACAGCGTTGTGTGAAAACTTTCTTTGGTAGATTTACCCTCAGTATTTTAATCTGTCAAAATGATGGACAGCCTTCAGAATTTTCCGTCATTTAAAAAAAAATCTGTCAATGACGGAATATTTTCGGTTAATGCAACCTCTGATTCACGCACCAGGGATATAACCACAACTTGGGGTTGAAGTAACTATAGGCAGAGCTGTCGGGATGATGTAGGCAAGGTAGGCAGCTGCCTAGGGCCCCCTCACTGAAGAGGGCCCCTGATGGCCGCATGGTCATTTATCTGTACAACTTATTCAAAACCATCCATTGTAAACAAACCGCCACAGTGAGGCAGTGCTAACCCTCTCCTGTACTGTTTTGTGACTGGGCCCCCCCTAAACTAGAGGGATTGCCCCTATGCAATGACAAAGGCTATGAGGGTCATGTAGAAGTGACATCCGCCCTCGCGCACCCCCCATCACACCCCCCACTTGCTGTCAGTGGAACAAACGGTCTGTCCACACTGAGCACGGCGGCGGCCATTTTAAAAGAACACCAATGATGAAGCTCCTACCCTTCAGGGTTTGAAAAAGACAAAAAAAGAAAGAAGAAGAGGAAAAACACCAACGACACAGCAGTAAGTATTAAGCAAAGCATTGTTTTCTCCAAATAGGCTACAACTGTGTGATATGTTTGAAAGTGTGCGAACAAAAGCCCTCACATCAGTGACCAAACACACAGATAGATGTTAGCATGAGAGGGAGAGGATTCAGTTCAACAACTAATCATATACACACAACACAACTGTGTTCTGTTGGAAGAATTTAAGGAGAGAAGAAACACAACTTCTCCATCGCCCTTTTCTACTGTTGTACAGCGTTCCAAAACTTCTTTGGAGCTAAATAATTTGGATGTGGAGGACCGAAGTACGACAGCATTAACAGTATTTAGTCCTGAAAAGCCAAAGCTAAGCCTACTGAAGTGTTTTCACTTACTCTGGACGGTTGTCTGCTCCTGCTGCGGTCACCCACACAACTTTATTCCAAACTAAATCGTCTGCTCCTATGAATCCCATCCAGTTTGGACAAATAATCCATCCAGTTCAGTGGACATTTTCGGTTAGCTAGCAGTTTCCGTTGGTGATCTGTCCATCCCATTAGGAGAAAAATGTCCCTTTTCCATTGCGTTTGTCTGTCTCATCCATACGTCTGTTCCTTGTGTGTCAGCTGGTTTAGCCACAGAAGAGGACTAGAGTAGGACTGCAGCAAAAGTTTGTATTTTCAAGCCAACATTTGTTAGAGTCCCTCACATCAGCTCTGTGCCCTCACTGCCGAACTCAGTTCTGTTCACGTTCAAGGAGGCCCACGTAAACAATACATGAGGCGTTCAGGAACAATTAGAATAATTAGGAAATTACAACACTTTTCAAAATCGTCAAATATTCAGAATATTCATATACAACATCAAAAAAATGAATGGCAGTGTCTGTGAACCATGTCTGTGAACCATGTCTGTGAACCATGTAATCACAATCCTACATGTTAAACTCTAATTATCTATATTTCCCACACTTGCCCATCAACACATCACAACACTTTGCACCATGTGCTCAGGTAGTTTTGCTGATGAGGTCTGACGTTACATTTTGGTGCATTATGGGAAGTGAAGTTCTTCTCCTGCAAAGTTACTACCAAATCCTCTGCACTTTAATCATATACTTCTAGAATAAGGACAAAAGTAAGCCTACTCACCAAATGCCTTTTTTTTTTTAGGCGCTTTGCTTAAATTTCTGTCAGCGCCAACTGATATTGACAATTTGTGTCATTCCCATCAACAACACCAAATTGAAGACACTGTGTCCTATACTACACTCTAGTGGATACTCTGTGTTGCATAATACAGAGTAATTCATGACTCATTAAATGCACCAGAAAACAGGAAATCGCATCTGGATTTTATTTTTCTTCTTCGGTGATTCGACCACCACATCTTCGTGTATTAGGGGCCTCACTTTACTTTCTTGCCTAGGGCCTCCAGATATCTTGAAACGGCCCTGGCTACGTAGAAGGAACACTTCTCATTCTGCAACCAAAGTGTGACGTTTTGATGACATATTGCATGTGCGACCCCTGCAGGGATTTTAAAATGAGCGTGGGCTGTGTACAGTAAACAAACATATCAACGCAATCAGAAAGATGTCGAACTGGGGAGACGCTGAGATCTGAGAGCTGTTGTCACTTTAGGCGGAGGACTCTATCCATGCTTACATTTGTGGAACGGTGAAAGACGGGCTGACTCTACTTCCGACACGTGGCCATGGCTCAGATGTTAGAGCGGATTGTCCAATAACCAAAGGGTTGGTGGTTCGAATCCCGCTCTGTCCCAGTGTGCTATTGTGTCCTTGGGCAAGACACTTCACCCTCCTTGCCTCTAGTGCTGCTACTCACACTGATATATGAATGTTTGGTGGTGGTCGGAGGTTGGTTGGTGCGGATTGGCAGCCTTTCATTAGCCTGCCCCAGGGCAACTGTGGATGCAAATGTAGTTTACCACCACCAGAGTGTGAGAGTGAAAGAATAATGAATCCAGTGTATGTGTCGAGGCCCAAAACGGAATCTGGCCCGATTCAGAATCGGGCCGGCCCAGAATGGAATTCTATTCTAGGCCGGCCTAGAATGGAATCCTGCTGCTATAATGTTATTTTTATACCATGTTTAATGCAAATGATCCATAATTCCATAATTTGTCATAATTTTACATTTTCAGTCTTACATACCTTGAGTAACTATTGTCAATTTCAGTCGATTTCACTGTACCATATATTGGTGGGGAGTACCACTAGGTTCTATTTGTAAATAAAGTGTATTATAGTTTACAATTAAAATGTTTGTTTCTTTTTTTTTTTCACATATTTGCAAATTCCATGTATTGATTTTTGTAATAATTTAGATCATTTGCATTAAACATGGTATAAAATAACATTATAGCAGCAGGATTCCATTCTAGGCCGGCCTAGAATAGAATTCCATTCTGGACCGGCCCGATTCTGAATCGGGCCAGATTCCATTTTGGGCCTCGACATATGCGTTCACAGAAAAGCGCTACATAAATCTAATCCATTATTATTATTATTATTATTATTATTATTATTATTATTAATATTATTATTATTATTATTATTATATGTCATACTATACACTGGGTTGCGTCACCGCCCCTTTGATTTCAGAACGCTGTGTAAAAGTCCAGCCTGTCCCACCTCTGTTACTCCTTTGGCTTGGCTGTGGAAATCAGTCAATGGTGGAAAAAAGGTGGGATCACCATCTCACCTTTTTTCCAAGATCTCTGTGTAAAAGTGGCTACTGATATTACAGTTTAAGATACTTCATTTTAGAGCTAAGGTTCTTTCCCTTTGCCCCAGACCAACTTTCACTGTTACATTATTCTGCCTTTGACATATTCATCATTTTAAAAGGTGCTTACAAGTTGCAAAACTATTGTTGTTTTTCTCCAAAATTATTTGCAGATATGATGTAGATCCATGGATTGAAACTTCTGTGGTAAGAAAATCAAATTGCTAACTGTGGAACTTACAAACATCTTTGACACCTGGTAAAATGTCCAGACAGCTGATTTTGTTACACAGTAGTTTTTGCATCATATCTGCAAATAATTTAGTCAAAAAACAATTAGTCACAAGCTCTTCTAAAAACAGGTTATGGTTTTCAGATGAGCACTGCTGCTACTGTTGTTAAAGCATTTTAAACAAGAAATTGACACTCTCATAATACTGTCATAAAAACTGCAAAAAAATACTATTTATAGTGTTTTTGCTGTATCACCTCAGGTATCTTTTATCACATATCTAATGTTTATTATATTCTTTAGTCACACCATAGCAGCAAAGCGTGGATGTTTTCTCTTCAAATCCATCCATTATTTCTTACTGTTAAAATTCATTCTATTTCATTTCACCAAACACAGAACACACGCCGACGTATTAAACTCCAATTATTCTTGTACCATGAGGTGACTTTATTTAATAAAATGTGAAGTTAGATACAAAGAAATAATGTTGATTTACAGAGTATTTAAAATGTTACAACATAAAACTGTAGGGTACGACAGCATGGAATATTGTGATCTAACAAAACTTATCCACACGTCTACGTCTTAGATCTGATAGAATATTCAGCACATACAGCAGAAGCAGAATTCAACACATGTTGTCTTGGTTTTGTTGATATATGGTGTAGGTTTAATGTTTAATTCTGTGTGGCATAACCTTATGAAAGTTAAAACAGCCCTTCTAGTCAGTGGGTCATGGTATGTATTGAATGTTTATTTACAGATGGTGCGATGGGCATCATGTAAACTACTCCATCCACACATTGCTCCTCATTCTGATCACAATCAAAGTTGACTGATTCAAGGGTGTAGAGCAGTGGTTCCCAACCTTTTTTTGGCTCGTGACCCCATTTTAACATCCCCAGACATTTAAAACAGAGACATTTTTTGCTAAAATGAATTTGTTTTTGATCATGCAATAGTTTGCTGTACTATGTTGCAAATAAATGTTAATTTTAGATTATATTTAGTCTATGTAATGAATATTATTATGGACGGAGGCAGAAAAGCCAGGTGTAGATTACTGCACAAAGTGAGAATTTTATTTTCTGTGGTCAGGATATGTACAGTCAGTCCAGCTTGGATTTACAAGGCTGACAATTAATACTGAACAAACAATAACTCAGACTATGAATTATGAAAGAGCTGCAGCATCTGAAACTGACCACAATGAACAATTGAAAGATAAACAGTACCACAGTGCTTCAGTTTCAGCTTCACAGTTTGTCATGTCTTTTATTTATGTATTGTGGTTGTCTCTCTCAACTCACCATATATATTTTTATTAGTAAGTTCTTCTTCTTGTTATTATTATTATTATTATTATTATTATTATTATTATTATTATTATTAATTTTACTTTTTTAATCTATTACTAGAAATTTCAGGCGACCCCATTTGAATTCCAGGCGACCCCACGTGGGGTCCCGAACCCAAGGTTGAAAAACACTGACATACAGCATAAGCAGAATTCAGCACATGTTGTCTTGGTTTTGTTGACATATGGTGTAGGTTTAATGTTTAATTCTGCATGGCATAACCTTATGAAAGTTGAAATAGCCTTTCTAGTCAGTGGGTCATGTTATGTATTGAATGTTTATTTACAGATGGTGCGATGGGCATCATGTAAACTACTCCATCTACACATTCCTCCTCATTCTGATCACAATCAAAGTTTGTTTATTTATTTATTTATTTATTTATTTAGAACATGCAAAAAATAAATAAATACATTAAAAAAAAATTTAAAAAAAAAGCAAATTAAGACAAAAACATAATAACATTTAAATGAACAGAATCTATCTTCAAGTACATGCGAGTCTGAATTTTCCATGGTCGAAAAGGAGTAGGAAGAAGTATAAACTTATTTATTTCTACCCCTCAAGTGCTTTTATACCTTTATCATTAACTTGATACAACAATCAAACAATACATTTTTTCTAATTTTAGCATTCAACCACAACAAATACATAATGCAGTAATTGAATCATACACAACAATAAGATCATGTCAGTGCAGTCATACGGACTCAACAATTCAACAATTTTCTTGAATAATTACATCATATTTATCACTACAACATTATCCATGAACAAACAGCCCTCATTGTCATTAGTAAATTCTGTGCCTCTCATGAATCAAGTCTTTATATCTTTTTTAAACTGAATTATGTTTGATTTTTTTTTTTTTATCTCTACACACAATTTCTTCCACAATTTTACCCCACAGATGGTGACGCAGAAACTTTTTAACGTAGTGCGTACTTTATGAATCTTTAAATTTAAATCATAGCCTCCCTCTCTTTCACAAAACATTGACTGATTCAAAGGTGAGTCTATATAAAGCAGTGTGCTGTTCTGTTAGGTGTCACATTCCTTTTTTTTTCTGAGGCCCTATTGGCTACTGTGCCTTCCAGTGAAAGGTGTCCACTTTTTCTCCTTCTCTAAAGTTGAGGTGAAGATGTCTGACCCATCTCTATACTTCCCTCCTGCTGAGAAAAGACATCATAATCACTAGAGGCTGTGAACTTGACACTTGTCCTTTTTTGAATGGGGGAAATGATGGAAGTGAAGATGGATGTGGAAATCTCCTGTGGACATAATCACACCATCAGTAGAACCTACAAATTATTGTGAGAACACACAACAGGGAGCTTGTGGAAGGGATGGAAAGGGCTAACATGGGAGGACTGATTTTGACATTGGCTGGCTGATCCAATTTGTGAAAAAAAATTTTCCTTTCCATTTACTCTGATGAAGAGAGAGAAGATGCTGTTTTTTGTTTTTGTTTTTTTTTTTTTGTAATGAAACTAATTTAGAAAAAAAAAAAAAAAATGGTTACACACTTAATTGCTTATTTCACCCTTGATTCGTGTGGCATTGAATCAGACAAATAAATGTAAGCAATCTTATCTTTATCTACTCTCATGTTCCTCAACAACCAGATTTGTTCGCTGTCACATCATGTCAAGCTAGAAGCAAATCGATCCACTTTATTCTGTAAATTCATTTTGCGGACATTTCCTCATCATTCCTAATTTGCGTTTTCAGAATCAAACATCTGGTGAACCTCCCATTCAAGCTGTTTGTAGTGTTTTTGCTGTTTCACTTCAGGTATCTTTTATCATATATCAAATGTTTATTATACCCTTTAGTTACACCTTAACAGCTGTGCGCACGATTTTTCTTCGAATCCGTATATTATTTCATACTGTTATAATCCATATACCTTAAAAAACATGACACAATTGCATGTTATTAAATCCCAATTACTGTATATACTTAAAAAGGTGACTTTATAAAATAAAGAAAGAAATAATGTTGATTTATAGTTTCGTGGCGCATTCAAAGCTATTTGCAAAATTACGAAGAAAAACAATTATTAACAAATCTTCTCATCGTTTTTCCTCTTTTAAAGCACATTAAAGAGTATTGAGGCAAATCCGTTTCCCCGCTCTTTTAAATTGCTGTGAATACAATAGCAATTTCAGTGTTGTTCAAGTTGAGATGGTTCAAGAGATCTCTCAGGCTTGTCGACCTTTATCTCGGCAAACATCAGAATCCCTATACAAAAAAGCAGAAAATGAGCTATTGATTTTCCGTTTTTCTCCCCCCACCCCTTACTTTCTTATTCCCCTCCGGTATTGTCATTGCATAGTCTAAATGAAGGTCAGCATCGGTTTCCTTGTCACTGCCAAAGAGATTCACAGTAGAAATATAGCAGCCCGTGTTTTTGAAAGGAAAAGGTTCTGCGTGATGTGAAGAGGTTGCTTTTGTCTTCGGGGAATAATTGGTTCGATAAGTTGCTTCTCCTTAGAGCAATAAAAATTCTGCCATGTACCTGATGTGTGCGTTGTATGTGAGTATATGAACGACGCATTTAGAGAAATATACCGACAAACACAACGCATTATGCTAGATAAAAAAAAAAAAAAATACTCTGCTCTGAGGTGTTTTTTAGGTATTTTACTTGATGATTCTCTTTATGCCTCATATTCAGCAGCCGGTGAAAAGACTGAAATTGAATTGTGACTTGTTGCAGCTGCATTTATGTCTGTGTTAGACGACGGCGATGTAATGTACCTGAATGCATCTGCTCATTGCTTACATGCTACTTATATGTTTACTACGGTGCACTCAGGATTTCAAGACATTTTAAAGCCACTCACTCACCAGTGCTTGTTGTATACTCATGCCTAATGGTCTGCTTTGTCCACTCGCACACTAAAGACTTGGCAAGTTCCTATCTAGAAGTCTATTTTATGTCTGCTTTCGTCTTATCTTCTGGTTTGGTCGTTCAAAAAAAATGCAGGTAGTTACAATCTTCAGCCCCAGGATTTATTGTTACTGTCTTTACCAAAGGTTCATTCTGACCAGGGGGGGAAAAAGAGTGCAAATTTACTGCTGCCTCTGCTTGGAATAATCTACAAAAGGGCCTGAAACTTAAAGATCTGGTCTTGGTAGACTTGTACATCTGGCCATAGATGTTTAACCTAATTGCATTCATACATTTATATTGATGATTTTGGTAAATATTCAGGGTTTCTGCAGGTATCAGTGAATCTGATTTAATGGGTTTTAACCCTGTAACACCTGAACCATTAAATCACTGACAGAAAATTCTAGTTCTTTGAAACCAGAGCCTCTATTGGTCCTTCTGAGCAACCCAAAAATGTTTTTTTTTTTCAAATATCATTTTCCATGTATGAGTTTCAATTTTGTATCCTATTTGATACATCGGGTCTCAATGCTCAAATATTATTATTTTTGAACAAATAAAAACATAATATAACACAAACATGTCTAACAAATTGGTAATTCCTTTTCAAAATATCCAAAGTTCTGCCTTCTTCCTCATTAATAACAATCTTGTAGTGTCACTGGAAAGGCCTCTGGTGAACAAATTCCTCCCCCCTGGTGGATTATCTGTGTATTGCATGTATCTAATTTTATACATCAGGTTTTTCAAGAAAAAAAAAATGAAACTGATCATGTAGAGGGCTTCAAAACTCATGTATCAAATATGATACGTTTGGCATTATAGGGTTAATGCCCTTTTTAATGCCAGTTTAAACAAATTTAATGCCCATGTCCAACTGCAGATCAGTTTTATACACAGTTTTACGACAGTTTATCACAGACAGGCTTTAACCATGTTCTGAATAGTTCCTCCTCCAATCACGTCTGCTGAAACTTGCACATTCCCATTTTTCCAACATTTGCTAATATTCCCTCTGCTCTTTCGCCACGACAGCCCGATGCATTCCAAGCATCTGGTGTTGTAACTTCATGTATCTGCCATAAACAATAGCCAATTAAAGGGTTCCACCTGTCAATCATCAAACTATACTTCCAATCAAAATTATTAAATGTTTATATAATCAAAATAAATTGTGAATAATATGCTTTTTTTTTCTCCATTAAAAGTATTTAATTTTTTAATGCCTCTGGACATCGAATTGAATTCTTTTTAATGTCATTTAAGGTCTTAAGTTTCACAAAATCTATTTAATGACTTTTAATGCTTTTTAATGACCTGCAGAAACCCTGATATTTGCCAGTTATACTTATTATTTCATGTCAAGTTACTAACTTTATAAGAGCCAGATTTATTAAGCAGCACAAATCAGCAAGTGCGCAATCAAGAAAGAAAAAGCCCCTGGGGAGTGGTCACTTTTTTCAGGTGATTTACTGACAATTTGCAAAATAATGAACACAGACGCAGCTAGTTCATTTAAATAATGGCCTACTAGCGCACAACCACATTGCAGATAGACTTACCTGATGAAAGCGTGAGGAATCTATAACAACACAGACACAACTTGTTATTGTGATGTGACAAACACAACGGTAGGTTTCATGCATTTCTGTGGGAACATCAATACAAACCAGTCAGGCAGCAGAAGAAGGAGTTTTCTGCAGTAGAACTGGAGGAGTTAGTGGATGAATACTATCTGGTCTAAAATAGTAGCATAAAAAGCCACTTAACCCTCTGTAGGGCACTCATAGAAATACTCTGAAATTCAAAATTTCAACCTTAGTGTGTTATTGGAAGACATGACAAGACTTTATTACTTTTGAGAAATTTAAACTGTTTATTATTATTATTATTATTATTATTATTATTATTATTATTATTATTATTATTATTATTTATTGTTATGTAGAAAATCAAGGTCAGTGGAGTTACCATATTTTGTTCCTTATCCATAAATGCAAAAAAAGAAGAAAAAAAATCCAAGACGTAAATATAAAAAATACAAGAAAAACACACGAAAGGAACATCACTTTTAGAACATTACAACAACATAAGTGCTGATCCAGACTCCTGTCCACATCCACATTCTCCCTTTGAACATCATTCCTTACATTAGTACCATTACTTCATGGTACCTAACAAAGCAGGTACACTCACTGTTCTTGCAGAGGTGGACCTTACAGACCCTGTAGACCACATTGGACCTGAGATTGTTGACTCTCTGTCCTCACTGTAACTGTTGCTGTCACTGTCTTGTAATGTATGCAGAAATTACCAAAAATAGTTACTTGCCTGACAAAGGATTAAAATGACAGAAGTAGGCAGATCTAGATCAACATTGTGAGGTGAATATGCTACAGGAGGAAAAAGTTGCATTCCACAGAGTTAGAAAAAGATAGAATGGTGCATGATGGAAAGGTGATGTGACATTTGCAAGGTGTCAAAACACTGAATTCTGACTTGGATAATTCACAGTATTCAATGGTCAAACCTGAACAGTAGATACTTTTATTCTATATGATGGGTGGGCTATTGTATTTAATAGCGTAATACAGAGGAAATACTGCACGCATTCTGTAGCTGCTATAGAATTAGGAAAAATACTGGAAAATTTCAGTGTCATTGAGCTGAAGATTTATTGTATTTCATTTAAGTTTTTTGCGTGAAGCTACATGACTTTATGGGAAAGTAAATCCCCTGGTTGACTACTTATTGAGCCTCCCGGTGAAGAGGTAAAGTTATGTCAGTGATTCTTTCCAAAAATAATATAAGGACCAGGAACAACTGTTTTATGGTCAGTCTGTTCTGATAAGGTCTTCATCTGTAATTCTAAATATTTTAACACAACTACAGGAAATTCTCTGTTGTCCACCACCTGTTCTCTATTCCCAGCAGCGCCTCCTCTGTGTGTAACTGTCACAGTCATACCGAGCACAAATGTACACTGTCGCTCATAAAGTTGGGATAAAATATTTTTTACATCCTCTCATAAAATGATTGTGACAAAGTGATTTATTCCTGATAAAGTGTAACTGGGACTCAGTATGTGATCATTGGACCTGGTCAAAGATGATTACTGTCGTATATAAACAGGAAGAAAAAGAGGAATGTGTCTGAAAAAAATTATTCCAACTTTATGGGCAACAGTGTATTTTGATGTGCTTCTCTTCCACATTACATAAAGGTGCATTCAGTAAAGGTGGGCAATACTGGGAATTTTAGTATCGATCTGATACCAAGTAAATATAGGGTTAGTATCGCCGATACTGATTCTTTTCAATCGAATTGAAAATGAAATTGAAATGTCATGATCATTGAATAATTTTGTGATTTTGTCTTTAGTTAGTTGATTGTGATTAAGATAAAACACAGGACAAGGATTTTAGGCAAATAAACATGTTTTTTTTTTAAATAAACTAACTACAATATAAACAATTTAACAGTATAAAAATAATAAAGTAATTCCGCTTTTAAATTTGTAGTGTTACCATAGTGGCGAATGATTTTATTGCTCACATCACATGTGGCAGTTCCCCTTTCAGCTGCAGTGAATAACCTCCACACAGCGCTTCTCTTTCTCTCCATCATGACGTTCTGCTCTCAGACAAACTTGAAGAGAAGTGTCACTTGCATGAACTCTGTAAGGAAATTCAAGTAATTTGCTAGACAAGTAGAAGAGAAACTGCAACAAAAGTATCGATCTCATCACGCTAGTATCGATCCAATACCGCTGGTATCAATACTATCGATATTTAGATCGATACGCCCAGCCCTATCACTCAGCTGTAAAGCAAGAGTCTCAAAAATTACTAATTTAGGTTGCACGATTCACTGAAATACTGTCTTCCCCCAAATTTGCATCTTGAAATGGGAACTCCTACAAATACACTTATGTCATAAAAGGTCACTTAGAGCATAAAAAGGACCATGTCCACACCTTTCAAGTACTAATGTTAGGCTGCAATCCTTCATTAAATCTCGACAGTAATGGGTTTTTTTTTGCGCCACATGCAGATTTGCACTGCTGCAAAGAAATAGTAAATCTGGCTCTTATTTAATGACCTACTAACTTATTTATTTACTAACTTACCTTATTCATTTATTTATGTCTCTCATATGAATGTATGTGCTGTTGCCTGTTTTTACTAGCACGCACTTGAAAAAGGTTAAATATCATTGTCAGTGAGAACAAAACAGATCTTTACTAATGTGTAGGATCAGTGTGTCGCCTTACTTCAGTGCTTCCTAACCTTGTTTGGCTCGTGACTCCATTTTAACATCACAAATATCTGGTAACCCCAGACATTTAAAAGGGAGACATTTTTTGGCTAAAATTAATTTGTTTTTGATCCTGTAATAGTTTTCTATACTATTGTTACGACCCATAGGTGGGTCGTAGTGTCACTCTGTGGGTGTGTCCTTTGTTGTGTGTGTGAGTGGATAATATGTTGCAGGTGCCGAGCCAAATGCACCCCTGTGATTGGAGCAGCAACGGGAGGCGGACCTTTAAAGACCGCGGAGCTAGGCCGGACCTGTGTCGCTCTTCCTCCACTCCCAACCCTGCCTCCATTCCGCCAGAAGTCCTGTTCAGAAGTAGGGGTGGGCTGCCCTGTTTGTTTTATCTTATTTTCTCCTGTTTTTGGTAGGAAGGTTAGACCTTGTATTTTGGTTTCTTTTGTTTTGCAGGTCAGCCTAATTTCTCATTAGTGCAGTTTTGTTTGTTGTTTTGGCCAGAGCCCACCCTGAAGTTTCAGTTGCTTTCTGTCTAGTTTTCAGTAACCTTATGTTGCACCTTGTAAATAAATCACCTTTTTGTTAAACTTGTAAAACCCGTGTCCAGGGTTTTTTTCTCTATGGCTTGGGAGTGAGGAAAAGTGATCACAAACTTCGTGTTGCACCCTGGGTCGGGGCGTAACACTATGCTGCAAATAAACATTCATTTTAGACAACATTTAGTCTATATAATGTACATTATTATGGACGGAGGCAGAAAAGCCAGGTGTAGATTACTGCACAAAGTGAGAATTTTATTTTCCTTGGTCAGGATATGTACAGTCAGTCCAGCTTGGATTTACAAGGCTGACAATTAATACTGAACAAACAATAACTCAAACTATGAATTATGAAAGAGCTGCAGCATCTGAAACTGACCACAATGAACATTTGAAAGATAAACAGAACCACAGTGCTTCAGTTTCAGCTTCACAGTTTGTCATGCCTTTTATGTATTGTGATCGTCTCTCTCAACTCACCATATATTTTTATTAGTAAGTTTGTTGTTAGCTTACCAGGTGTAAGCTATTGTCGTCATGCGGCCTCTGCCGGTGTCTGTTGTCGTCTGTCGTCCGTTACAAAAATTTCAATTGTCTTCTTCTCCAAAACTACTATTTCGATTGACTTCAAACTTGGTATACAGCTTCTTTATGATGATATCAACAAAAGTTAGTGAAATTATTTGGATCAGGCTCTGATTCTGGATTTGGTGCAGCTTTGAAACATTTCCCCATTATAAGAGATAGGAAGTGCCGGTAAGCTACAGGGCCATAGGTCCTATTTTTTTGTTTTTTTATCAATTACTAGAAATTTCAGGTGACCCCATTTGAATTCTAGGCAACCCCACGTGGGGTCCCGACCCCAAGGTTGAAAAACACTGCCTTACCATTAAATAGGATGTTTAAATCAGATCTCAAAAGCACTGAATCTATCTGAATTCATTTGCTGGTACAATACAGTAAGATATGATATTTCTTACCTGTCTAAGTCATTTGTGTTTGTAATCCTTTTGGCTTTCCTCCCATCTAAATTAAGCTAAGAGGAAGAAAAACACAACAAAATGCAGTGCTATCTCTTACACATTCATACCCACACTACAACCCAATCAACAGCATCATGTTTCATTTGACCCTGGATTGTTTTGCTGTCATCTGATAGGTGGTGGCAAAGATTCCTGTCAAGATGTTAGGTACATCAGCGGGATCAAACGGTTTCTTAAATCTGCAGTGACATCAGTGTGTTTGACTTGGCGTGCCTCTCTCATCTCAATTCATCACCTCCCCACGGTGGGCACGCTATCCTGCCAAATCCAACTCAGTGTACAGTGCAGAAGCCTTTTTTGCATATTCTTCACACTTGTTTATGGTTTACTGAGCAGGTCACTTCCCCTGCTTGCTTGAACAGCTGCTTCAATATGAGCCCCCCTCTTCCTAACAGGCACTGAAAGACTACTCCTGTGCTGCTCCCTGTCAAGTCCTCCTTGCTTGTGAGGCCTGCTGGTGACCTCATGCACAGCCTTTACTGGGGCCATATGAATAATTTATCCTTTGAATTTAGCCCAACCCTGACATTTCGATGTTTGATGCCCACAGGCTTTGGCTTTAACAATATAGATAGTGGTCCTTTCCTCCGTGCATCATCAGATAAAGTCTGAAAGCATAGCTAGTGCACTTGATATCAAAACCATGGATATCAGGGAAGCTGTATGTTCCACACACTTGCTTCCTCTATTCCATTAACTCTTACTGCAGTATCTCAAGCCATACAATTGGATTTTATATAGGTTGCTGACATTTGAGTTGAAAATATTAGCTTCTGTCAATATGAAGATAAGATAAGATAGAAACTTAATAATCACTCGGGGACAACCTTACAAGAGAAAATCACAGGAAGATACATAAACGTGTTAACAGAGATATAAAATACCAAAAAGACCATGTTAAACTTCATTTCTGGGTGAACAAATAACATGCCACACTCTAGATGGCAAAAAAATAAAAAGATACTGTGGTTAGAGTGGTGATATGTGAGAGTTTTGATACTGCCTGTTTTTAACCAACTTAAATTTCATAGTCACAAACTCTGGCTCCTGACTGGCTCAGCTGATGGATTAAACATGAAGAGTAGTCTGTTGCGTAGACCTCAGTCTCCCTTAGAGGAACAGCCTGCGCTGCCCTCTCTCGTACAGTTTCACTCTTTTGTCAGATCATCCTGGTTTGTTGACGTACACGCACAGGTACTTGTAGGTCTGCACCATCACCACCTCTTCACCTTGAATGATGACAGGTGTCAGTAGCTTCTCGCTCCGTCGGAAATCCACAGCCAGCCCCTTGATCTTACTGACATTTAGCTGCAGATGGTTCTCCTTACTCCACCAGACACCCACTATAACAAAATCATCAAAGAACCACTGGAGGGTGTACGATCCCAAACTGAACCTGAAGTCAAAAGTGCAGGGAGTGAGTCATGAAGGGAAGCGACCCTTGTGAATTAAGTGGTCGTATTTGATGATCCTTTCAACAAAATTCCTTTAAGACGAGCCAGTTATAGTGTAAAGGATGTGTTACTCAAAGTCATTCTGCTGTACTTCAAATTCATCTGTCCAGTTTTCCAAAGTTAATGCCTCAAGTCTATTTTTTCTTTTTGCCAAGGATTTCAATACAGATATTTTGCTGTTACATCAACTTTTTTTTAAGTGACATCAGTATGTGGTTTTCTTTTAAAATATTTCAAATAAAAAGATATCAAGCAGCAAGATCGAGCTCATACATCAAAATACAAAAAAAAACATCTGAAATTGTGTCTTTGTCGAATTTCTTCTTTTTACTTAACACCTCTGCACTTCAATTTGTGTATTTGATCACTGTAAAAAAACCCACTTTCTATGGAACTCTGTTCTTTCAAACTACAAAACTGTGAATGGAAGAATGAGGGAAAAAGAAGTTCCACCCACATTAAACTGAAATCTTTTCCTTACACAAACTTGCTTACATGGGTTATATTTAAACAATTTATATTACACAGTCAGCTATTCAGACTTTCTTATACAAAAACAATATCCACTTGTTTGATTGCTCTCATTGCCTCTTAAATTAGTATATTCAAGTCTTATACAATGAGTTCCTTTCGCTCGTAAATTGGTCTTGCATCAATACAGCTCACGGCCGGCAATTTCCTTTCTTAGCTGTTCTTCATCTCTAAAAAAAAAGCCCCTTCGGTTTACTTTACAAAAGACTTTGAGGGACGCTTTCTAAAATGTTGTACTCTGGCATTTTCTCAGATCTTACTTTTTTTCCCCCCAAGGACATCTCCTCCTGCTGCCAAGACCTGTCAGGCAGGAGCATCTCAGAGTAAAGGGGTGAGAGGACACCAATTAGAAAGCCATTCTCGGCCAAGTGAGCCAGCGGCACAGCTTGCCACAGGAAGTGGGATGTCTGACTTCCTGCATGGGGTCACAGCTGTTTGCTAGGAGGTTACAGCTACCAGCCAATACGAGGTGCCGTTTAGCGTCTGATGAGGCAGGCCTCATTTGAATAGTAAAGAACCGTCTCAATGTCACCAATAAATTTACATGATTTCTTTCCTCTTACAGCTGGGATCAGAGAGGAGACTTTCTGGAATTAGGGGAGCGTGAAAATGTCAAAAGATCAAGACCGGCTCATTTCAAGTTGGCCAGTGTTTAGATAAAGATTATTACTCCATTTAGATACAGCATTTGTAGCTGCTGTATACTAAACCCATCAATCATCATCACAAAATGTGGAACAAAATATTTCCATATACCTGTATGCAGTGTTAAAGTGTTTCAGAAGACTGGAGGGTGCAGGAGAATATGAACAGAGCAGATATGAATATGTGTGCAGGGTCAAATATTTAATATACAAGTCAGATTATAAAGCGTGTCATCAGACTTTCAGTTTTTTAATGTTATTTGTATACTCACAACCGGCTGTATTCTCTACACTAAACCATTCATCTGCTCTGTTGTGGTCTGGTACCTATGAATATCTAAGAGGTGTTTGGCCTCATATGATGAAGGATGAGGGAGACTAAACAGATGTAACAGGCTTAACACGACACAAGTTTGTTTTCTGTTTAACTATTTGGAACAAAATAGTCATACGCTTTACATTTATTAACTCCGCTAAGGAGGTTATGTTTTTGCCAGGGTTTGTTTGTTTGTTGGTTAGTTAGTTAGTTAGCAAGATAACTCAAAAAGTTAAGGACAGATTTTCATGAAATTTTCATGAAATTTTGATACTGGCACAAGGAACAAATGATTAAATTTTGGTGGTGATCGGGGGGGGGGACGACAGCGACAGATCTGCCTTGGTGAAGGTCTGCGCTCTCTGAGGGCTTTTCTAGTTCTTTAGTTGTGAAAGCCACCTGAGGTGACTTGACAATCCAGCAAAAATTACCCAATCACATAAGGATAAAAAAATACTGACTGGCTAAGATTGTCAAAACTTTCATCCCAGGGTGAATCTTTAATCCTCCAATGAGAGCACAGCATTAAGTCACCTGCTCAGCCAAGTTCATAAAGCCACCAGGAAGTGGACATATCCACAGAGAAATTAACTAAATACAAGTGAAAACTTCTGTATTTTGACATGTTCTGCAGGACTCATGTAGAGCATTGTATCGTATTAATTTAAACATTATTTATTTATTTATTTCAGAAGAGAATTAATATGTTTAATCAGCTGTTCCTATAAGTTGGGCGCTACCCTGCTCTACCTGTGGACCAACTGCCACTGCTTGTATTTATCTTTCAAATGCTACTATACATTTTAATGCTTTTTCCAAATACATAATTCATTTATAGTGTACAGTATTTCTAAACACTTTCCTTCGCAGGGTGGCGGGGCTCAGCCTTAGAGATAGGGTGAGGAGCTCAGACATCCAGGATGGACTCAGAGTAGAGCGGCTGCTCCTCTATGTCAAGAGGAGCCAGTTGAGGTGGTTCGGGTGTCTAGTGAGGATGCCTCCCTGGGGGGTGTTTGGGCATGTCCGTCCGGGAGGAGACCTCAGGACTGACCCAGGACACGCTGGAGGGATTATATCTCTCGGCTGGTCTCGGGATTCCCTCGGAAGAGCTGGTGGAAGTGGCTGGGGACAGGGCTGTCTGGGCTTCTTTGCTGAGGCTGCTGCCCCCGTGACCCGGATAAGTGGATGAAGACGATATATCTAAACTATTCTCTTTTTACCGTATACAGTTTGTATAACTGATGTTTCTCTACAGTTACCTGGGCTAAAATATCAAGACTACTGCTATTTGTTTTTTTGGTTTTGTTTTCATAAAATCTTGATGATACTGACTGAAAAATGTGTACAATGTTATTATTTTGCTGATCTACAACTGAGGCTAATCCCATCAGTGACAGTCTTTCAAAGAAGGAACTAACGCTCTGAAATAATAGGTCTTTGATTCTGGAAAGAAGCTCTTCAAACATGAGAGAAGTAATCAAGAACAAAATCTCTGAGCTTTTCTAGTGCTTTAGAGATTCAAGTATCTTTACCTGAAGTGGCAAACAACTGGAAGCATGGCAGGGATGGAAGTGTGTGACTGGCTCCTGCTATGAGCAGCTGTCTGGAATGCCCATATTTGGGCTCAACCCAATTACATCCTCTGATCCCCAGTCACTGGGCTGATGCAGTCAGAACCATTAATCTCCCTGGCTGAGTACTACGTCGTGTGTTAACAGCCAAGACCCCACACCCCCAGACCCCCATTCCCACTTCACTGCCAAACCCCACCACCGTTGAAGGTTGAAAGTCGTGCCAATCATTCTGACTCCTTTGACTCTGATGTCACCTTGGGCTCGTTGTGATTACGGACAATCCTCTGATGACTACGGAAAACCCATTATGTACAGTGCAGCGCAACAGTCCATTCAACACTGTCAGCTTGGTATTTCTGGACTGAGGTTCAAACAGTAGTTTCGGTGTGTGTTTTCAGATCTGTGGTGCAGGTGTTCTGTGCAGGAGATGGGATGAGGGGATGAGGAGGAGGTCAAAAACATTTTCGGATCGGGGATGTTAACGACAAAATATCCTGGAGCTGTGTCAGGGACCAATTCCAACAAATCATTTTCAAAAGGGACAGTAGTAAACAGAATTTTTTCAACTGCCTATTTCAGAGAAAGGAAAGGCACCTTCAGCTCATGGTCTACAAATTACTCTCTGGACGTAGAGAAAAAGAAAGAACAAAAGAAACTGAAACCATTTTTCTCTTTCCTTCCCGTTCTCCAAAATTTCTAACTTTTTTAAATCAAAAGAACATTTAGTGCTTTGTCTCAACAATAACCAGTGACAACACAGCCCATCAGATTGTTTTGACCTCTGATTGGCTTGTGCAAGTGTGATTAATTCTCAGGACTCGGGGAATAGAAAGCCAGGCTGATGTAAAATTAGGAGAAGTGGCTTAATCAGAGTCTGAATTACATGGACCCTCGGTTCCAGTTTAGTGAGTCCTTTTTGTTCACAAAGATTAAGGGAGGAGTCAGGCAGTCCTCCATTGTTCCTCTGAGAAAAGAAACTCATTTGCTTTGAACGATAAATGTCTTTCGAGCATAAATCATGTCTCCTAATCCTTTTACCAATGCCACGTAATGCAAATTGTCTCCCATTTACAGATCACACAACAGAGACAAAGAGGGACGTTTGCACACAGAGCTCGCAGCAGTGTGCTTCCAGAGATGGACTTTCACCAAAGATTGGAAGATTAAAGCTGTCTAAAGGCTTAAAGTATGTTTGTTCATGTTGCATCTCTCTTTGTAGTCTCTCCTCATCTTCATTTAAAAGCCTAATTTTTAGATAAAGAGTATATTTCAGTAATGCTTGACCCATGGAAACAAACAGAGAGAGGGCCCTTACAGAATGCAGCTTTGACTTTTATTAATAGGCCAGCCACCGACAACTTTTAACTTCCAGCTTAGGTCCTTTACACACCTTTCTACTCCCGTCTCCAAACACCATATGAGTCATTTACCCAAGGGAGGCTGGTTGACATTTAGCTTTGTATGTGCATGTGCTCCAGTTCTATTCCCATGACAATGGTGACTTTACAAAACATGCAAGCATCTGAATTTCTAAAGCAGAAGAGGATATTAAAAAGGCCCAAATACGGTCCTCCTCATTAGTGAGAAGCCCCTATAGTTTGGTAAGTTTTCAGAGCAAGCAAGAATTTAAATCCTGGGTCCTACTTGGTTTTCTTATCTAGTCAAACAGCACCAATATAAATGTTTTGTTTGTATGTCCTTTACTTTTATGGAATGGGACTTCTAAACATGCAGGATTGAATCTGATATCATTTTTCAGCATGTATTTGCACTATAGGAACTTGCAGTCAGTAACATGGCGTGACCTTACCTTTCATACTAAAATAAACACCACAGGGTACCCTGAGCTGGTTTTATCGACAGCTCTTCACTGTGTGATGTCCTCTCTGCTATAGCAGCTCTGAGAATAAAACAAACAAATAAAGCTCGGGCGATGTGTGTTTTGTGTGCTAACAAAATCCTATTGTGTATCTGTGCCTGGATTTGTGTATACCGCAAAAGAATATAAAGGAGTATATTCATGTGTACGTCTGCGGCTCACAAGCGGGGGGGCACATCCCTGTAATATGTTAAGATCAGTGTGTAAGTCTGTGTTTTGTTTTTGTATGCCTCTGTGTGTGCTTTAGTTGGTCCTGGAGGATGACATTGTTTTCACAGGGCCCTCTGTGTGGTGGCAACATCTGCTTTGAGCGGGTGATCCATCTCCTCTTAGCTGCCATATAACAAGTCATAAGGGATTTTATTCAATGAATGCCCAGCACAGAGGGCTCCGTCATAAAATTTACCATCTCACAAGGGCATTATAGAGGTTGTGCTTTTTACTTCCTTTAGCTGATTGTTAATTCTGCTGGTTCTTATCAATTATTAAATAACTAAGAATAATTTCTACCCTGCTCTTCTTGTTCCTTTTACACGGTAAACTGTATTGGCGTTTTCACTCGCTAATAAGAGTCTGAGCACTGTTTGGTAATAACAAAATGTTCCCTGCTGCTTATCATTAGTATCATCTCCGACTGGTGTACATTTCAGCATGTTTGCATAGAACACATAACAGTGTCAGCAGTGCACTTTCAACACTGGCAGCATAGCAGGAGTTAAAAGTAAGCTTTCATCCCTTCTTTGGATAGAAGACTGTTTTTAAATGCCCCTGGCTTTCTTCCAAGCTCCTAGCCTCAAGCCTATGAGTCTAACAAGCATGATGCTTTGAGGATTGACTTGTGATTCAACCCAAATTTACAAGCTGATTATTATGCAGACACTGAGTCGAGTACAAAAATGTGCTCCTTATTTTTACCAACAATCTTCCGGATGTCCAGAGAATTAAATGGTGTGCATGTGTATTTGTATGTTTGTGAGGCTGTGTGAGCATGTATTTAATGGGCACCAGCTGAAACTTTGATGTAATTGATAAAAGAAGCTGTTCCCCTAATCCTAATGGCACAATTCCTTATGATCCTTTATGCACAGACTTGCAGAGGATCAAAGAAAAAGAATTTTGCCCTGGGCGATAAAAGATGTATTAAAAATGAGTTTGAAGGATATGTTAACAGGATAAAAATCACGCAATTTATTCAATTGATAAGTTCAGCATTGCCTGTAGTTCAGAGACTGTTTTCATCATTCATAAATAAAACCAGTCCAATCACAGTAAAACCAACTCTTCGTCATTGTGCTTACAGAAACATACACTTTTCTCCCTCTGTCTAATGAGCAGTTTTTCAAAGTAAAATCACTGTGGGCGTGGGCTTATTACATTTGTCATATGTTCTCCACTAGACGATACATGCTGAATTCAAAACTACAGTATTTCAGCATAATTTAGCTACAATCTCAGCATGTGGTGATTTTTAATCTAAGGAATTTCATCACCCACACAGAGAAAGAATGATGTCAGACATAAACCAGCTGAAGTGTTAAAGTTCTCACTTGTGTAACAAGTCCTCTTTTCAATTAGCACACAATCATGTTAACAAAGACGTCAACACAAATGTCTACTGAAGTAAGTGCAGAGAGAAGGACAAACTTCATTTGCACCGATACTGGGATTTCAAAGAACACCGCAACATCAAGTTTAGATGATAACCAAGAGACGGAACAGGTTTAAAACGCATGATTGTAAACACATCTACTGAAAGTGGATTTTATTAGAACTAAACTGGCTGTGATAGCAAAGAAAAATCACAAAGTCACACAAAAGGTTCAAGTTGTCGTTTTGTCTTGAGTAGAGTGATTTCAGTGGCTGAGGAATAGAGTGAGACAAGTCCCGGTGAAATAGGGTGCTGCTCTCTCACAGGTGATCTATAGTTTGTCGGCACCAATCAGCCTAGAATAGGAGAACAGTCCATTCATCTGCTCATGGCTTATTGAAGAGGGTGGGCTGCTTTTGAATGCCTCAGGCCTGCCGCTCCTTCCAGAGGTACAATTGGATTGAGCCTATTTATCTTCCTCTTTATCGGTTGAGAATGCACTTTTTGATTTATACATCCATATGATTCTTCTCACTGTGAAGAATTCCCCTACACGCTGCACTGGGCTAGATCTCCTGAGCATGAGAAATAGTCTGTAATGAATACATCTTACTGACATCTAGTAAATATCAACAGGAAGTCTGTGCAAAACAGATGTAAATGGCATCACCCCAGACTTGAGCTCAAGTGATTAAGATCCAGATGATTTTATGCTGGGAAACAATATGGTGTTTTAGCTCTGAAATGCTCTGAAACATATGCATATTACTTAGATTTGCATTTAGACAAGGTATCCCAAGGTCAATACAGAATTTTCACATAGGACCGAAAAGGTACACAGTAATACCAGTAATTTAGTTTCTGATTCGCATATTGGTTGTGTGTATACTGTGGATGCACTCCAGGATATTTTACATTACATGAATAGCTTCACCCTGCAACAATCTGGTGAATATCCCTTTCACCTGAATGCACCAAAGCATCTTTACTTATCTCACTGCACACACCACTGATATAATAAAGGAGATATTAATGCATCCCAAATTCTGATGACTCACAATTTGTGGTTAATATACTGTTATATAATGTGCAGTTCCAGCCAAGCAATTTGGTCATAGATGTGCTGAGCTGATAATTCTCATAAAGTATAACTAGCCATGCTTTATTGGTTGCCATGTCAACTCTGGTGGAAACCGGGGAGCTTGTTAGTATTTTTTTTTATTTTATTTTATTTTTTTGTTCCTCCTGTGTTTTTAGTATGTATGTGCACATGTTCAAAGACTATCTCTCAATTGGAACATGATCATGGAGTAACTGGTATTAAAGGTGTACCACCATTCCATAATAGCCCTCCAATTATGGTCAACTAATAACATAGGCAACGCTAGGTTCCTCAGGTCTTCAAAGCACATCCTCATTGTTTTGTTTTGATCCTACATCCTCCATTAGTCCAGTGTGTTACATACAGAACTCCAATACCTCTTCATACCTAAACCGCAGAGTGGGTCAATTGTCAGTTATTCCCAAAATGGCATGTACTGGTAAATTTTACAGGTCTGCTGTAGAACTGGGAGAAGTTAGCCCTCAGGGTTTTCTGGCAAAAAGAATTCCTGGCAGAGAAGCTTTAGGAAGTTATAGGTGAAGAGGAATAAAGAGCAAAACTGTTCACTGATGGAGCAGTTGGTATCTGTTTCCTGGGGGATAGTATGATTTTTAGACTTGGATTTATTATCTTCTTTTTTTTTTTCAGAATTATTTTCAGGCATAGGCAGCAAGATACTAAAATGTGTTTCGGAGAACATCATGGTTTGGGTTATAATAGAGGCCCCTCTGCCAGAATGTCCTCTTTCAGGGAACACTGAGGGCTAATGTGCACCACTTCCACAGGATGAAGAATTAGCACCGCATATAGGCAGCAGAAGAAACAGCACAAATTTTTTGAAACACTGCTTAAATGAATTTCATTTCCTGTCTGTACGTCAGCTAGTTATAACACATCACTGGGTATTTTAGATGGACTCGTGAAGATGTCTACCAGTATGTAGACATTGGCCATATTAGATTCATCGATAGTGGGTTTTGGTTTTTGTGTGTGTGTGTGTGTGTGTGTGTATATGTGTGTGTGTGTGTGTAGGTGTGTGTGTGTGTGTGTGTGTATGTGTGTGTGTGTGTGTGTGTGTGTGTGTGTGAATATATGACAAGTATTTTGGCCAAAGTTGCACCTGACAAATTCATAATCACTGTTAATAATGGCTTCCTTCATACATTATTAACTGCTGCTCTTTATAAAACCAGCATGAAAAGATTCTGAATGTGCTCATAAATGACATAATTTGAAAGGCCATCATCACCTTCATTTACATTCAAAGGCAGAGTATACTGTAGCTTCTTTATTTTATTTTATTTTTGTGCATGGATGTTTCAAGACAGAGCAAGACAACCAATGTGTGCTTATATCAGAGTCATTACTGAGCTGCCATAGTGACAGCTTTTAGAGAGAAGCTGGACCTTGTTGTGAAATTCAACGGGTCTGCTACACAGTAGATATCTTAAATAAATCCCATTTCTCCAGTGCTGACACTTACGTTCTGGGAACCTGCAATCAAACCACACCTCAACACGTAGCATCTTCCAAATGCCCTCTATACTGCTACTAACTTTTTTAAAGTAATTCAAGATTTCATCTTAAAAGAGTGGGATTTACTGCACCGCCATAAAAGCAAGTACTACCAGAGAAGCACAATGCATGTTCAATAAAACAATATGAGATCATAAAGGATGAGCAATAATGCATCTCGGAGGCAGATTAAATGAAAATCAGGGAACCAATAAGGCTTGTAATAATGTAC
Organism: Sphaeramia orbicularis; assembly: GCF_902148855.1. NCBI lineage: Eukaryota > Metazoa > Chordata > Actinopteri > Kurtiformes > Apogonidae > Sphaeramia > Sphaeramia orbicularis. Next base: position 26,422,898 of record NC_043966.1, read on the forward strand.
TCTGACAGACTGGTTATAAAATGGAGCAGACACTCTTATATCTCAGTATGCTATATGTGTATTTTCAAAGGAAAAAATAAATCAGTAGACATTACATTACATGACAATTGTTAGAGAACTATTTCATTTAAAATCAATCATTATACAGACAGAGTTATTAATAATTGGTTTCAAAAGAAAACCACATTGAGTTGTCAGAAAGTGAAAGAAAAACATGTCACATGCAAAGTCACTTCATAAAGACACAGCTGAATTATTCATAACTCTTTGTCAAACTACAAAGGCTCTATAGGTCCAGTAAATGGATTTCAGACGCTACAAATAAAGCCAGCACCGAAGGCCTCAGCAGGGCATTGCATCTGCAGTACACACAAGACTACTTCAAATCAGATTATAAGTACCACTTCTTTCCTTGGTAAAATCGTTGACATAGCTGCACAAATGGAAAGTAATGTTTAAGTCTAGATTCAATACATTTGAAGGTTTCATCATAGAGGACAGGTATTCTAATGGAAGTCCTTTTCACGCAGTGTAGGACTGAGACACAAATCCATGCAGTCTTTCTCTGTCTTCATCGTTCTGTGCCCAGAGGTATCAAAGCCTTTCTCTTTGTTGCCATGGAAACTTTTTACCCTTTACATTTCCTATTGTCACTTGTGTTTTCTGTGCTTGTCCATCTCAATGAGCCAGAGTTCTGATGGTATTCACTGAGAGACTCAACAGGGTTGTAAGAGCTGATGAACTCAGTGACATATACTATCTATCTATCTATCTATCTATCTATCTATCTATCTATCTATCTATCTATCTATCTATCTATCTATCTATCTATCTATCTATCTATCTATCTATCTATCTATCTATCTATCTATCTATCTATCTATCTATCTATCTATCTATCTATCTGTGATAATCTCGTGGTGATGGTAAATCTTGAATACATTTATCATACTATTCTCGACTTAGATCTGCATGCTTTAAAACAACAGGCTGAAGTTTACCTGTCATTACAATTTTTGTTTATAAGGCGGAAGCATTTATTCCTAAACACTGACCTCCAGGGCTGAACAGTAAGACCAATGAAATCCACAGTATTCTGAATGTCTGCTTCGGGGCTGACTCTAAAAGGGAGTCAATCAATGTGTTTACATGCGCTTCAGAAAGGCGAGAAATGAAAAACCCTGGTTCAGATGTTTCACTCCATCATCAGATTTCTTTTGAAGTACGTATGTAGTGACTCAAACTTCATATTATTATATTATTATCTTGCGCTCATGAAGACATTGGAATGTTGGGCAGAAATCCAGGGGTGTTTATCCATTTTCTGATAAATCATATCAGATTATGCTGTTTACACGATCACATGAATAATCTGATAACTCCAGGAATCGAATAATGATCGAATAATGATGATGAGTTTGAGGTTGCATGTAAACAGGCTCACTGTCTTCCATGCCATTTGTGCTTTACAAGCATTAGCGGGGCTGCCGACTCAGACATTTAGAGCTCTTGTGTATTGAATAAAACTCATTTTTCTCCCTGACAGGCAGCTCTGCTGTAGTAGTGTGTAAGGAGTTACACTAACAAGACCGTCAGAGGATTCTGTCATGAAGTATTTAATTATAGTAACCTGTATGACTTAGCTGATGTTAGCATTAATAAGTACTGAATTATAAGGTCAAATAGCTAGCCTGCTGATTTGCTCAGGTAGCTGGTTACTATTATGTATTTCACAACTTTCAATATTATTGTTATCAAACAACTTTATACGTAAACATTTATTATGTAGCTGAAATGACCTGATGGTGTTTATTATTCTGTTAATGAATGTGGTCAGTGTTTTCAGTATGTTCCACCCACTGTTTCCAAAGCCAAAACCATCTTTAGGTTTCACAATTCACAGCTCATAAATGAAAAGGTGACATCTCAGAGGGTTTGACTATTATTTATATACTGTCTGTGTTTATTCTCACTAAATTTTACCAAAAGTATCTTGGTATTGCTTCCTTTTTACTTTTGGACTGTGTTAGAGATGTGTGGGATGGTGGTGCGAAGCTGAAACAGTAGTAGTTGTGTTTAAGACCCGTATGCCTGCAGGTGAGGGGTGGGTTGCAATTGGTTGGTCCTCAAATGTTTTGCAAAACAAAGAGTTAAGTGTTCAATCTCCAGAGTGTCCAGGGTGGAGTTTAGGAAACTGCTGTGAAATATAAGTGTCTGGAAAATGTATACATTTGACATTTCATGGGTAGTTGGTGGGATTTTAATAGGTGTTGTTTTTACTTACTGTTCTATCTATCTATCTATCTATCTATCTATCTATCTATCTATCTATCTATCTATCTATCTGTAACATTTAATTTGAAAATTATTTTATTTCCAAATTATTAATTTTTGTTTATTATTTTGACATTTGTCTTTGTTGTAATTTATATATTATTTCATTAATTATTTAGTCAATTTACACTATATTTTCTTTTATTATGTTTCTTCTTGCCTTTCTTAATATTTTGGTTCCTGCCTATTGTTTGTGGTACAACCTGTTTTGGCGTGAGACGAGAGTTATGTCTATGGTGGAGCGCGATTAATGTATGTTGTCCTGAGCTGTGGACAATAAAGCTGGCTGAAACTGTCCTGCCGTTTGGTGATTATTAGCATGGAAGATAGCAAAACATATCAACACCAAGAATACCATTGTAACCCGCCTTACCCACAGCCCTGGTAAGTTAAGCAATATTTCAGGGTTACATATCTATCTATCTATCTATCTATCTATCTATCTATCTATCTATCTATCTATCTATCTATCTATCTATCTATCTATCTATCTATCTATCTATCTATCTATCTATCTATCTATCTATCTATGTAATTAAAACTTTCACATGTGGAAAGACACAATATATGAGTGGACACAATGTTAAAGTAGTAATTGACTTTGCCTTTCATTGTGAGTCATTGTCAGGAAGATTTATGAGTCACACAGGTTGGATGATCTTATTTTACTAAAATAAGACACTAGAATATGTACAGATACAACAGACCACTGAGTAACCAGTGATTTAAGTAATGGTCCTGAATATAGAAGAGGGAAATGCAGAATTTTAGAGACACAGACACTGCACAAGTGTTCCCAGAATTGGAGTGAAACAGTTCGGTCATACTGTGACAGGGATTGCACAAATTGTTACACATTGGCATATTATCACATGATTCTTAGTAATGTGAGAGAACATTCACTACCATGTAGACCACTGAGAATTAACACTCCAATTCGCAGCCTTTTGTCAGTCGTTACAGGTAGAATATATGAGGTTTTCAATTCCCTATGTAAGCCATTAAAAATGGACAAACAAGAAATATATGCAGGAAAACAGTGATATTTGTACAGTTTTGACACCATAGATAGCACTGGCTCTGCCAATTACAGCTCCAACCACTTGTTTAAATTATTGCCTGTATGTAAGGAGAGTTGTAGTGACAGCTCTAACAAAATGAAACCACTACATCTTAACATTCCCCTGGTGGCTGAAGTGCAGTTCATAAACCCTGCATTTGGCATGTTGGTCTAAAAATTCAGTCCAATAAAGTGAAATAATTTATTTTTATATGGATGTGGTCAGGCTGATTTTGGCCCAAATTTTTGATGAGTTTGGACCAATCAGTTTCAGATCACCAGTCTTCATCTGTGATTTACATCAATATCTGGATTTAGGTATGGTTAAAAACAAAACAAAACATTACTTCAACAACATAATTATATAATAATGAATTTGAATAAAGTACAAGTGATAGAAAATATGCTGCAAACATATGAAAAGAGTAGCCGCTCCCCAAAGACTAATGTTGTAGAAGGAAATTAGCATCAGTGGTTTTTCTACTCAGTTGCAAGATACTACACCTACTAAATAATAAGTGAGAAACAAATTTATGAGTGTGGAGGATGTGCAGTAGGTAAAAATGTTTTGTTCTTTGTAATGAAAAGAAGGTAAGATGTTCAAATCTTAAAATAAAAAGACCATAATACCTAGACTATGTTAATTACTAGAAGCCCTTTGACAGTGAAATGATCTTCCTCTGCACCTTCTTTGAGGTAATTTTACAGGCTTTCATCCGTAAGAATTAGATGGAGGTGAATATAGTAACGGCACAAGAGCTTAAGAGAACTCAGCTGCTGAAGGCCAGATGCAGACCTGGAGATAGTTGCAAGCAGGGGGTCTATTAACGCTTAGGGGAGCCAAGCTTGACAGCTCCTTACTCATCTGGGCCCCACAGGGAAGCTTGTTCTCGTTCCGGCACTGTTGTGATGGTCAATACCGGTGCTTCCAGGGACACCTGGATGTGAGCTGGAATATTCGGTCATTGTAACGATACTGCTCCGTCTGGGATTTGATCCAGTGGTAGTCTTTTCTTTCTTTCTTTCTTTCTTTCTTTCTTTCTTTCTTTCTTTCTTTCTTTCTTTCTTTCTCTCTTTCTTTGTTTTTTTTTTTTTTTTGCTGACATCAGACGCTATTAGCACTGCGCCTCTTAAACATAATGCATGACGACCTATGTATTAGGCTACTATGCAACTGAAGCCAAGTATATGCAAAGCAATATGCAGTAATCATGAGACCATCACGTTGGCTGTTCTTGTTATGCTGAGTCTGCTGGAGGCTACAAAGCTATCAAAGCAATAAAGTCAGTGCATGCAAATGCAGTTTCCATGTGATGGCCATTTGGCGAAGTATGTTACAGATGTGAATCAAGAACAATGAGGCAACTTCTTGTTAATTGTACAAAGCATTATGCTCCTAATGAAGAGGCCTGATTACAGTTGCCTTTCCATGCATTATGTTGGCTTTCCTTCAGTGTAACTTTAATTAAATTTGTTTTTTAACCCAGGATATTGGTATTAATCGTAAGTTTTTTGTAAAAGGATTCTGGCTCACTAGGTTATGCGGAATAAAGTCTGAGTTAGCTGATGTCTGTAGACTATGGTGACAAAGGTCTTAGTTCTAATCAGTTAGACTCAGAGTTCACTAGTGTTAAAGAAAATTAAAATCAATATTTAATGGATCTGCTCCAAAATTTGGTGGATTCCTCCTTGGCCGATGCCAAGGAGTTTTATGACAATGTGCAGTAATTTTTGGTTAACCTTCCCACAGGATACTTCCCTGGGGAAAGAAAGAGTAAAAAAAATATAATAACAAAATAATAATACTGTGAAAAAGTACTTTTAATAGGGGCTTAAATTATTTTACAGTTTCTACTGAAATTTAGCTACATGTGATAGCATGTTGTATGTTGATGATATAAATAGATGTGAATTACCCGTGCCGGGGGGATGTGTGACCATTTGTGTCTGAATATCAGCAGGATTAAAGCAATCATTTTCATGAAACTTGGTTGTAGAGCTGCCAACACACAATATATGCACAGCACACAGTACACATACAATAATAGGACATGTGAATTCATTTTCTTAGGTAATAGAGAAGAAATGTTTTCTCTAGAGGAGTTTATGAAAGTTGATCACACCAAAGCCATATGAAATGGAGAAAGAAGCCTCAGTTGTAAATAACAAAAGACAAAAAAAACCCATAAAAACCCATAAAAAGCATAATGGACAAAACAACTTAGAAGATGAAACAGACAAAATAAAGACAAAGATATAAGATGAAAATCACAACATAAGAGATGAAAATGGTGTAAAATATGTAAAAGATAAAAAGGTAGTTAAAGACATGACAAGAAAGTTGTTTTATAATGAGATGAAAATGATGCCAAGAACAGACTTTTTGCAGACACAGTGATTTGTGTTTGTGTACAAGAGCAACAACAGCACATGTATTTGTGTAAATATACAGACATAATTGCAGTTCATGATTTTTTTATATGATGTCTTTGTTCTCTTTGGTCCTAAGCTCAAAATGCAAAGAGTGAAATGAGAATAGAACTTTGGATAGGTTTTATTTATTACCCCGCCCCTGAATGGGAGGCAAGGGGTGTTGAATTCATACCAAATTGGGTTTATAGATTGCCAGTGACCCAGAATAGATCTGATTATATTTTGGGAAAAGTAGGTCAAAGTTAAAATTTTTTATGAATTTTTTTGCATATTTTTTTTTTCCCCCATTTACTTTTATTGGGCGAAATTTTACATGCCTGTAGCAGCAAAACTATTGGTTGAATTCATACCAAATTGGGTTTATAGATAGACAGTGACCCAAAATAGATGTGGTTACATTTTGGGAAAAGTAGGTCAAAGTTTACATTTCCTTATGAATTTTTTAACTGTTTTTTTCCCCATTTACCTATTAATGGGTGAAATTTCAAATGTCTGTAGCAACAAAACTGTTGGTTGAATTCATACCAAATTGGATTTATTGATAGACAGTGACCCAGAATAGATGCCATTACATTTTGGGAAAAGTAGGTCAAAGTTAAACATTTTTATGAATTTTTAAAATCTTTTTTCTTCTCCCATTTACTTACATTGGGCAAAATTTCCAATGTCAATAAAAACATCAGTTTTACTTCAAACTTGACACATATATAGAGGCAGCTGATATGCTGACATCAGCACACGCATAGACATGATGACATCAGCTGGATCGATGCCAAAATAAGCTATAATATGTGTTAGGGGGCGGGGTTTGTTTTGCCTGGCACCATTTATTTATTTAGCTTTAAAGTAGTAATTTCAAATATTTCAATTTAGTTTGGTGTCCCCTATTGGTTATAAGTGTTAACTGCAGGCTTATTTTTAACTGTGTAACAACATCCACCTTCATTCTGAGGTAACAGTTGGACAATTTAACCATGAAACCATAGTGATTACAAAACCAGCTTCTGTTGGTGTAAGTATTCTGTAACTACATTCATTCATTTATTTATTTTCCATCACGCTTAATCCTCAAGAGGGTTGTATTTTACCCCAGCTATCAGTGAGAGACAGCAGGGTACACCTTGGACACATCGGCAGTTTGTAAATAACTACATCTGGCAGTAAAAAGAATAATAGAATATCACACTCTTCTGTTGGTATAGTTTAATATAACTGGATAAATGTAAAAGCTATGTGAGGCGACCACAGTAGCAAGAGCTTTACATGCATTTTTCCTCCTTCTGCCTTGTGTGTAGTCTACTACGACTGGCCTTGACTCATAATTTTGCCAGTTGAATCAAATGTAGCCACTTGGCCTTTAACAGAGTTATGGGAACACACATCTGAGGATTTCAAGATGAATACAGCTGTATATAATGTATTCATCACCATTATGAAAGGCTGTACTCTCAGACTGAAGACCCGCAGACCCAGACAATTAACAATAAATTAATTAAGACCCACACTCCAGTGTCATTAATATTTGGCAGTGGAAGACGTGTCTGACTGATCTCACCTTAGGACACCTCAGTTACAGTTTAACACATAACACATCACCTCCTCACCTTAACTCTCCACCTGACATTATACCTGGGCAGGACTTCACAGCAAGAGAGAGCATGAACAGAAAAAAGTAAGATAAAGTAAGGAAAGAGAGGCAAATCGTGTTGCTAATCCTTTCTTCCACTGTCTTACATGTACTGTGCAAAAGTTTTAAGCCACCTATAGCTTTGTTGTTTTTGCAGAATTGAAATGAACATACATATTTATATCTTGTTCTCTTTTCTTCAGATATAACAGGAAAATGCAGGAATAATATACACAGGTTTAAAAGACTCACAAAAAAACTGAACTAAATTGGTTCTAAAGGTTAAAGACACTGTTTAGTGCCACCTCTGTCCCCATGACTAGATGCATCACAAAGAGCTAGAAACATCTGATATGTGTTGAATGAAACCTGGAATAAAACATCAGAAAATCAGTGGAATTAATGCAATACATTTCATATTGTCTGAACAAAAAGGTTAAAAGCAGGATAAGTGATTCGCTTTGGTTTATAGAAGCTCCTTCTTTCCTCTGATTTTTTTTATTTATTTATTTTTTTTACTGCTGTACACATATATATACATATATCATTTTGAAATTTGAATTCTAATTCTGTATTTATATAAATATTTATATAAATACCACGTTTCTTATTTTTCTCTTATATATAATTTCTCGCTCATTTGTCTTTTTTTCTACCTGTCTTTTTCTCTGCACATGCTTGTTGTATGTTGCTGTTGTTAACTGTGACATTTCCCCATGATGGGATAAAGTCTTATCTTATCTCATCTTATCTTGTCTTATCTCATCTTGTCTTATCTTATCTTATTTCATCTCGTCTTATCTTATCAAGTCTTATCTTGTCTTATCGCATCTTATCTTATCTCATCTCGTCTTATCTTATCAAGTCTTATCTTGTCTTATCTCATCTTATCTTGTCTTAGCTTATCTAGTCTTATCTTGTCTTATCTCATCTTATCTTATCTCATCTCGTCTTATCTTATCAAGTCTTATCTTGTCTTATCTCATCTTATCTTGTCTTAGCTTATCTAGTCTTATCTTGTCTTATCTCATCTCGTCTTATCTTATCTTGTCTTATCTCATCTTATTTTGTCTTATCTTATCTTATCTCATCTCGTCTTATCTTGTCTTGTCTTATCTCATCTCATCTTATCTTATCTAGAGAGACTGTAAAATGCATATGTTTGGCCATCATAATTTTATAAACCTAATGTTGTTGTAGGAGTTCTGCACAGTACTGTACGACTGAGTTGGGTGAAATTAGGCTAAAACAGACTGCACTATTTGGTGGAGGTAAAAATGGAAAAAGTATTCACTATGAACTAAATATACTTCAGCAGCGTTAATTTCTGAGGCCCTGTGAAGTCTATGTGTGTGAAACACTGGGACCCATTGTCTGCCTCACCTCTGTGTGACAGCTGGCTGTGTGTGTGTGTGTGTGTGTGTGTGTGTGTGTGTGTGTGTGTGTGTGTGTGCGTGCGTGCGTGCGTGCGTGCGTGCGTGTGTGTGTGTGTGTGTGTGTGCGTGCGTGTGTGTTCAGGCCTCACACTGACACACACAGTGACAGGTCATCATCGCTGGTGACGGAACACTCCCCCTCACTCCTGTTCACAGATGGTGATTTTTTCGTGAGAATGTCGTCACAGACACCCAGATCTGAAGACTGTAAGTACTGTCAGTGAGTCATCATCACAAGCACCATAGTTTTATGTCTTATTTGATGATAGAGAATGACTCAATAGACATCCTTTATTCCTTTCTGAAGGCCATTCTGGTTTCATGTATCTTAACTGCACTGCAAAAAAAAGTCTAAAAACAAGATAAAAACACTAAATCTGAGGGAAAAGGTACTCAAAGCAAGTGAAATTATCTAACCATGCAGCAACAAAATTTCACTTGGCAAGATTTCTTGAATTAAGATTGTTAAATCTAGAAAAAAAGCATGTCAACAGATGTATTTAGAAGGCTTAAAATAAGCATAAAATGCTGGTTTTAAAATGAGATTACTTAAAATTGTACTTTTTACAGCCTCAAAATAAGTGAAATATACTAAATATATGCTGACTGAGCTGGCTATAAGAATTTAAGTCTTAAAATAAGAGTGACAAGTTAAAAAAAAAAAAAAAAAATCTTAAAATAAGCATTTGATTCAGCTGAAAATGAAAGCCTTAACTAGGAATTAAACTCAGGTCTTCTGCATTGGCTACAGGCGACTCGTTATGGAGGATACACGGGTGTCCATGTTGAATTAATTAAGAAACCACCACTTAAACAAATTTCTATTCATCCATAACTGTACATCCTATCTCAGAAATTCTTGCAGGTGAGACCTGTGGTGAGTCTTGTGAACATATCAATATATAATATGTGGAAAAAAAAGTCAGAACTGAATAAGCAGTGATTGTGGGAACGTGGAGTTTATCAAACATGTTAGTGACAGAAATTTAACACGGAAGTGAACAAGACAAAAAAATTCAGCTTTGGTTTCATGTCTCTACAACATGTTTTGCATTATACAAGGGTCATGTTAAACTGTGTTATCATTTTTGTCATGTTTTAAGCCTGTAAATAACAATAAATGGTTAAAAAAAACTTAGTTGCTGTCATTTGTTCAGATGCATTTTTTGCAGTGTATGCTTGAAATCAGAGCAAAAATAAACTCTGTTTCTCTCAGATGCTTTTTGTGTGACTTGAATCTAGCAATTTCACTTTATTACTGAATCTTAAAACAAGATTTATTTTGATGAGACTTCAGGGGAGAGATGTAATATGTCTTATTTTAACTGATGTACCTCATTTTAAGATTTCCTGCCTATTTGAGATAAAAAAGATAAAGTTATGCTTGATTTAAGATTATAGTGTAAAGTTGAACACTTATAATAAGAAATTAACTCTTAAAAGAATATAAATTAATGAACACTTCTAAATCTAAGTTTTTAGTTTTTTTTTTTAATTTTGGTAAAAGTCAAATGATTTACAGTGTGATTTTCACATAATGAAACTCTGCATCCATGAACTACCTACAACAGTTAAATTAACTCACCTATTGTTTGATTTAAGTCGACAAAAACAAGCAAGATATGTGAACAAACATGTGAGATCGGTAAAACCATATGTCCATTCTTTTCAGTGTCTCTGCAATGGCATGTGTGAAAGATAAGGTGTCAGATAATGCCACCGCTGTAGAAGCAACACCGCCGCATGTCAGGGAAATGTATAAATACATTTCCATTTGAGTGTCTAATGTGTGTGTGCGAACACGTGTGGGGTGTGCGTCTACACACACATGTGCGCATCATTCAATATATGTGTGTGGGTGATATTTTACCTTGAGCCAATGTGGCAGCTCCCGTCTCACAATGGATTCAAAAGGGAGTTCATCTTTGTGTCATTCCAATCCATCTCACCAAGCCATTCCCAGAAAACTGATATGGCTATGAATATTTGCTCCCATCCGTATGTAGATGTGTCTTAATCGACTCTGACAGCTGTGTGGCTATTATTGATGTTTCTGTGAAGCATAATGAAAGTGAAATAACTCCTCAACAATAGGTACCAGATAAATGGTGAAAATATTCACCCAATCTGACAGGTTAACATGTATTAAAAATTACCCCACTGGATTGAACATATATTGCAGTCATTAGCTAACTAGAAACATCGGTTTATCTGAGAAGCCTCATGGAGATACAGTATCTATCTTGTGCACGTAATGAGTTACTGTTGTAGAATTCTCTGATGTTGCCTTTGCGAAAGGATTTTTAACAACGGATTCCAAGACGGAAGACCCAAACAGCCACCGATGACACAAACTGTCAACAGATATCAAATGTTTAATACCTGTTCATCCACTAATCCTATTAATACATATAAATAATTGGTGTAAAATGCAGTTTGTTATCTTTTCGTTGTCATCAGATATGACCCATTTGGATGTTCAGAGGCTCAGTAGTGAACGCAGAAACACCGTCATCTTCTACAACATTGATTCACCAGTAAAACTGATGGAGTTGGATTAATGATAATGGATGGATGCACTCTTTTTGACTTTCAGTTAATGATTTATTTTGCTAAAAATGTCCCTTTTTCTTCAGATTTCTCTGTTTTTATTTAATAAAATTTTAATTTACTCTGAGTTTTCATGAACATCTACATCAGGGGTGTCAAACTCATTTTGGTTCAGGGGCCATATTTAGCCCAATTTGATCTCAAGCGGGCCAGACCAGTAAAATAATGACTTAATAACCTATAAATAATGACAAATCCAATTTTTTTTCTTTTGTTTTAGTACAAAAAAAAAACAAACAATTAAATTATGAAAATATTTACATTTTACAAAAAAAGATGTGAATAACCTGAGAAAACTGAAATTTCATTTAAAAAATTTGTGCAATTTTAACAATATTATGTCTCGACTTACTATTTATACATGTACATTACACACAATGCTACATAAACATTTGGTAACAGGCAGACTATTGTTAAAATTTTGGAGTTTGGAACCAAAATTTGAACAATTTCTACAATATTACATCTCTTATTATTAACACAACTACAGATCACAGTGCATCCATAAATGCACAAAACATTTAGTAACAGGCAGAATATTGTTGAAATTGCACATTTTGGGTTGTTCATCTTTGTTTTTATTTATATGTTTATTTGCATTTTATTGTGAAAGAATAGTTTTGTAAATGTAAATATTTTCACAGTGTAGTGTTTTGTTTTGTTTTTTTCACTTAAATTTTTTCCACATAATTTTTCACAAAGAAAATGTGTAGTTGTTATTATTTATGGGTGACTGTGTTGTTATTTTTGCTTGAGATCTCATTGGTCTGTATGTGGAACCTGAACCAAAGTGATTTGGACAACCTGGAATGTTCAGGTTAATTTTTGCACTTTCATCTCACGGGCCGGAATGGAACCTTTGGCGGGCCAGATTTGGCCCCCGGGCCGCATGTTTGACAGCTGTGGTCTACATGATCTGTGAATTAAATAAAGGAAAATACATGATTTACACCAAAAAAAATGCAGGATACAGTGGATAAGAAATCAGTTAAGAAAGGTAGAAATAGATAGCACTGGGTCTTTATGGGTTAAACCTTGTAGCTGGATAAAATCATGATAGCAGTTTTGCATCTGAAGTTTCTAATTTATAAATTTCCTCCATTTTTCACCAGAATCCAGGTGGCAGACATTGAAATTCCGGGCACCTCCCAGCTATGGTCATCGTTAATTAAGGCGGCCGTGTACTGACTTATTGACCTCAGTAGCTCAAGGGATTTTGATGGGTTATGGAAGAGCTCATGGAATCTGGCCCGTGGCCCAAGTTCTTTCCGTTTTGGTCATCTGCAGTGTTTGATGCATGGCAATTTAAATCCTCTCGTCTAATTAAATGTGATCTGCACTTGTGCTAAATGACTTCTTTCCTGCTCACTGAGAGATATCAGCTGCCTCTCACACAAGGTGACATTCCACTTTTCCATTATGCAGGATTATAACAGGTAGGTAGGACTTGGAGGATATAGTATATGTAGAGGGCCGCTACCACACTGGAAGTCCTTTTTTTTTTTTATTTCTGGTGAATAAGTAATGGTGATGAGCAGACTGCCAGCAAGAGAGAATCGAAGGGATTTGGGGCTTAATTCTCAGCTTAGCTACCCCATCTCTGGTGTCAGCACAATGCAAAGTTCAGTCCTAAATTATTAATAAAATAATGCCATCACTTAGCCAACTGTCAACGCAAAAATCTTGTATTCTAATACCAATGGTGGATTTACATACCGGCAACCCCCTAACCCCCCCTACCCCACCCCCCGTTTAAAAATGTGCAGAAAAAAAAAAAAGACTGATGCGTTATCTACTGAGCTATAGACCCACTGTACTGCCGAGTGACCAATTTGCTATCAGCTTGTCTTCATTCTTTTCAGGATGTGACGTTTACTCCTGTGGGTGGTGCTTGTGCACAAATTTTTGCAGTCCAAGGGTCTTCTATCTCTGTATTGGAAGAGGCGAGGTGGGTCTACTGCCATTTACAACTAGTGTTTATATGGTAAAGGGAGTTAATTCTAAACTATCATGAAGAGATGACTGTATTCAAGCAGCATTTAGGTCTGCATGAAAAACAAACCGGCAGCCACAGAAGGTATGAAATATATTATTATACAGTGGGAACTATAGAACTGCATGGTATTTGTCACAGAACACAGTCAGTGATTGAGTGATTCACACAAAGTTGTCAAACATAGGCCTATATCTAACTGGTGTGTGTAGATACATTTAACTGCATTTACTGGCTGTTGGACATGTGTTAGCATGTTGTGAATCGTTACAGTGTTCTGTTTGACAGATGGTCAAGTATTCTACATGCACACACACATTTTCCAGTATGAACTACTTGTAGGCAGGGCCGTTTCAAGATATCTGGGGGCCCTAGGCAAGAAAGTAAAGTGAGGCCCCTAATACGCAAAGATGTGGCGGTCGAATCACCAAAGAAGAAAAATAAAATCCAGATGCAATTTCCTGTTTTCTGGTACATTTAATGAGTCATAAATTACTCTGTATTACACAACACAGAGTATCCACTAGAGTGTAGTAAAGGACACTGTGTCTTCAATTAGGCATTTTGATGGGAATGACACAAACTGTCACTATCAGTTGGCGCTGACAGAAATTTAAGGAGAGCACCTAAAAAAAAAAAAAAAAACTAAAAAAAAAAGGTATTTGGTGGGTAGGCTTACTTTTGTCCTTATTCTAGAAGTATATGATTAAAGTGCAGAGGATTTGGTAGTAACTTTGCAGGAGAAGAACTTCACTTCCCATAATGCACCAAAATGTAATGTCAGACCTCATCGGCAAAACTACCTGAGCACATGGTGCAAAGTGTTGTGATGTGTTGATCGGCAAGTGTGGGAAATATAGATAATTACAGAGTTTAAAATGTAGGATTGTGATTACATGGTTCACAGACATGGTTCACAGACACTACCATTCATTTTTTTGATGTTGTATATGAATATTCTGAATATTTGACGATTTTGAAAAGTGTTGTAATTTCCTAATTATTCTAATTGTTCCTGAACGCCTCATGTATTGTTTACGTGGGCCTCCTTGAACGTGAACAGAACTGAGTTCGGCAGTGAGGGCACAGAGCTGATGTGAGGGACTCTCACAAATGTTGGCTTGAAAATACAAACTTTTGCTGCAGTCCTACTCTAGTCCTCTTCTGTGCCTAAACCAGCTGACACACAAGGAACAGACGTATGGATGAGACGGACAAACGCAATGGAAAAGGGACATTTTTCTCCTAATGGGATGGACAGATCACCAACGGAAATTGCTAGCTAACCGAAAATGTCCACTGAACTGGATGGATTATTAGGCCAAACTGGATGGGATTCATAGGAGCAGACGATTTTATTTGGAATAAAGTTGTGTGGGTGACCGCAGCAGGAGCAGACAACCGTCCAGAGTAAGTGAAAACACTTCAGTAGGCTTAGCTTAGGCTTTTCAGGACTAAATACTTTTAATGCTGTCGTACTTCGGTCCTCCACATCCAAATTATTTAGCTCCAAAGAAGTTTTGGAACGCTGTACAACAGTAGAAAAGGGCGATGGAGAAGTTGTGTTTCTTCTCTCCTTAAATTCTTCCAACAGAACACAGTTGTGTTGTGTGTATATGATTAGTTGTTGAACTGAATCCTCTCCCTCTCATGCTAACATCTATCTGTGTGTTTGGTCACTGATGTGAGGGCTTTTGTTCGCACACTTTCAAACATATCACACAGTTGTAGCCTATTTGGAGAAAACAATGCTTTACTTAATACTTACCGCTGTGTCGTTGGTGTTTTTCCTCTTCTTTCTTTTTTTGTCTTTCAAACCCTGAAGGGTAGGAGCGCTTCATCATTGGTGTTCTTTTAAAATGGCCGCCGCCGTGCTCAGTGTGGACAGACCGTTTGTTCCACTGACAGCAAGTGGGGGGTGTGATGGGGGGTGCACGAGGGCGGAGGTCACTTCTACATGACCCTCATAGTGTTTGTCATTACATAGGGGCCATCCCTCTAGTTTGGGGGGGCCCAGTCACAAAACAGTACAGGAGAAGGTTAGCGCTGCCTCACTGTGGTGGTTTGTTTACAATGGATGGTTTTTAATAAGTTGTACAGATAAATGACCATGCGGCCATCAGGGGCCCTCTTCAGCGAGGGGGCCCTAGGCAGCTGCCTACCTTGCCTACGTCATCCCAATGGCTCTGGGCCTACGGCCAAGTAGAAAAAATCCATGCTACTACTACATCTGAGCCTCAGGGTTAATTATTTGTTTTAGCTGTGTGTTAATAAAAAGTTTCCTAAAAGAGTGAATTTGCCAGCAGATGTATTTAGTTAAGATTAACCCAGAAAAAACAAACAAACAATAATGACAGTTTACCTTTTGTTATAAATTATACCAATAACAACAATAATAGCAATAATAATCATAAAACTTCAGCTTACTGTGCAAATGTAGCACAGAGCATCCAATTATTTAAATACAGTGATCCCTTGCCAATTCGCGCTTTAAGTTCCGCGATTTTAGTTATTCGCGGATTTTTCAGAAATATTCATCAAAAATAAAAAATCAAGAAAAAATCACGGAAATTCCGCGAAAATCCACCCCACAGCAGACGAGAGGCTGCAGCTGCCAGCGAAACGTCAAACGATGACTCACAGCCTCCTGTAAGCAACACGAGAAACGCAGACGGCCCAGCAACCGCTTACCCCGAGCGAGAGAGAGAAAGAAAATGTAGAGATGTCAGTTCATGCATGCCCATGTACGTGTGTTTGTGTGTGTTGATGCTCGAGACCAAAGACAGAGAGAGAGAGAGAGAGAGAGAGAACTGATTCGTTTCTTGTGCGTATGAGAGGAAAAGAGAGCTGGGAGTAGATGTGCGTGTGTTCGTATGTACGTATACGACGGATAAGCGTCACGAATGAAGAGAGGAGAGAGTACGTATCAGCTGTTAGTACGTATGCACGTGTGTGTGTGTGTTTTGTTTACTTTCTACATTCTTTTCTTTCAGATGTTTTACAGTACGTACATGTACATGTATCCGATCTATATATATGCATGCATACATGTACTAATTATTGTTTTCTTTTATATATATCTCATTTGTTTTATAATTATTACATTTGCAGTACTTATATACTATTTATAGATACATACATACATGTACCTTGGTCTAGGATAGGCTCAGGGGGCTCCGGCTCCAGTTCGCGGATTTTCGATTTTCGCGGGGGGCGCCGGTCCCCATTAACCGCGAAAAATAAGGGATCACTGTAAACCATAGATATTTAAAAAAGCAACTATATAACCTCTGTTGTTGAAAAAATAAGAAAAGCAGATGTATACATTTTCTAAACTTTCTTAACCCTTTATAGGTCACTCATAGAAATACTCTGAAATTCAAAATTTACTTTAGTGTGTTATTGGAGGACATAACAAGACTTTATTAGTTTTGTGAAAATTTTCAAAATTTTGGATTATCATGGAGAAAATTAAGGTCTATGAAGTTACCATATTTGGTTCCTTATTCATAAGGGGCAAAAAAAAAAAAAAAAATGCACGAAGCAAGTATAAAAAAATGAAAGAAAACATGTAAGGCGAAAGGAACATGTATTTTCGAACATGAGAACATCACTTTTAGAACATTAGACCAACATAAGTGCTGATCCAGACACCTGTCCACATCCACATTATCTCTTTAAACATCATTCCTTACACTAGTACCTTACTTTACAGTACCTAACAAAGCAGGTACACTCACTGTTCATGCAGAGGTGGACCTTACAGACCCTGTAGATAACATTGGACCGGGGATTGTTGCCTCATTGTAACTATTGTTGTCATTGTCTTGTAATGTGTACAGAAATGGCTAAAATTACTTGCCCGATAAAGTGTTAAATAAGTAAGGTCCAAAGTCACACAAATTTACTCACACGTCTGCATTTCTTGGCTGCAAAATTGCTGATCAGGTCATCATAGACCAGCTTCTTTAGCCACTTCAGCATTGATGCTGATGACAGGAAGACCAGTTATATGTTCCTGTCCCAATGATGAACGCAAGCATCATTTAATGAGCTTTAGTTTTGAAAAACTTCCCTCAGCAGATGCAACTGTAACAGGGAGGGTTAGTGCAATTCAAAGAGCAATCCAGATATTTGGATACACTTCTCACAGATTATTGTAATAGAGAAAAGTGAGCATCTCCAGGGCAGTTGTCTGTGGTGACCGTTGCGGTAGGTTGATTTCTTGTGCCATCTCTGATCCATCAATATCAGCATTTCCTTTGTCAGTCAGTGTCTTCTGCAGTTCAATGCAATGTTTGCTTAAGTCCTCTTTGGGCATTCCATGGGCTTTTCTAAAATCCAGCAGCCTTCCTAACATGTTTCTGACACGTTCGTTGGTGGTTGAGACAACCTCAGCAAACCCAGAATGCCTGTACTTTGTGAGGGAGGCTTTGGCAGAGTCAGTGAGCCTGGTAGCAATGTCAAGTTGCACTGACGTTGATTGCAGAAGCTTGTTCACCTGGTTGGTGATAGTGAGAACCTCACACCACACACCTGAACAGATCAAAAATCTTAAAGAGCCCACCTCTTCTGCCAAACTTTGAGCCTCTGATCTTGCAACAGGATCATTCACAGTTTGCCTTGCCTCCAACAGAGCTTCTCTGACTTCTTTAACTTGACCTCTGACTGCTGAAACACTCTGAAGCCTGCTCTCCCATCTTACATCACTCCATGATTTCAAAGTCACCTTCATATGTTTTGTTAAGATATCCCCCCCACTGTGTAGCTGCTGAAAAAACAACAGAACAGCCTCTGCAGATAGCCAAAATAGCCACTGGCATCCACTGATGACTTGGCAGCATCAGATATGACAAAATTCATTGTATGTGCTGCCCAAGGAACAAACAATGCTCTTGAATTCAGGTGTAGCAGTCGGGCCTGAACACCTTGCTTCCTCCCCTTCATATTGGCTCCATTGTCATGGGTCTGTCCTAAACAATTCTCAAAGGGAATGCTGAGTTCCTTCAATTTGTCGAGAACAGTATTTGACAGATTAAGGCTGGTTGTTTAAACTTCTTCCATGTACCCCAGGAAGTACTCCTTGACATCTGGTTTAGGCACTAATGCAACAATCTGCACAACAAGAGACATTTGCTTCTTGTGATTGATGTCAGGAGTGCAGTCCAGAATGATTGCATTATATTTTGCTTTCTGAATTTCTGACACAAAACTGTTTTTGAGGAGATGATTTGGATGATCTCGGGTGTGTGTTGTCCAATATTGTGTGTTCGGGAAGTTTCATTCTGTAGTTTGGCTAGATGATTCTAATGGCATCAAACTCCGCTAGCAGCTCCACCTCCTTCAAGAAACTGCCATTGTCTGGCTCATATAGACTCTATGAAGAGCCCCTAAAAGACAAATTCCTTGACACCATGGACAGCGTTATTGAAATTAAGCATTTGATGACTTCTTGCCTTCTTCCACCTGCAGATGTCACCCTTGCCACATCATCCGCAGAGTGATAGTGAGCATTCCATCTCTCAGTTCATCATGTCACGTTTATTAACATGTAGGCTTCACACTGCGTTGTTGAAAGTTCACAAAATATGTTCTCAAATAACGACCACTGTGCTGGATAAACTTTGCTCACTGATGGCTTTGTTGCTGCAAGGTAGTCTATTTTCGGTCTAAAGCAGAGGGAACAGCTAACTTTATGCCCATCGTATGAAGCCTCTGGGGCACTGTTAAGGGTGGGGGGGGGGGGTAAACATGACAAATTCATGGGGCCCAGCATTCCTGGGGGCCCATACAGCAGTGGAATGGGCCCGGAGAGCTAGAGGAATCGTAAAGCGTCTTCAGTTTCACTTTCAGTTTGTACCACTCCGACAATCACGGACCGCTACACCCCTCCCCAACAATTATGGACTGCCACCCCTCCACTCCCCCCACCCCTAGCTCCAACAGATTCTTTCCAGTAACTTTCTTGTAGTAAGGGTCCAACATGATTATGTTTCATGATTGGTAGCAGCACCCTAGTGTAGCCTTAACACTGCATTAGCTAGCAGTTAGATGTGGCTTGGTCTCTGTCAATGGTAGCACATTTCCCCATAATTCTTAAGTTACATCTCCTACCAGCAAGCAATGCATGGGTGTCAGTGTGAAGTTTCTTCTTTTTTCTGCCCTCAACTCTTGCTTTTTCTGTGCCATATTTGAAAAAAAAAACAGCTTGCTTTCAAGCCTACAGTCATTCGTGAGTTGTGGGCGTGATTTGTGCAGGCACAATCGAAACCAGACCACGGAGGGGGCACCGGGGGGCTACAATAATTCATTTTTTGAGCAAATAGTTCTGATTGTAAAGTGAAATTATATCCATAACATACACAATACTTAATTAAAATTTAAATCTTGATCATAATTACCATGGCTGTGATTTTTTTTTTTTTTTTCCATCAAGGTATTTTGGTGCCCCCCCAGGCGTCTGATGCCCTACACATATTGCATATAGTGTGTAATTGCAGCGGCGGCCTTGATTGTGTTGTGAAATATGACAGTAATGCATTGTATGTTCTGCAAACAAAGCAAGCAGTCCTGCTGAGCAGGAAGATGACAATTTGGAGAAGGATATCACGTGTGTGTGTGTGTGTGTGTGTGTGTGTGTGTGTGCATGTGCATAACCCCCCCCCCCCCCCCCCCCTTCTGATTTTTCTGGATCCACCACTGAATATGTTTTACGGTAAATACTTGAACTCTGAAACACAGCAGTGTGAAGGAAGAGAGAACTGTCAGAAGGTTAATTGTCAAATGTGTGTATGATTTTGGAAATTGCCTTACAATTAGTAAATGTATTGTGATCTGTGACAAACTGCAGTTGACACATAGGCCTTTTAACCTGTGGAACTGTAAAGCAAGCATTAATTTAATGTTAATATGATACAAAAATAGTGATATCTGGGGGAGGCAAGGGGTATTGCTTTTGGTTCAGTTTGTTTCTTTGTTTGTTAACCCTTCAGCAGCAAAACTATTGGCTGAATTCATACCAAATTTATTTATTTATTTTTTATCTTTTATTTTTCATTTACTTATAAGGGATAAAATTTGTCTATGTTGTCTGTGTTTATGCTGACATCAGCACATGCATAGACATGATGACATCAGCTGGATCGATGCCAAAATAAGCTACAATATATGCGAGGGGCGGGGCTTGTTGTGCCTGGCACCACTTGTTTTCTGTGTATTTGTCTGACTGAGACAGAAGCAGAATATGTCTTATATTTATATCCCAGTCTTATGGTGTTCATTCATTCCTTTCATTTCCCTGGATCAGACAAACATGTTTTCTACTATATGTTGAACCTACCATATACTGCATATATTTTTTAAATGTCATGTGGTAAAATAGCAGTGCATATCAAAATATCTTCAAGACCCAGAAAAAGAAATACAACCAAAATCCTTCTTTCAGGTCTTCCCTGTATGCATATTACTCACATCAATGCAAATATCTGCATTGAAAGTTAACATAAATATTGAGATTATTAATATAATCATATATTACATAGATACCCAGTTAATAATATTGAAATCATTGTACAATGTTCACCTCTCCTCTTAGCACTAAGTTAATGAGCAGATTTTCTGGTGAAATGTAGACGACCCACTATGCTTATAGTATTAATCCTGCCTGTATTGGAGATGCTGCTTTTTAATGTAAACTTTTTTTTTTTTTTTTTTACGTTTTTCCTCTCCTTCCACACCTCAGTTGCATCACTCAGACTCAGCATTTATTGTTTATTTGTGCACTTTGACTGTTGATGAAGCCATGCTGACATCACTGGAAACACTCTCATATCTAATACTATAACCCCCAGAATGCAACACATCTTTCTCTGTGTCTTGTTTCCACACATGAGTTAGAGGTCAAGTGCCCTTCTTTGCCATCCCTCCATTGCCCTGTGGTGCACTGACCTTTTACAGCTAACCTATTCCTATTGCTCTTATGGTTAAGCTGCTGAGCAGGAAACAGCAGGATCTGGGTTTGGCCCGAGTACCAGGATAACTTCTGTATAAAATCTACACTAAGGTGGACTAAACCACGGCTGGGTGTGTACTTTTTGAACCTACATGTGTGAAACCAATGATATCTTTCTTCCAACTGAAGAAAAATATCATTGGTTTCACACACACAGGTTGAAAAAATACCTAAACTAACTCTCAGAAACCACGTTTTGAAAATAAGTTCCTCTTTTTTTTTTTTTTTTACTACAGTATGGCTGCGTTCTGGGCTGTTTTTTGAGCTCGTAAGTCACATCGTCAAACCACGACTCACGACTTTGTAACGTTCCAGGCAAGTCACGCCAAACTGCCCGAGCGCAAGGAATTGTGGTAGCTAGATGTAAACAAACCAGCATGTCGGACCGTACGTTATGCTTATTTACAATCACTTCCATCACCAAAGGTGCTTGCTCTTTGCTTATTTGAGGGAAACAGAGGAGGAAAAATGGCGCATAAAGCAAGAGAAGCTGTTATACCTTTTATATTATGTATTTGTATATTTGGATACGTATTTGGTATTAATGTATTCTTGCACTCAATGGACTGAAAACTCGCTAACGCTAGAGCAGCTGCTGATTATGCAGAACATTTGCAGATAAATAATGTCAGAGCAATACCTTGTTTTAAGAAACAACTTGCATAAACACCGCATCCATGGGGGCTGCCATTGCTACATGACGTCAGAGCTCGGAACTGAGAATACACCGATCTAGTTTGAGTTTTTGGGTGGGAAGTCACAGGTTTGACTGTCATTCCAGTGCCTTTTCACCGGTAGAAGGTTGGAAAAACACAAGTTACGGGTTGCCTGGAACGCAGGATAAGTGACGATGTAAGACGTTATTGAACAAAATTCCACAGCAACAGCTCCCACTGCTTTCATGGTTCAAAGAGTTTTTGTTCCTCTGAGTTGATATTTAAAGGTGTATTCAAACTTTATGTCCAATTCAGCAAATATCTTCTCAATGGCTGCTAGCTGTCTGTTCTGTGTGCACAAAAAAAAAATCTGCTTTTTATACACAGCCCTGGCACTGTGAGTAAGAAAAATAAAGTGGATCAGACCAATCCATAGAACACTATTCCAGACTGGAATAAACCCTCTGTTGCTGGGGCATTAGAGCTCATTGCACAGGACAGAGGGAATCTGAATGTGGGGTTGGCGGAGCTTCTGAAAGAGCACCGAAAGCAGGGTTGTGCTTGTTTGACTTGCATTCAAATATCATCTTTTGTAGGAATCTGTTATTCTACCTTTGCTGTCTTTGGAAAGATGCAGATGTATAAATTAATCGTATTTTAAGTAGTACCCATAATGAGGCTTTATGCTGTTTATTTTTTGCTGTAGAAGCGGTACTAATGTGCAAAATCCTCCCTTTTGAATGACAGTATTAAGCCAAGTGGACTCATGACAATTCACTGTTTTGCTACAGAGGTTTTCTATGCTGTCATATGACAAGAAATTGTGCAGTTTATGCTGCTCTTGGGAAGGAACCATTTTTAGCATTTCTCTCTTGAATATTTCATAGCGGATGGCATTATTTGGTGATCAGCCTCGCTGTCCACCTGGGGGATTTCCTTTGTTTATTGAGGTCCATTGGAAGGAATCCTTAAAGCACTTTGGGACAAATCTTAAGCCACTGGGAATTAAGGTGGTGTTACTTCTTGCTTTGACATCATTAAATAGAGTGAGTAATTTGTGTACCTTTGTGTAAACCTGAGCTGCATATTTCAGAAAGTAAATCTGAGTGTGTCTCGCGCAGAATCCATCTGTCCTGCCTAAGAACATTTAGCTCTAATGCGTCATGACAATGCACTCAATCCTCCCACCCTTAAGGATAACAGGGACAGTGACAGAGAGATTGTATAATTTATTCCTGGAAGATGGCATATCAAATGGGATCCTCCTACAGCCGTATCTCACAAAGCACTCAGGTATGAAGTTCTGTTCTGTGCAACATGTGTGAAGATTTGCGGTTGATTCCCCTGTCCATTCATCATCTCTACCTGCTAGGTGTGCCTGGGTCTTTCTGCAGGGCTGTGTTTATCCTTACAATTCTTCAGAAGCTTGTTTGAGAGGCTTACAGAGCTCACAGCGCAGTGAGACTCCTGTACTACTGTATGTTCGGTACAATTACAGGCCACCGCGCTCATGGCCAGTTAATAGGTGTGACTGATCATTACTCACCTGGTGAATTGTGTCAATCTGAAGCAAACCTAAGGCTTTAACTCTTCAATATTAGAACCTTCAGAGAGAAGACAGAAAAAAAAAAACATCTGGAGAAAAAAAAATACTGTTCCATTTTGGGAGATAAGATTAAGACTAATCCGTGACAACAACAACACATACACAGTATAGACTACTAAACAAAATATACGTGTAACTAGTGTGTTGACCCATGAGAATCCACAGGTTCTAGAAGCAGTAGAGTAGAAAAAATGGGGAGCTGAGCTAAGCTTACTGGTGTTACACACAGGTTAGGAAGGAATATAATGGTCCTCATTTTGTTCGGTATTGAAATCAAAAGTAGCAGGAAAGAATGCATTCATAGTTACCTTATATATATATATCTTTGAAAGGGTTTTACGTCATTACGATATGACTTCATCACATTTACATTACTGGACGACTTGACTAATCTTACTGGTGTAACACAGATTAGGAAGAAATAGAATGGCCCTCATTTTGTTTTGTGTTGACATCGACGTGGACCACAGACTTTAACCCTCCAGTATCCGGGTGCGTCTTTTAGGCACACTTTGCACTTCGTTTTAAAAAACTTCATATTATTTTTCACAATTTAAATAAGCTTAGAATTCAAAAGTTGTTCATTTTTGCATGATCTTTAAAATTCTGGCCACCAAAAAAATTTTGCACATTGTAAACAAAAGAAAATTACAAGACTAGCATCTGTCTCCCAAGTGTGCCTAAAACGGACAATTTCTTCCATTTGATATGTATGATTATGGCTGACCTTGATTTACAAAAATAAAATCTAATTAGAACAGAAAAATAAATCAATATATAATATTTAATAGTTTGATTTATAGGTGTGCATGTTACGCACACTTTGTGACAGATGCTAGTATTTTTGAACATTTGACCTAGCGCCAAAAATAATAATGCAAATTAACCAATGTTGGAGTTAATCACTGACATATGCCAGGATGAAAAAATCAAATATGTGATTCACTTTTTATGTAGTATATTGAAAAATTTTTTTGTTTGTTTTTTGCATCCAAAAAAAAAGGTTTGTTTACATTACAAACACGGCATTTAAAGGGTTAAAAATGTGACAATTATTGAGTATTTGGTATTTTTATTTACGGCTCAAGTTGATGAAGTAGAAAAAAGTGTAAAAGAATTAAAAAGAAACTGTATGACATTTTTTTGACATTATTCCACAAGTGTGCCAAAAAGGCACACTTGGTGCTTAGTAAGGGCCTTGCTGGACGAGATACCGGAGGGTTAACACAGGACTGAACATGACGGTTTAAAGCGACTCACTGCTGTCCTGTGTCCGGATCCGCTGAACTCTGGTCCGTCTGATCAGAGTCTGTGCAGATTGGTCTGTCACCGTGTTCTGGAGGGGGACGTTAAGGGGCCTGGTCTGACCCGGGACCGGCGGAGTGGAACCAGGCCACAGTAAGAGCCAGACTGACCTTGTTAGTGTGTGATCACAGTCGGACTCGGTTCTCCTGTCATGTCCCGGTGTTTCTGTTGATTCAGATCCAGCCACCCCACCCCCACCCCCCGTTAGCGGCGGAGAATGGACTCATCCGCGGGCTGCCTATAAGCCCAATTGAATTTTAAAAACAACTAATAACTCAAAAAGTATTGGTCATATCAAAAAGCTGTTTTCACCTGTCTGATCCTTGACCCAAAATACACAAGTATTCCAAAAGGCAAAGGCTGGATCTGTCCAGTTTTTCAGTTATAAAGCTGACACACATACATGCTTGCAGGCATGCACACAGAGGCCACTTGGCTTTTATAATAGAGATAACTGGTCTAACTGTCAGACAATACTACTGCAGGTTTTACTGTATACAGTCTAATTCATTGAAAACACCCAGAAATCAAAGCGCATGTCATTTGGCTCTAATCCATGACAGTATCCAAAAAAAACATAAGCAAGAATAAAGTCCACTTTATGATAGTAAAGCTTTAAATACCTGAGAGCACTGGTGTCAAAACATACAACCCGTGGGCCAAAACCAGCCAACCAAAGATTCCAATCCGGCCAATGGGATGAAGTTGTGAAATGTAATATTTACACTGAGGACATTAATAATGAAGGATGTTAAAATCACTTTATTTGAGGTTTCACATAGACCACTATGATCTAAAGTGGATCAGACCAGTAAAATACTATCATAATAACCTATACATAATGACAACTCTATTTTTTTTTGTCTTTGTTTTAGTGTCAAAAAGTAAAATTACATGAAAATGTATACATTTACAAACTGTCCTTTCACAAAAAATTTAAATAATTTGAACAAATATGAACAACCTGAAATGTCTGCAGAGAAATGAGTGCAATTTTAACAATATTCTGCCTGTTACTAAATGTTTGTGTATTTGTAGATCCACTGTGATCTGTAAGTAGTAATGTACATGTGTAAATGTTAACTGAGGCTTAATATTGTAAAAATTGCAATTATTTTTCTTAAGACATTTCAGGTTCTTCATGTAATTCACATTTTTAAGACAACTCTGTAGATGTAAACATTTTCATTGTTATTATTTTACTGGTGTGACCCATTTGAGGTCTCTCTTACACAGCGGATCTCACATGACATTTTCACAACTTCTAGCCTGTATCCACTGGACACCCCCCACACACACACGCTGCTCTATTGGCCCTCCATAAATGCTGGGCCCCATGAATTTGTCATGTTTAACCCCCCTGATATATATTGTATCGTGAGCTGAATATCTTATATCGTATAGTGAGATTAGTGTATTGCTACAGCCCTATGCCCCTGCCTTAGAGTATATGACACACCTTTCATTGTATAGCATTTGATTTTCTACCACAGTCCAGTAAAAACTCTGTTATCTTGATCATGCTCTCTCTTTCCAAACTTAACGGAACAAAGCAGTGTTTTATTCTCTTTAGAGTATTGAGATGAGCTGTCACACACTCTCATTCAATAAGTCTACTGTATCATTGTTACCTGATGCATGAGCTCTCTATTGTTAGAAAACCATTTGCACAAAGCGGCAGAAGTGATACTCGCTAAATGAGATGGCAACGTTCGACTAACTCAAAGGAAACACATCGGTTGGCTGTGAATGTGTTACTTTTTAGCAGCTGTACATCCGACCAGAAGCACTTGTATCTTGAAGTGTGCTCAGCGTCCCTGCCAATTTTGAAATGAACCCCCTCCCAGAGTTCGATACTAACATCAACATGCAATTTGCTAAAATAAATGGAAAAGTGGATAAACATTATCTATCCCTTCACACAAACATAAACAGCCTGTTCACATTCAGGCTACAATGTTTAGTGATATGTCAGTTCTGCTACCTCTGTGTAACCTATAGTTGATCACACCCACTTACTCCATGAGCACACACAAACTCCAAAAGCAAATAACTGGCTCGGTAAAATCTGGAAATAAATACCTCCCAGGGAAGCTCCAACCTTCCTCCTCCACCGTTGACCCTGTTTGTTCACTTCTCTGGTGAGGTGTAAGTGGCCAAGCTCTCCCTGTGTTTACTGCTTGTCCTTCTGTTTTGAAAAATGGCGCTAGGTTTCGATCCCTTTTCGGGCTTCATCTGAGTGCACGATGCCGCCTCTGGTCACAGTTTATCCCCGGGTTCAACAACCAATTGGTGTAACAGCCCGCTTTTAATATGTGCATGCATATGGCCCAGATAGGTCTGTAGTCTTCAGGTGGATAAAGTAGGAGGTCCCTGAGTTTTTATCATTTTATGTTTAGGAAATGCAGGGTGTTTTATCATGTTTAAAGAATTACAAAATACTGCAGCTTTGCTTTACCTGGCGTTGTATTAGTTAGTTTTTGTTGACTTTTTTTTATTCGTTTTAGCCTTGTTTAATTTCCTTAGTTGATGATTTTATTGTTATTTAATTAAAACTGTTCATTTTCATTTGGCTTTTAGTTTATTCGTGGCTGATAAGCTAGTATGTGACTGCACCTACTGAAATAAGAGTAGAACAACTGTAGTCTGCTACATTTTTAAATGTATTTGAAAATATTCTATTTATTATGTATGTTCACTGAGGGAGGTCATAGTTGTGTATATATTTATATATATATATATATATATATATATATATATATATATATATATATATATATATATATATATATATATATACACATATATATATATATATATATATATATATACATATATATATATATATATATATATATATATATGTATGCACTTGTTTTTATATTTGTAACTCATGCAGCTCTTAGTCTTCAATTATTCACTAATGGTTAGAGTTTTGCTCAGTTTACTTTAAGAACACTACAGCATTTAGAACAACAATTATGCATTGATTTTTGTTCTACAATTACATTTCTAAAACTGTTTTGTTTGTTAGAAAACACATACGCCTTTATGCTTCACTACCTCGGTATGACAAGAGGTTTTTATCAGAATTTTTTAGATAACAATGGTCTGGACCCAAAACACAACCTGAACCTTACATTTCATTAATCCAGTCACACTAAAAAAATTTTTTGTGAGACAGAAAACTAGAAGCGTATTAATTAGAATGAAGTCTTCATTTTAGTTTGGGCAGTGACTTTAATTAGTACTGATTTTATAAGTGGTCAGTGTCGGGGAAACAAACGGAAATTAGTACGGTGGATGTTCAGGTTGATTTTGTCAGTGCGTGACTCACTCTAAAAACAAAACCATCGTTTGCTCTCCAGGGTTTGATTAAACGTGCTGGCCTGTATGCATACTAATCACATCAAGGACCTCAAAGTGTCCATGCTTGATTGCAATATGTATTTTGATTTTCACTACTTTCAGTTCTTTCAGTAGTTTGTCCTTTACTGCTGAAGGGTGAACTTACATTTGACATGTATTTATATGAAGTTTGCTAGTGTTATTAAAATGGTGCTGAAAACATTTGGAAGAAAAGGATTTGAATCAGCACTGAGTGCCCAGGGAAACAAAACAAATGGTCCTAATTCTAACAAATTGTTGCAAAGCCAGTGGGCTTCTTCCCAGTGGTTCTTTTATAAATTGGGGCATAATGCGGCAGTAAGTCAAAGCATTCCTCATTTTTTATGGGACAAACTCGATGATCTGTGTGCTGAGTGTGGGCTTGAAGACACACACAAGCACACTTAGACACTCACAGGCACATTCAGACGCTACACCTGCAGACTTGTAGACCTAGCTAGCCGGCGATAGCGGGAGGGGATATAAATGGCCCATAGTGGGACCATTCCCAACGGGCAGATAGCTATAGTCAAGCAAGTTCAAGGTATAATCTCTGTTGGCCCATGAGGGGGACTAATGAGTGACTGGAAGAAGGGGAGGGGGGAAGATGATTATACTTTACATACTAACCTTGGCAACTGGGCCTGTCCTTTAATGACGGCATAATTCAGCATTCACCTTGGGAGACTGCCACGGGTTTTGGTTTATGAGGTCACCTGGGTAACCTCAATCATTCAAGTGCATGCTCTGTCTTTGCTTCAGTGACTTCCCTTAACACGCACACACAAGCACAGAGGAACACGCAGAAATACACACACTGCCCCTGCGTTACAGATAGGCGGTTTGCCACCGCCGCCGCCAGCGGCAGAATAGGTCAGATCGCAATCTTCCTTTACTAGCCCTCCCTGTTTGAGATCCTTGTGCTGAGCTGGTTTGTCAACATGAGTGGACTGATAGATGTGCATATAAGTCTGGATTCATGTACTAGTTTGTGTAGTTTTGACTATGTATGGATTGTAGGTATAGCCCAAACACTAACACATCATCACAGATATAATAAAGCGATCATCTTTTTATTACAATTACAATACAATGGTGTTTCATTTTCTAAGAATAACTGTGCCGCCAATAATTTCAGGACTTTTGTGTCATCTTTTCATTATCATCTTACCAACGCAAATTTCTTATGAATGTGAATAAAAAAGCATCCAGGTATAATTTTTTGATCAATAGAATAGTTATATCTGAGCCACAGTGTAATGATGCAATAAATATAAAGATTTCTATATTCTCATCTGAAAATGGTGCTTTTGGACTGCTTCATCTTAATTGTCTGATTTTTTTATTTTTATTTTTTTTCCGCTGTACCGCAATGATTTTACTGCTATTTTACTTAACTTTAGAGTTACCATTTTTCTGCTGTTAAATCTCTACCCCAAGTCATCACTAATTGATACTAGATCTTATTACATATTGATCAAAAACAGGCTGTGCCACGTCCGAGAACATCGTCTAATTAGATGATGTATATTTCATATGGCTCTTTTGCAATACAATACAACACACTGATGTATTAGAATATCCATTATTCATACAGAACGTCAATACATTTGACATATTTATTTTTCAGTCTGCTTTAGCGGCCAAGCTATCTTGGAAGATGCATGCGTTTGACACTAATTTTTGGAAGCATTGTGCGGGTGGGGCAAAGTGGCTCTCTTGTCTACATTATTAAAGGCCTCAGATGTGTTTTTCTTGTTTTCAGCTGATGGAAATATATTATCATGAAGCTGTGGAGAGCTGGAGCTGTGCAGAAATGTATTAACAGCTCCTGACTTGCTCTGGCGCAAGTACAGTATAAGTATGCTTGACTCCACAAATACTGACGGTGTTTCCAGTGAATACAGGGGAACAGGTAAAGGCTTCTGTGTGTGTGTGGTGAGTTTATGTTTCAAGTGAATGAAATATTCATTCCCACTTGTTATGTTAACTCTGTTAAGAGTACAGAGCCTCACATGACCAGAGAATTAAAATGTTAGAGAGAGAAAAATCATAAAAGTACTGAAGGGGGTAGTAAAATGAGGATTCAATTAAAAAACAAAAAAACATTCTGAAGCATTTTTTTCTGATGGAAAAAAAGTGTTTTATGAGTTGTTAATTTTTTAATCATCCTATGGTGATTTTAATGTAGAAAGTCAGTTTTATCAGACAGTGAGGTTACAGTTAATTGAAAATGCATTGATTTGGTCTGATTTTGAATATGGTGCTGCTTTTTTTTTTTTTTTTTTCAAACAAACCTGCAGTAGATCTTTATATCTCTTTGGGATCCTTTACTAAAGGTAGTGCTAAAGTAAACAAGAGTATGTGTTTTGTACTTTACAGCTGTCACCTCAGAGGCTTTTTGTTATCACATTATCATTTTCATAGTTATGTGCAGCTGTAATTTGAAGCCACCTAGAAACACATACAGAGTGCGGTTTAACTCTTTGCCTATAAATCAGGACCAATGGGATGCGTCATGGCGATCTATAAAAATTATTCTGACATTATTTTTTTGACAATGAACATACTGTGCAATGACAGTGAATTTCAGAAGAAATTACAGCTATTCTATCACTCAATCTCTTGCCATCTCAATTACACTCAGTACTTAGGCTTGTCAGATTTAGCCATGCAGAGTCTCTTTAATGACGACTTTCAGCTCATCTTTAGAATTTACTCAGAGCTTTGATGTGAGTTGCCAACTCACATTGCATTCAAGCACCTGTCACTTTTCCATATTCGAAAGAGAAGAGACGGGGAAATATACGGAGAAAGCGACCAGCAGGTGTGTGCTAAGCCAAACAGAGAAGACAATATACTGTAGCACTCAAGCCAGAAAACAGATACAGGCAGCCATCGACAAAGATGTTGTTATCATTATTGGCGAGTACTTCTCCTCAACCAGAAGTCCCACTTTTATTTGGCCATGGTTTGGGCAAAACAGTGGAATTGATCTAGAATTGATCAAAACGCCTGTACGGCTCTCTCATCTAAAGGGGATTTCATTGATCTGCCAAAGTCCTTCTCTATAATTGCTTCAGTGAAGTGTAGGAACAGCAGTTTCAGGTGGGTAGGTATCAGAGGAAAGAACACAACTTGGACAATTTACAGATCCTTAAAGTAAAAAGACCCCTCCAACCCCCCACCACCCACCGCAGCCAGACTCCATCCTTACAGTTGCATCGACAATCACAGCCATTTAGTGAGAAGAGAGAAAAAAGGGATCACTGGAGACAAAAGCTTAAAGCATGGAACTTCTCTCTTTATTTTTCTCAAATCAGCTTCAAATTATATATTCTAATACAGATGTATAACGAATCAGCCAGATCTTGTTAATCCATATTATCGGCTCATCTTTTTGTATCTTGATGTATGTATGCAGGCTGATGTCAGACAATAGGTTTTATGTCACTAGACTGCCACCTAGTGAATGCTCTTATAAGGTCCTCTTCTGGTTTTCATATAAGAGGCAACAGATAGATAGATGCAGGTGCTTTGAGCAAGGTGTCAAAGCTTGTCTTCCCGAGACCCTTTTCATGGCAGCACATTTCAGATCTTGGCAGCAGAGAACAGACAATGAAGTGAAGGTTTGTGAAACTGAATAAGGAAAACAGTTTTCTGTTAGCCGTTGGTAGACATTTACAGAGCTGGAGAGATTTATGAGCGTCTGGATGTGTTGTCATATTGAATAGAAGATTTATCTGTTATTTGGAACAGTCTGAGGGTAATCAAAACTATTGCAAAGATGCAGGAAACAGCATTTAATAAACATGAGTGTGCTCCAAATCTCAAATTAGAATCTGCACTTTATCCATTTGTCATTCACACATCTCTCTTCCTGCTACCATACTTCAGGGAAAAGACAAAAGTACACTTTCCATTAATCCAATCTACAGCTGATAACGGAGTTTTCGGATGTAAAAAGCAGAGGCAGTGGCTGGTGTTAAGCCTTCAGAGGAATTAGTCAGTGTGGCTTTTATTAGACACATAAACTACAGTGAGTAGGTTTCCTGGTGTGTCTGACACAAAACTGTAATAACTGTAAAAATACAGAAAACAGAGAATGACCAGCAGTAAAAGAATAGCATGTGTGATATAGAGTGGGTTAGGAAAATAAAATAAAATAAAATAAAATAAGATAAGATAAAATAAAATAAAAGTCAAAAACCCTTCATCTGTCATTAAAACAAATGTTGCCCCAAAATGAAGGAAGGCCTTTTTGTCTTGTCCCACAGAAGAAAATATAGAGCCTGTCTGCTCAAACTGGAATAGCGACTCCAACTTATTTTGTATTCTTAAAAGCCAGGAAATCAAAAAGCAAATAAAATGCTAATAGGATTGTCAGGATTTTTCCTTCCAGCCTGTCACTGCCACTTGGCAGTCCAAACTGATTTTGTGATTTGTGGCCAACATTTGAGCTTAACTTGACAAGAACTAAAAGAAAGAAATATTGTGTAGGTGGCTTTAACAACAAGAAATTAAACCGATTTCAGTGAGTTCTGATGGAGTTGGATAATTTTGTATATCAGATCTGGATCATTCTTTTTTTCAGACCAAACATCACTTCTCCCAAATATGCAGATGGTTGGTCCCTGTCTGGTAGAACTGAGTAATGACTAGCCTGGGTAAGTATTGTTAAGGGACTGTTACAGCAAACCCAATGAATTGCACAGCGGGGGCTAATTGAGAGAGAGAGACTGAGGCATGATTGTTGCATTCTCCAGAGATGGTTTTGTCTGAGGCCAGGCGACGGGGAACACAGCCTTATCTCTGCTGTGATTACCATGCATCACAAGGAGATTACACTCGTAAGTATTACTAGGTTACAGATATTATTTATTAAAAAGCAGCATTGCTTGGCAACCGGATTACGCTCTTAAGATTAATCAGACTTCTTATTCATTCACAATTCATTTCAGATCATAAAATGGATCTTAATAATAGATGAGCTATAGAACAACAGAATGAAAAGGAGAAAATAACAGTTCACTATCATGCCAGTTCTGGTTTTTAATATTGTGCTGCAGTGATGGGTTATTTTTGTAGGCTTAAATCAATTATAACGCTTTAAGGGATGAATTACCCACCATTTTACTGTAAGCATATATTCTGGCAATCTATTGAACAATGGCATTTGTATAGACATAATTTAATGAACATCTGCTTTTCAGAGGATGCCTAATGATTTCACATTCATCTTCCTCTAAATGGCTAAAGTGCACGCAATTAAGTTTTTAATTAGCTGTGAATATGTTTCTGTCAATTGGGATGATTCATCTCCTAAACATGAAATACATCATGTGATTTCAGGAAGAAAGTATTGGCTCTGATTTTTGATCAAATGTGTTTTTTGGGCTTAAAAAATTTGATATTAAATTTATAAATGTACACAAAAAGTAATTTCTGATATTGTTTTGATACCTCTATGCAATGGAGACAAGTGGATTATCTTAAAGCAATATTGATTCTTTCCTAATTCACAACATAAAACATTTAATGACAGGAACAATGATATATAATCATTTGGCTTCCTAGCTCTGCAGTTAAAGCCTGGTCTCTGCCTCTCAAAGCAAATCACGAAAACCTCCTGGTCCCTAATGAATGCTGTTTGGCACTTCCCAGTCTTTCAGACCTTTTGGACTCCACAATGTGGTGCTGACAGTCATTTCTTCTGGCCTGATCACTAATTCCTCATTAGAAATGATGAGCTTCTTCATCACCTCTCTTTGGAAAAGGTTAGGCCTGGACCCAGAGGAGAGGTTGGGAGTCCTTCACTCCGGACCTGATGGAAAACTTCACAAGCCTGCAGCTATTGATTGGGGGCTTCAGGTTGCCTCTCCACCAATGTAGGGGTCTGCACTGCAGCATACTAAGCTGATGTGTAATCAATGACTCATACCACAGCCGGCCTCTGTGCACAGACCCGTCAAATTATACAGTAGCCATCCAATATCTGACATAGTGTGTTTTTAAAACTGCCTTCCGGAAGAATGACACACACAGTGCACACAGACCAACGCACATAGGTAAATACACTTTGGACAGCACACAAGCTGAACAGTATACAAGGATGTGCAAAACTGTGCACACTCTGTGTCCACACACATAGACCCTCAAACACACATGCACGTCCTCAGCCACGCAAACCAGTGCTGAGTCCTGCAGGGCTACTTTGATTTTTCACCTTCTGTCCAGATAAAATGTTTATCATCTGAAATACTCTGGGAAAAAATATACAAGTTATAAAACCCAATCCCTCTTAGAAACGGTTGCCTTTGGAGTCGAGCAAGCGCCAGCTGTGAGACGTGGCCTATCCGTGCACTTGGCCGGGCAGCAGCTCATACGTGCCCTCCTCCTCCTCTTCATGGGGCTTAATGATATGCACAAGCACACTCCGGGGCCAGCTTCCCAGAGCATTTAATCCATAGAGATATGATACTATGCTGGATGTTGTGTCATCCATCACAATCTCTCTTTCTTTCTTTTCTTTTCTTTCTTCCTCTCCCCATCTCTCTCTCTCTCTTTCTCTCTCTCTAGCCTCATACCTTGCTCACATTGTTTGATTAGGTGCTTTGTTATCTATCTATTCATCTGTCTAACTGTCCTTCTCATTTATCTTCCTTTAATTGATGGAGTAAGGCCAACCGTTTAAAACTTTAAATTCGACACTTTTCCAAAAAGGGTTTTTGTAGTTTCACTTTGCTTCTGTCTTTGGTGTTAAGTGCTCATTGCTGAGGTGTTGCTGAACTAAGCTCCCTAGAGATATCTTCTCAATCAAACACTGTGTTTGTCTCAGTTGCATCTTTTTTTTGCTTTGATTTCCCATTTATACTGTTTGAATGCGTGCATGTGCTGTTCTTTTCATTGTCTGCCACCATAGAAGTAATTGCAGCTCATTACAGGAACTTTGTTTCTCATGTTGGGTTCTTTTTGCCTCTTCCTGCTGCTGCTGCTGCTGCTGCTACTGATAGAAATGTAAAACCTCACCTTCTAAGATTCTGTGAATATTTCCCTGCTATAGATTGTTGTGGTGTTTGCAGCAGGACACAGAAAATAGGTGTTTCATATTTTATTTTATGAACTGCAAAAGAATACATGTAAAAAAAAAATAAATAAATAAAAAATAAATAAATAAATAAAAAGTCATTACATTGATTTTATCCCATAAATCCCAACAACTGCATTAGAGTGTCACTGCAAAATGTTTTTTTGTATTTATCAATATACATTTTCCAGATCAATGTTGTTAAGTCAACACATGCCCATCAATACAATCCTTTATCCATTACATGGTCCATTACATTGTCCCTACGGTTTCCCGACAAGCCATTAGGTAACAAAATCTTGTGAAGGAAACACAATCTTTCACATCGCTAGGCGGTCAGTTTGGAGCCTTCATCTCGATATGTTGCCCCACCTTCCTTTGGGTTTTACTGCGCAGTATGGAAGACAAATGGATAGCCATTAGTAGTGTATTAATTACATGTAGAGAATTACTTTGTTCATCAATCAAGAAATCTCCCCTCCACTTGTCAAGTGTAATTTGGTGACACATTGAACAAAACCTGGAAGGCCTGTTCTGTTCTGATCTCTGCTGTTAATAGCCTGTGTAGTGCTGACAGACTGCAGCACTAAATGCATCTGCCTCTTGTTTCTTCTACAGACGCTCATCGCTGTACCACCCTGCTGAGCAAAGGTTCACAACAACACCTCAAATAGAACAGACGCAAATTATCACGTCAAGATAGATTAATTGCAAAGATCGGTGAAAGACTAATGATTACCACTGTCAGAATGCATAGATGCTGAGACACAGTAGTATAACCGCTTTTTAGAGGGTATCATATACAATTATCTGTTCCTCTCTGCAAGAATGAGCGTCAAAGCGGCAATGCATCCAAACCTAATCCACACATTATGAGGTTGTAAAGACTGTACTTTTATACAACCGCCATTTTAAATTAATATCAATTACTCACATATTGCATTCTGTTTAATATGTCCTCTGTTTTGAGCATGCAATTCTTGAAAAAGAAGGCTTGAATCCACATTGTCTAAAAAGAATAATATGGCAGAATTCATCAAAGAATTAATAAAATGGGGATTTTGAAAATAAGATATGGATTTTGGCAAATGATGTCTGAAAATCAGTGTGGGAAGAATATTTTGCACAGTCGCTGAACAATCACTGGCATAAAAATATTCCTCTGATTTAACACATGTAACATATTGCATGACATTTTGCATCAATAACAACTGTACTATTTCTACTCGGTTCATCAATA
Source organism: Sphaeramia orbicularis (assembly GCF_902148855.1). NCBI lineage: Eukaryota > Metazoa > Chordata > Actinopteri > Kurtiformes > Apogonidae > Sphaeramia > Sphaeramia orbicularis. Next base: position 26,459,683 of record NC_043966.1, read on the forward strand.
TTTGCGTCATTTCTATAAATACAGTAACATTTAGAGGTACAGTTTTGCAGAATATTAAGCGTAATGTTGGATTCTCTCTGCTGAGGTATGAGTAACACTAGGCCCTGAGGCATGGGTATGACAACAGAGGTAAGAACAAACATTTTTATCTCCTCTGAGTCTTTGCACTGCATCCTTGGCCAGTTTAGCTTGTACAGGGCCTCCTGCGAATACACTGTGTGATACCATTGACACAGATTATGGATTTTACCTGCTTAAAAATATGCTATGTGGGAGCACAGAAATGTCAGGGAAGGCACCCCGGCTCTGAGATTTACTAGGAATTTATAGATCACCAAACGCTGCTCTCTGAGGAGAAAAAGAGGGAGAGTCCAGGCAGAAGGCTCGTCAGAATGCAACCACTGTTTCCCATTTTCACCCCGAGCAAGAACAGATATCTGGCAAATTTGCATATACTGTACATGTATTTGCACAGATCCAATCAAACGTCAAGGTACGGACACAATTCTAGGATTCAAAGCAGAATACCAACCAGTGTTTCAGCTGTAACTAATACCCAGAGCCGAAGGAAGTAGAGGGGATGGTGCTTTATCTTTGGAAGAGATAACATTTAAACCACAGAGGAGTTTTAAAAAGACGGCATATAGCAGCACAGGTCAGGTCACTTGTTCTTGTTACAGCTGGAGTGTGTCAAGCAAGCAGAATGGATTAAGGGTGGACAAGCTACACTGTCATGTACAATTCAGTTCAATAGGGCATCTTTTTATGTCCTGAATTATTAATTATTTGGAGAAAGCATCAGATGCCAGTACAGTATCTTCCAGGAAAAAAAAAAGGAACATATTTTCACGGTTGATGTGTGACCATTGTTAGATCAAGTCAATCCCTTTACCATTCGCTTTGTGATAATAAGTTTTTCATACTGTATATTAATAGTCGCTTTTCCATTGCCGCTCAAATTGCGCGAATATAACTTGCGCATAAATATTTGCCTAATGGAAAAACAACAGTTTCGCCCAAACTCTTGTTATTCAGTGAAAAGCTTTTGCACCGGCAAGAGGGGGTTTTTTGGGTGTAGGAAAATTAGTATATCATGCAAAACTGCAACGGAAAGACCTTTTTCCACAACTAGAGTCACATGAATAAACAAAAGAACACTCACTCTTTCACTCGATCAGTCTTGGACTTACAATTTGATGTAAGCAGCAGTTTATATTTACTAAATGACACATAAAATTTATAGTTAGATCATAAAAAATGCAGGATACTAATTTTTATTACTTACTTCGCAAAGAAATGCATACTTTTATTCTGGAAGAATGACTCCCCTCCACCTTTTAAGATTTTCCATTATCAATTGTCTTCTTTTTTACCTTTAGAAAAACTGACTTTGGATAAATATAATCGTGGCCATCTCTAATGAATTTTGGTTGCCTTTACTTGCCTTTATGGAGAAAGTTTGAGTTTGTACATCATGAATACTGCCCTATTATTGCTATTTATGTTACAGCATGCATCACTATGTTCATGTTTATGTTGTTATCCCTATTACTGTTATTGTGATGAGGGTTATGATGATGATGATTTTATATATATATATATATATATATATATATATATATATATATATATATATATATATATATATATATATATACTTTTTTTTTTTTTTCTTATATTCAGACTTTTATGTTTTTGGCTTGTGACTTTTGAGTGTGTTTAGTTGGTTTATTCCTTTAGGGGTGGGAAGCAGGAAGAGTGTACAAAGGAGAATTGCAAAAGGTAAGACCCAGTATCACTATGTACTGTATATACTGTATCTGGATGATTTCTTTTGTGAAATAAAAAGATATTAAAAAAAAAAAAGAACAGAACATGCATGCACTTGACAACCCTTAGCCTGTCTTATCAGGTGCACTACTGCCCCCAGTGGCCTGACTTATCAGTGCATAGCAAAGTTTTACGAAGGACGACCAACTAATGACAATACCCTGTGGCCGCTGTGGCCAAGGGTAAAAACAGATGTTGACAGATGTTACAACAAGTGAAGAAGAAGAGTTTTAAAAGAAAAATGGACACACCAGGAAACCAAATCATTTTTTAATTTAGTACGGGATAGAGGGTAAATTACATAATAATAATGAACATATCTGTAAATCAACACGATATTTATGTTCGTCACCATGTTTATGGAATGACTTCTTGTGTCATCTTGCGATAATAAATAAACAAATCATCGCATTTGTGATTTAATGGAAAAAAACAACATTACGCACTTCTGTTTTTTCAGCATTTAGTAAATATCGGTAAAGTTTTGCACAGATGTCCAATGGAAAAGCCAATAGTGTCGCTGTGATTTCCAAATGTTGTTTCATAGGTTTATTAAAAATGTTTTTGGACCATATAACGTTTTATCAGGCAAGTGACTATTTTTGGTCATTTGGTACTAATAGCACTTATGTTGGTGTGTGGATCAGCACTTATGTTGTTGTAATGTTATAAAAGCAATGTTCTAATATTCTAAAATACATGTTCCTTTCACATTAATTAATTCATTTATTCATTCATTCATTCATTTGTTTTGAGCAGAAGAAAAAAATAAATACACTAATAAACAAAGGTGATTAAGACAAAATAGCAATTGCCATGTACACTAGTAATAACAAAATACATTCAATGTGTACTGCTTAAAAAGGAGTGGGAAAAAGAAAACTTAACATAATATGTGTTTTTCTTATATTTTATATATATATACTTCTTGGATTTTCTTTTTTTGTGTGTGTGTTTTTGCCACATACAAGCAAGGAACCAAAGATGGTAATTTCATTGAAAAATTTCCCAAAAATAATAAAGTCTTGTGAGGTCCTCCAGTAACACACTAAGGTTGATATTTTGAGTATCAGAGTATTTCTATAAGCACCCTATAAAGCACAGGTGTCAAACATGCGGCCCGGGGGCCAAAACCGGCCCACCAAAGGGTCCAATCTGGGCCGTGGGATGAATTTGTGAAATACAAAAAATACACTTAAGATATTAACAATCAAGGATGTTGACATTATTTTAGGTCAGTTTGATCTAAAGTGGATCAGACTAACAAAATACTATCATAATAAACTATAAATAATGAAAACTGCAAATTTTCCTCTTTGTTTTTGTATAAAAAAGTAAAATTAGAAAAAAAAGTTACATTTACAGACTATCCTTTTACAAAAAATATGAATAACCTGAACAAATATGAACAATCTGGAATGTCTTGAGAGAAGTATGTGGAATTTTAACAATATTCTGCCTGTTACTAAATCTGTAAGTTGTGATTCACATGTACAAATAATCGACTTAGGTGTAATATTGTAAAACATTGCACTTTTTTTCTTCAGAATTTTCAGGTTGTTCATATTTGTTCATGTTAGGTTAAAGTACGGTTTGTAGGTGTAAACATTTTCATTATGGAATTTTACTTTTTTCACTCAAAAAAACAGAGAAAACTTTGGAGTTGACATTATTTGTCAGTTCTTATCCTATTATTTATATTATTTTACTGGTCTGGCCCACTTTAGATCATATTAGGCTGAATGTGGCCCCTGAACTAAAATGAGTTTGACACCCCTGCTATAACGGGATAAACAGCCATTACTATATAGTGTAATACAAAATGCATTGCTTTTTAAAACCCATATAAAATCAAAGTGTAACGATTGTTCAAAACCACTTCTTTTTTTCAAAATACAGTTAATGAAAGACAGAAAATACAGCTGAGGAAGGCAAGTGGAAGAGAGGTGAGTGAAAGAATATATTAAACCCTGAATGGAGAGATAGAGAAAAATATTCCTCATTCGCAGCCTTCAGAATGTGTTATTAGGGAATGATTTCAACAGGCTCTTAGTAGCTCTCATTAGATGGTGTATCAAACCAGAACAAAACTCACTTCTCCTAACTATGTGGAGGAAGTGGATTGGAAAATTAAATGGGGAGAGGAGAGTGAGGGAGCAGTCTCTGCCACGCTCTTGTCACCATGGCCCTGCACCCACTAACAAGTCCGCTCAGTCGACTCACGCTGAAAGTCATTCACATGGTCTTTAATTTCACTTCATTGATTGGAATTTAAAGCCTCGGAATATAGCAAGGAAGACATTAAGATTATCTATTCCCCAAACCGCGCGTGGAAGAACAGTTGTTTTTAAATTGTGGTACAGTACTACGGCAGAATCCTTGTCTTTTTTAGTTTGCAGAAACTTTTTCCTGCAGTCGCTGTTTGGGTGCTATATGAGGGACTGCAGTTTCTTAAGAAGTATATATTTATATGACGCATGCTGTAGATCAATAAAAGTAACTTTTCATTAATCTTGACATGGTGTTCCTGCTTGATGCCAGATGCTAGGGACACAAGCTGTCGAAACAATAGACATGCTCTTCAGTGCCTACTTCCCCTTCCCTGTTTTGTCTTTGTTTGCACTTCCAAAGACAGCATTACATCTGTCAGCAAGATATGATTTACATAAACATCAAACTATTCTTCTGAGTATCTGTCAGGGAAACTCTTGAGACTTGCAAAATATTAGCATTTCAAGGTTGCATTTACACTATGTTCATATCTGTTTTGCATATACTATTTTTGAGCGTTTTTAACTTAATTGTTGCTTATGGATTGACTTCGTGTGACCAAACAGAAGGTTCTTAAATTATGGATTCGGAGCTTTTTGTCATTAAATAGCGATAACATCACTTCAGAGTCCACTAACAAAAAGAAAACTAAATAAAAAAAAAAAATTGGACCATGACTACTAGATAGAAAAACTCCATAAAGTCGCTTCATCTTCTGTGGTAAAATGCACGAAAAAATACATTCCAAATCATTCAGTATCCAGCTGGCGATAAGAATATCAATTGAAAAAAGAAACACAAACAGTATTTCAATTCACTTCACTCAGCAACTACATGCAATCACATCTTGAAATGGAAATTACACCTTGCGCAAGTGCATGACTATTTTATGGATTACCTTTGCCACTGATTGTATATCGCTCATGTAGTCCAACGGCTCCCGCAAGATGGAATGGCTGTTAACGGTAACTGTATGGAAATTCCCAGATGTTTTTCTACCCCGTGTGTTTTTGAGTGTTGACTTATGTCGGGTTTGTGTTCGCGATCGTACTTGTGGAAATGACTGTTGTGTGGGAACAGCGAGGCACCTACGAAAGAGACAAAAGTGGCTCTCCTGATGTCATTTGCATGATTAGTTGTTGTTACTAAAGAGTGTTGAGAACTGACCTGGAATTACAACTGTACAAACAGAACAAAATGGACACTTGATTGATTTTTAACACCTAAAAAAGAGCAGCTTGTGTTGTAAACAGCCAATTTGTGTTTATACAGAGAGGTTCACTTTTCAAATCTAGATACCCCCCAGTTTGCCCGCTCTTTTTTTTTCCTCCTACAAAAACAGATTCACATCCTTACAGCTGTAGCATTTTATTTTTTTCCGTTAATCAACTAAAAACCCTGACTGCACAAAGTTCCCAAAGGTTAAAGGGCTTATGTACGACACAAGTAATAGTGGACGCCTGATCAGACCTTCTTTAGGACCTACACTGTGTGAACCTTTATCTTTATACATCCATTGGCTTTATATGGGGTATTTTACTTTGCTCGGGTGTACAGATCGATACTCTATGAATTTTTTAGCTCATCTTACCTTCAGGGATAGCCTGTAACCTGTGGCACTGATAATCTCATTTATGCCTTCAGTCCTCCTCAAAGCTCTAAACCAAGTTTGAAGAACCAAACTCCTCTTCACAAGCTCACACAGGTAATATTTATTGTGCCAGTTAGCATATGTTAGCATTTAAATGTGAAACGTTCATTTCAATTATTGAAGATTTTCCCGATTTTCTTGATATTTAAGAAGAGCAATCTGTCTCCAAACCTTATCGGTGCTTTAAAACTAATTGAATTCTTTTCTGTCTGTTACTTGATGACATCTGCATGCATATAGCGCTATGGTAGTCATTCTTTAAACTCCACCAGCTCTGTGCTGTGTTCAGACAAATACTTATCAAGCAGGTCTGGTCTTTATGTTGGCAATAGAAAATAGAGCAGAAGGTTTGAAGCATTTGCGTTAAACGAGAGGTGAACAGTGAACGGTAATAAACTGAATGTTTGTATCAGAAAAGGGCAGCATTTCCATAATGCACTTGACATTAGCTGTTTCGTTATGTCCTCTGCTGACCACCGCACAAGTGTCTCCGACTAAAGTTTACATGTTCAAACAGTTCACAGACAGCAAAGTGGCATGATGTATTTTTGACTAACACCAACTTACACAGACTACATAATTGGCTGCTTTGCATTTTCTGGCGTGTTCTACTTTTTCTATTTTAAGCTGACATCCTCAGCTGGCTTTTTGTGGAGTTTTTTTTTTTTTTTTTTTAAATGCTGAACATGTGCAGAGAACATTGCACTCGACTATAAACACTGTATTGGCTGCACAAGAAACATTCAGCAGTGACCTTTGATAACTGGGTTTCTCTCCTCTGAGCTGACAGCTGTCATTATGTAATGATACAGTAGATAAAATTCATTCCCTTCCAAATAATGCAACAGGAAATAAGAGTCTAGAAAAGATAGCTGTAATTCCATTCCTCCATTTATATGAATTTTGCAGCTCATGAAATTCCGAACTATATTGATTTGTCACATCAGACTAAAAACATATTAAATACTCGGTCAAGGAATGATTGTATTAAATAATTTAAAGTAAATGTTAAGTGAAACATAGTTAATTTAATTTGAAAATGTAAAAATGTAATTCAGTTCTTGAATTTTTAATGAAAAAGCCCTTAAGCGAACTCGAGGCATTGGCAGGTGAGCTCGTCCCTTTTCTTGGAATTAAGGCCAAGAGCTTTTTGCACCTGATTTCCAAAGCCATGGGGCAGGAGCTGGAGATGAGTGATTTCAATATTTCTGATGTTGTGCCCAAGTTGAGAGCTACGCTCCAGCACAGCACAGTTCTGAATATGAATAACTTTACCTTGATATGGATTTTGGTGGCATTTAAAGGAAACATCAACGCACAAGTGTATTTTATGGTGTCAGGCCTCCAAGAAGTACACAGGAACTTCCAGAAGAGTTTGGAAGACTGAGTGGAAAAGCTTGTCATATGCCAACTGAAAACAAAAACTAACAAAATCCAGCTCAGCAAATGAGTGTAACACAAGGGATAACTGTATATTGTATAATGGCATCCCACAATTAAATGGCATAGGTAAATGTAGAAAAAAATTTAATACAGTTTCTGGTCAAAAATGTGATTTCATGTAGTTTATTCGATGATATTCTGTCCAGTCAGAGGTTTAAATGACAAATTTATGTTATAATACTGGAGGGTTTCAGAGCGTGTGTGTGTGTGTGTGTGTGTACGTACCTGCACAGTTGTGAGAAATTGAGATGTTTTTAACTGGCCAGTTTGGTACCTGCAGTTGATGAATAGTCCCATCTCCACATTAAAGATCTTGGCAAGTTGATAGGACCAATATTTTGGGAGATATTAGTAAATTTGGAATACAATAAATGACAATTGACAGGAAGCGCAGTACCACGCTGCATGATGGGAAATGAAGTTAAAAACAGGAATGACACATTTACTAACTTAAGTCCCTAGATATTGGTATTAATATGGCCTGTGGTTCCCCAACGCGCTAGTATAAAATATTCTCCTATTTATGAGTACCTATTTATTCTCTCATTTTACATTTATTTATTCACTCACTGCACTACCTCACCAGTATTTTATAACTTATTTCATCTCAGATTTATTTTTTTTTTTTAAACTGTGTTTTTATTGTTGACCCTGTATTGTCATTTTATTCTGCAGTGCATCTTTGATGTAATCTGCTTGAATGACAATAAAGTGATCTGATTCTGATTTCCAAAAAAGTTTCAAAAGCATTTAAAATAGAAATGAAAGTATTGTACAATGATTTGAAAATCTCATAAATCAATAGTTTATTAAGATCAAACATGGAAAACATATTGTAAACTCTGGAAGTTAAAATTATGTTGAAGGAATGTAAGGTTTAACAATGGAGTAAATTACAGGAAATAAGTTAATTCAGCTATTTGTTAAAAAATATATATATTGACAGTGTTTACACAAATAACTATTTATATTTATGTTGTAGAATTATTATTTACACATATACACATTTAATTATTTTCATTTGTTATCTATAAGCAGCTAAAATAACTTGTTGAACATGCCTTTCTAAATCACTTAACATTTACCGATCTAGGTACTGTTAGTTCCTGATTGGCTGGTTCGGTCATGTGACATGTTGTTTTCAGGAAGTGTTGTGCTAGCTGTCACGACACATGAAAGGTAAAGCGCTGTTGTAAGAAGAAATCCGTCTGCATCCTGCAGTTTCATTTTATAAAGAATGAACTATTAACCACCAACGAACCCTCACGTTACAATATCAAAAGTTTAAGCTGAGAAATACACCATTTTAAGAAAGAAATAAGGTAAACCCCTAACCCTAACCCTAACCATATCATGATGTTGTTTGATGTTTACAGTCAGTGAAAGGTCTGGACAGCAGACAGGTGAGTTCAGCACCTGGATCCTTCCACTACGAAGCCATAAGCTGTTGTAATAGATACAGTATGTACTTCAGCATTCCCTCGCTGAAATATTCAGAGCTTCCCTGAAAAAAAAAAAAAGATGTCTGGCTTCTGGATGATATTCACATATGGCTTCTTCTTTGCACAATAGGGCTTTAAACTGCATTTGTGAATTGCACAGTGGACTGTGTTCACAGACAGTGATTTCTGGAGGTGTTCCTGAGCAGATGCAGTGATTTCCATTACAGAATCATGTCTGCTTTTAATGCAGTGCTGCCTGAGGGCCTGAAGATCACAGACATCTATTATTGATTTTCTGCCTTGTCCCTTGTGCACTGAGATTTCTCCAGATCAGATTCTCAGAGTCTTTTTATTATATTATGTACTGTAGATGATGAGATATATGTGTCTTTGTAATTTTATGTGGGAGAACATTATTTTGAAATTGCATCATTTTTTTTTCACAGATTGTGGAACCTCTGCTCCTCTGTACTTCTGAGAGACCCTCCCTCTGAGATGTTCTGTTTCTACTCACTGATGCCATGGACCTGTTGCCAGTTGACGTGATTAGTTACTAAATATTCCTCTAGTTGTTTCTTTTTACTCCAGGCTTTTGTTGCTCTCGTCTTAACTTTTTGGAGCTGTGCTGCGGCCATCAAATTCAATATGACCTGACGTTTTCTCTTAAAATGGTTCATTTTCAGTTTAAACATTTGATGTTTTCTGTGTTCTATTGTGAATAAGATTAGGCTTTATGAGATTTGTAAGTCATTTTACATAACATCCAATGGAATTAGAGTTGTATGTTCACTATGCAGTTTAGCATCTTTTCATCCTATAGACATGCTTTCTGTAGATAATGAACAACATGGAATCAGCAAACACTTGATTAATTGATTAATTAATAAGAATGGCACTGTGGTGTAACTTGAATTTTTTAGAACTTTAGAAATGTAAAGAAATCAAATTTAACATCTTATGCCTTATTGACTGAGCATTTGAAACAGGTACATTACTTATTTTAGTTTCAACAGGGTAACAGTCCTAACACGGGTTACCGTTTGCAGTGTAAAACCCCAAACAATTTAAGGAAACAGCATGTGGAGGTTATGCATCACCTGTAATTTACAAACTTGAAATGGCAAGAATGAGCATTTTAATTAGATAATGAAATTGTATGCAGAATATATATAAACTGAACAAAAATATAAATGCGACACTTTTCTTTTTGCTCCCATTTTTCATGAGCTGAACTCAACAATCTAAAACTTTTTCTATGTACACAAAAGGCCTATTTCTCTCAAATATTGTTCATAAATTTGTCTAAATCTGTGTTAGTGAGCACTTCTCCTTTGTCCTTTGCTGAGATAATCCATCCACCTCACAGGTGTGGCAGATCAAGATGCTGATCAGACAGCAGGATTATTGCACAGGTGTGCCTTAGGCTGGCCACAATAAAAGGCCACTCTAAAATGTGCACTTTTACTGTATTGAGTGGTCCAGGGGGGTCAGAAAACCAGTCAGTATTTGGTGTGACCACCATTTTCCTCGCACAGTCTTCTTCATGAATTCCCTGAAACACCTTTGGACATGGCTTATGGTAGAGAAATGAACATTCAATTCACAGGCAAAAGCCCTGCTGGACATTCCTGAAGTCAGCATGCCGATTGCATATTCCCTCAAAACTTGTGACATCTGTGGCATTGTGCTGTGGGATAAAAGTGCACATTTTAGAGTGGCCTTTTATTGTGGCCAGCCTAAGGCACACCTGTGCAATAATCATGCTGTCTAATCAACATCTTGATATGCCACACCTGTGAGGTGGATGGATTATCTCAGCAAAGGAGAAGTGTTCACTCACACAAATTTAGACAGATTTGTGAACAATATTTGAGAGAAATAAACCTTGTGTGTACACAGAAAAAGTTTTAGATCTTTGAGTTTAGCTCATGAAAAATGGGAGCAAAAACAAAAGTGTTGCATTTATATTTTTGTTCAGTGTATGTTTGAGTGCTTCTATGAAACTGGGTTCATTTTGGTACCTGGCACTTTGCCAGCTTTTTTAGACCCAATGATAAAAGAGAAGTTTTGACATATTCCCCCCAGGATGTACCTAATGATGACCTCAAATAAATGCCCCCCCACCCCGATCACCACCAAAATTTAATCATTTGTTCCTTGTGCCAGTATCAACATTTCCTGAAATTTTCATCCAAATCCGTCCTTAAGTTTTTGAGTTATCTTGCTAACAAACAAACAAACAAACACACAAAGCAAAGTGATCACAATACCTCCTGGCGGAGGTAATGAATTTTTAATCAAATATTGGGGCCAAAAATAGGACCAAAATTGGGACAGGAAAAGCTACCTAGGTGTCAGTGCATTTGATCTGGAAAACATGGCTTGAAATGGTCTTATATATCGCTATAAATAAAGATGCTGTGTTAAATTTGTCGATTCTAGTGTTTTTTCTAATCCAGACATGGGTTTTTCATGAATTGACAGTGTCATTCCAGGTTTTGTGTGTCCACTGGCATTACATGCAGAACCTACCCAGTTAAACGCATTTAAATTGCAAGTGATGTTGCAACAGTGGTCGTTTTTGTGAAACACTCTGCCTTGCATAATCAGTTTAATTCCCAAAATGTACCTGTGAGAGAATAAAGAGGTATTCAAAAAAATAGTAGCGCATAATTTTCATGTTGTTTTTACCATGTTACACAAATTTTTGCATGAAAAATAAAATAATCTAATATAAAAATGTGTTTTATCTGAAAAATAGCTTCTCTTTTATCTCAGTAAATATTTATTTTTAAAATAGACCCAAAATGCTTCCAAACTTGCTTCATAACATTAGTCTACATCTGGTTTGAATTTTTAGCTCCCATGTCCTGTTTTTAGGAACCAGTTTCATAAAAGCATCTATTTGCAAAACTTATTGTTCATCATGATCAAGTTACAAAGAATTAATGCTTAACTTTAGCGGTATTAATCTTTAAAAGCCCATGGCAATCACTGAAGTTTGTTCTTTATTATAGAAGACATTTCCTTGTGGAATTAACTTTCCTTTCTGCTAATTATAGACCAGACTAAATCAACCCTATGAGACAATAAGCTCTGGTGACTTCTTCTTTGATGACTCGACAATCCCTCAGTTTTATGGTCAAGAAAGTCTCCCATCTGAAGTCTGATTTGAAGACATTGTCATGCATTGGTGTCGTCAAAAATAGGATTCACCTCTCAGAATTTGATGCAGTCTGAATTTTCTGCAAAACATGATTTCAAGTCCTTATCATCAGCTCAACCTTTCTTAAGTTTTCCTTGGCAGAGAAAAGTAATACACGTTAGGATGGAGACGGGACTATAATCCCTGTGGATGCACTGAATCTACATTGGCAAAAGGACAATAGTAATGATATTCACCTAATCTCCCTTGACAGATTCAGGACATGCTTTTCATTAACACAAAAGTGGATAAGAGAGCAATAAGCACTGTTTCAGAGTTTACCTAAATCCTTTAAAGCTAACTGAGATTCACATTCTGGTGTCGCCCGTCTCTGTCTGCCTGGATTTAAGCCAATGCAGGTATCGTATTTACAGAGCTCTTTGACATATTTTTTCAGGTGTGTTTTTCAAGGTGTGACTATAAACAATAGCAGGGACAAAGTTAATTTCACACAGCTGACCATGCACGTAAACTGGAACTACATCCAAACATGTAAGAATAAGGAGGGAGCATGTCAGAATACACCTCTTTATCACACATGGATTATTGCTTCTAATAGTTTGTGTCTGAATTAAAATGTGTGCAGTCAGTAGAATTTAGAAAGTTTTTCTACATCCAAAGAAAGACTTTTGATATCGCAGGTTTTATATTTTCATAAAAGCATATCAATATAATCGAAGTGCTTCTGTAGTTGAAGTTTTCATCCCTAAAGCAAAGCAAACAAATGTAAAATAGAAATATGATCAGATTAGGATTTTATTAAGTGAAATCAAGATACAGAAGTTTCAGTTCCCAAGGCGTATCTACAATTTTTATTGTCTTCCAAAAAGTCACAGATCAGGCTGCCAATCATAAAAAAAAGAACGAAAAAAAGAAACAGGTGTCTCTTTTTTGTCACTCATTTTACAACAGATGTTTTAATTTCATCACGATTTGTATTATTTTAATCTGAAGCATCTCAAAACAGTTCATTTCTCTTTTTTTCATGAAGCAAAAAGGGCGTTATTCAGATTGGAAAGAACGTAAGAAGAGGGAAGATTGCACTTATTTTTCTTTTTAATTAGCTTCATCTGAGGAATTATCCAGCACTAATATAATGGCTCGATTCATCTCCCACACCATCTGGTGTGAGAGTGGTGTACCTCTGGAGCTGATTGCTTTCCCCTGGTGCTGTGTCGGGGTAATAGGCTGTTCAAAGGCTGCTCTGGGCTCGGACAGCTGAGCAGAGGTGGGGCAGAAGCAGCTGGCCCTAGCGCCATCATCTGCTGGCTGTCATAAGGCTTTCGAATATGGTCTGTCCATGTCCTAACTGTATGTATCTACAGTAGGTGTGTATGTGTGTGCTTGTGCGCTTTTGCAATGTAAAGTAAACTTCAGATAGAACACAAATCCTTTCCTCCACTTGAAGAAGACTAGAGAGAGAGAGAGAGAGAGAGAGCAGATCATTAGGACTCTTATGAACATCTGGCAGAGGTGAGACAGGTGTCAAAATGGCAGTAAGATGATTCTGGAGATGATACTCGTTCTTCAAGTTGCACTTCTATCCTCATGTCAAACGGCACAGACAAGAAAACATATAATTTGCGGTACATAAACTGCTTTTGGTGAAGTGCTCACATGGTTTGTTCTCAGAAGTGTTTCAAACAGCTGAGCCAGATCCCAACATTCATACCTTCTTTTTTTTCTAATCACATCATTGTCAATCAAGTTTTGCTTCAAATGCTGTATTTGTTGCAGAGGCAGGAGTTCATTTGACAGTTTGACAACATCTGCTTTGCTCTACTTCATCCAACCCTATCCCACAGAGCAGAACACCTACAGCGTCACCACATCACCGACACCTGTTGAAGGTGACATACGTCAACAAATGCATCCATGGGAGTCCCTAGTTCTTAAAGGCGTAATGGGCTCTATGCACAGCCCCACTACTTCCTGAACTTAAGGCAGCTCCTTTTTTTCCAGTTTTTTCATTATTGGACACACTGATTAATCCAGGTGTGTCTGACCACAGTAGTCCCAACAAGAAGCAGCAGACACACCTGGATTAATCAGTGTGTCCAATAATGAAAAACAGGAAATAAAGGAGCTGCCTTAAGTTCAGGAAGTAGTGGGGCTGTGCATAAAGCCCATTCGATTTAGCATTAGATTCTCAGTCTTGTCGATACAAAATGCAGCATTCTGTTCAAACTGATTCTACTGTTCAACAAATATCACATTGGCATTAGTCTGCTGTATTATGTCATGAAACATGACTGCCAAAGACAGAACAAAGCCTGCATTCATTATCACAGTCGTTGCCACACAAGTTTGGTTGGACCCCCTCCCACACAAACACACATGTAAGAAAAGAAGGCAAAAATATAACTAAGGTTGCACAAATAGCATGAAGAAAATATTTAAAAGAAATGACAACACCTGAACCGAACTATGTTAAGTACAGGAAATGAGTGTGTCTGTCTGTGTAGAGGGAGAGGACATAAGGAGTGGGAGGTGTGTGGTTATTTAGGGTATCTTATCTAACACTTGAGCAGGTTTATGGCTGCTAATAGGCACCCTGTCGGATTGAATTGTAAATATGGAGCACCATTGTGCATGCAGAGGTGTGTACATCCTCTGCTTCATTTACCAGATGCTAAGTCATGACCAACCCGTTTATTACACGGTGCAATCCACAATTAAAATGAAGAGAGCCTCACAAGGAAAAAGCCATTTACCTTAGCCAAAGCTGCACTTACACACCAGACGCAAATTTGACTGTTACTTGAAAACTTTCCATGCATGGAGCACATTATCATTTGATTTCCATCCAGAGTTCTCAATTAAAATTATACAGAGGTTGCATTTCATTACCTGAGCTCGGGGCAATTTGCAGGCCATTAAGCTCCTACCTGTATCAGTGGAGATGTTTTCGGGGTGAACATCTGGGGTTGAGGAGGCAGAGCATGAAATGAAATGCCCCTGGCTCTCTGCTCTGCCTTTTGTCCAAAAAGGGCCAAGGGTATTACAGCGCCATGCATAGTAAAGAGCGCGTTTCTATGGACTGCAACAAATTGGTCTGGGAGCTGAATTGAAATAGAAAATCGACCATGGATGTCAGATATCAGGTTTGTCATAGAAGCACCAAAAAGACAGTGTTGTTTAGACTTGTACAGATTAGATGAAGGAAAAACCAGTATTGTTTTTTTTTTTTTAAAGCTTTTGCAGTACCATTGTCATCAGTGGAAGTAGAAGCGGTAGAAATAATTACAGTGTTATGAAGATGCCTTTCCCACTCTGCAGTTGGCAGAGAAACACTGGACATGTCACCAGTGAACACTTTCAGTTGCTGTCTAATTCCTGAAGACCTGTAAAAATGCTAAGTGTTCCTTGCTGAATTCCCCATAAGGGATCAAGGTTCTCTATAAAACTGTAATTGATTTCTGTTCCATGCAATAATAAAGACCTACCACGAAGAAACTACTCTTAGGAGACCTTTTTAGAACCAGACCTCATTACGCCACATCTAATATTTCTTTCTAGAATTTAAATACAAATTAAAATTATGTTGCCTAATGATATAATGTAATTTTGTAATAATAAAATCAGAGGATGATTATTCTCTGAAATTCTATGATTAAAGTGTGTTATGTGTGTCTTTTGCCCTGTTGCTCAGTGTGCTCATCAGGTGCAACATCTTACTTGATTTTGACTAAAAACTTGTAAAATATTTCAGTTTTTTTTTTTGCATAGACTTCCCTTTTGACCAAATATATAAAGACAACTAATTGTTTGCATTCATGCCAACTAAATAGTTTAAATAATTACTTGTGAATGGCAATCAGGGTTAAAGAATGAATGAATGAATGGTTTATTTGTTTATTTATTTATTTATTCATACAGTAATCACCACACACAATACAACAACCACATTAAACACAAAAAACAAAAAAAGGAGTAGGCCAGAAGCAGAAGCTTATTTTTTGCCTATCCTTCTCACCTCATACACCGCTTACATTCATTTAAATGTGTAAATAATCGAGCATTGTCATTATAACAAAAGAATCAATAGCAAAACATTAACACATGAACACGCTATGATTTAAGGGAAAAGTTAAATTTAAAGATTCACAAAGTACGCACTACGTTAAAAAGTTTCTGTATCACCATCTGTGGAGTAAAATTGTGGAACAAATTGTGTGTGGAGATAAAACAAATATCAAACATAATTCAGTTTAAAAAAAGATATAAAAAAATGATTCTTGAGAGGTGCAGTATTTAATAATGACAATAAGGTTAATGTTGTACTGATAAATCTGCTGTAATTATTGAAGATAATGGTTGAATTGTTGAGTCTGCTTGTATGACTGTACTGCCATGATCATATTGTTAGGTGTAATTCAGTTACTGCATTATGTATTTGTTGTGGTTTGATGTTAAAATTAGGAAAATATTATTGTTTGACTCTTGTATCAAGTTAGTGATAAAGGTGTAAAAGCACTAAGGGCTAGGATTAAATAAGTTCATACTTCTTCCTACTCCTTTTCGACCATGCAAAATTCAGACTTGTATGTGCTTGGAGATAGATTCTGTCCATTTGAATGTTTTATTTTGTTTTTATTTTTTTTTGGTTTTTTTTGCATGTTCGAAATAAATAAGTAAATCAAATCAAATCACATCTACCATCTCCACTTAATATTCCTGAACGATCTTAGAGTTAAGGCATTTTTTAAACTTTATCAGAGAAGTGAACAACTTAAATTCATTATCAAGTCCATTTCATAATTTCACACCCACAACCGAAATACATCTGGACTTCACGTTTGTCCTCACTTTAGTATATTTAAAAATATAAAGCCCTCTTAAATTATAGTTACTCTCTTTTAATTTAAAGAACATTTGAATGATATTAGGAAGAATATTATTTTTTACTTTATAAATCATCTCTAATACACACATAAATAAATAATAGCATACATTTCACTGAAAACAATCCAGATGCAGAAAGTCATTGACCTAATGCTGTTATAGATTTTAAAAAAAAAAGAAAAAGAAGTAAAGTAAAATAAATTATATGAAAAGATTATAACAACTGAGCGCGTATCTTTATGTGTCTTTGCATGAGATTCAGTAATGACAGTGTGGTGCCACATGTAAGAATAGCACGGACTGGTTTCCTGTATGTACTGCAAGAAGCAATATCTATGCAAAGAGTTGTTTTATGACGTCTTACTGTTCTAGCTATAGAGTGCCACGCTTTAATCTTCCGTACTTGAAAGAAGTGAAAAGAATAAAAAGCCAGTCTAATATCTTTCATGAAAAAAATGTGAAAAAAAATGATCAAAACCCATAGCAAAACCAACACTTAGTGCAGGGCAGCTTTGGTGTGTCGCTTTTCACACTGTTGTGAATAATAACATTTCTTTGTTGGGGATTATAGGTCCTTGCTACAGGGTGTTCCAAATTATTTTGCGTGTGACAGCCTGAAATGGCTTTCGGTTTGTCAAATAACTGCAGAGTTTCTGTCTAAGTCATGCAGTGAACATTCGAAGATCACTTTCCTCAACGCTGTGAGGCAGCTGCGTTAAGAGAGCCCCAACACAAACTAGCTTTTCATTTCTATTATCATACTTGAACAGTATGAGGATCTCACTGGAGATTTGTGTGGTACAAGTTGTATTCTAGATGATATGCAGTAATCAGGCCCTTTGAGTCTCTCCTGTCTCACTTGTCTCTCTCCTTCCTTTCCTCTTTACAGTCTGTGCGTCTCTTTCTCCCCTGCCCTCGCTAAAGCTGGTGAGCACTCAAGTTTTGCAGTGTTTTAGCATTACATCATTCCACATGGCATACTATTAAGCTTTTGGGAACTGGGAAGACAGCCCAGGCCTTCAGATTTGTCATAGCATTGAGCTCCATTGTTGCACTGAACAGATGAATCGCTTGCTGACCAAAATGCCGCTAAGCTAGGGGAAATAATTAATGCACGCTGGCCTGTTTTTCCATAATACATAACATGGACAAGTGTTGAAACTGTGACTAGATGACAGATTTTGTTCCTTCTGTGTCAACATTAGGGACACACATTTATTCTGCAAAGGGGCACGGCCTTCATTCATCTATCCCTCCATCTGCCCATATGATATTCCATCCAGGTACGATGTCATGGCGACGCTTAGTTATGCAGTGGAATTTATTGTCTGCACTGCGGCAGATTACCATTGCTTAACATGCCACACAGGAGACTTAAAGAGGCAGCACCTTTCGCTGTGTTGCATCCTGCTGGAAAGTAAGCTGGAAAGCCTGAGGCATGCTGGGAAGCATGGTCTTTATGCATGGTTTTCTGAGCTGTGAAGGACATAAGGTGTGTATTATAGTGCAAGAGGAAAGACATGGGAGATTTAAAACAATAAAAGAGCAGCAATTGCTGTTTATGCTGGCATGCATTCTACTTTTGTATGATTTTCAGTCATGTCTTTTGTTTTGCGAATGCATTGACTATTTAGATTTTCAGTGATACAGGCCAGCTCACATACATAAATCCAAATAATTTTTTTTTCGTCTTCTGAAAAACACTGACTTGTTAAAATGTGATGTGCTCAGGGGCAGTTGAAGGAAACATTACATTATGGAATGATCAAGTCTGCAAACTCAGTATTTACAAGGTCAATATCTTGTGTTTAATTCACCAAAAGGACAGAATCATTATTGGTAACTTCAAATATGTTAGTATTCCTTCCAACGTCATTTTTTTTCTTTTACAAAATACAGATTCATCCTAAATTATTTAGCGCCTCTGCACGTCAGACACAGAAGTATCAGGCTTGAGCCTCAGGATGAATTTGAAAGGATAGTTCTTTACCGTGCTACCAAGGCTATGTAACAAAAGACTTACTCTGAGTACAAGAAATTTCCCTGCCCAAAAATATGTAGTAAGATGAGAATTAATCTTTTGAAGTTGTTATCTGTATGCATATGCTATCAGATTCAGACACAAGGCTATAGGGGGATAAGAAAGGTTCAGCATTTGTCCACCGTGGGCAATCCTCCTGGCAATATGCGTGCCATGTGGGTTTTGTCTGTGTGATACTGATTGCCTGGGGTTAGGCAAGAAACAAAATGTTCTAAAAATTGATTAAATCAACCCTGGTGTGCTTCAGATCCCTTCTGTACGTGGATATATACTTTGCCTACAGCTGAAACACAGTAGCAGAAGTGTTCAGTTTCACAATAAACTCTTTGCGCTTCATTGCACATTATATCACTTCAGAACTTTGATTTTGTTGTTCCATCACATAACTTATGTATACATGTTACATCACTACTGTGCTGTGTTTAAAACTGGTTCATTCTAACCTGTTGTTGTCTGTGGATTGACATGTAATTTTAAATCAATTCGTTTCCATTTTCTTACTGTCATCTTTTCTGTTTAGAAGGACTTTCTCTGTAACAGACCTTATTACAGAGGATGTAATATATTTTACATCTAAGTCTGTTTTTATATAAAAAGAAGAAGAAGAAGAGGGTAAAGCAGTACAAAGTTGACCACGATTAGTGAAAACATAAATTAGCATCAACATTCTTCATTAAATCTGAGTAGTACAGAAATATAACAGTTATCTGTTTCCAAATGTGATGAAACAGAAATCACTGAACAGTAATAGCCTTTAAGATGTGTTGCTATGTCTGTTAAAGCCCTAACAACCAAATCAGTCAGACACCATTTTTAGATAAAGCTGCTTTAATTGCACGTAAATATCTTAATGTGTTTCTGCAAATACAGTATATTGCAAATACAAATGGTATGTAAAATCAGCTGAGTTAAAACACTTGACAACCCCTCATATCTCCCTCCCACCCCATGAAAGAACTGGATTATGTGCAATAATTATTTTATTTTAATTTACTTAATTTTAAGCTCTTCTTCTTTTTTTTTTTCTTTACAATGACACTTTTTATATTACCTTTTATATATATACCTGTACATATTTATTGTATTGTTGTGATGCAACAGTGTGAGCTGCTGGACATCTTGGATAAAGTATCTTCTGTTCTATTCTATTCTATTCTATTCTATTCTATTCTATTCTATTCTATTCTGTATTGTGTGGGTTTTGATTACTACCATCAGAGACCAATTGTTGCATCAAATTTTCTGGTATTTAGAATTCTTCTGTTATTATTACAAAGGAAATAAATTTCACCAGTGCAAGAAATGACACATTTCTTCACTACAAATTAATCATATTAATTTGAAAGAAACACAGTAATTACTTGCCATGTAAATATATTGACTCTCATTCCTTCCTTCTTTTTGTTAAATCTAATTGTGTAACTCATTTTGCATTCACTTTATAATAATAATAATTATAATAGTGGATTTTAAGAACAGTACTTTACTTTTTTACTTGTCACAGACTAAAGCATATTGGTATTGATAAATCAGAGAATCCTTCATTTTAACACACTGGAATATCAACATTTGGTTCTCAGACATTTGTAAAATTAAATGTAGTCCAATGCAGCAGTTGCTATCGTATTCCCAACCTGCATTTACAGATTTCTGACATCAGTGCATAAACTACGGTGGACATTTGTTGGCTCTTCATCCATTCCATGGCCTTTCATTATGGTTCTGAATGGTAAATGCAGATATAGCAGTGTTCTCCCTCCGCCTGTAAAGCATGAGGTCTAAAATTCCTTGCAGCAGAAGTAATGGTCCACACCTTTAATTGTCATGGGCTGTTCATCTTCACTAACAATAGCAGTAAGCAATGGCTCTGGGAAAGAAAGGCAGTCGTGTCTGACAAAGGAAGTGATTTAGTTCTGGAGGCAATTCGAAAGCGGGCCTTGCAGGGGCAGCAGTAATGTGCTGAGAGAAGGATCATATGGGGTAAGAGGCGTAGCAGACACAATAGTGGCACACCAGCAACACTAGATTTTTTTTCTTTTTTTGCTCCCATTGCGAAGATTTATCTTAAAAAAGAAGCCATAAAAAGTATTTGTGTGTGTCCTTCAAGGCGCCAGAGATTGTGTTATTGAAGTGGACATGATGTTCTCTGAATTATGGATGCTATTAAGGCTCAGAAAGTGAGTTAGACAGAAGAAACTTTGTCATCATGGCTCTATCAGTCAGAAAACAAACAATGCATCTCATTTAAAGAATTGGGCTGTGATCTTTTTCCACGTTTTGATGTTTTCTCATTATTCCATTTGATGTCAAAACATCATTTGATGCTCAACTTTCAAAAGTGCACTTTCAGTTCTGTATGTCTGTTTTTGTGTTTTTTTGTTTTTTTCAGGCAGCTTTTAAAGCGGCAAAACTGCTGTAGAAAAATGTGCCATTGATGGGTCAGTGGTTTACTGTCTGAAATAGACATAAAATAAGGAATAGACAAGTGTAGTTACCAAATTAAAGTGTGTTCCCTGGGAAAGTTGCAGCCCATTAAAATGATAGATTGCATGGTGTATGCAAAGGGATGCTTTACACCCACAAAACAGTCTAATTGCATTCATTCCTGTGAGAAGTCCACAAATGTTGAATCTAGATTCTCAGGCGTATTGGCAGCAAGCTGCTAGACAGCAGATGACTAGCTTCAAACGAGTAGCGAGGGGGAGGGCTGTAAAATCTTGACAAACAGTGAGAGCCAGTGTCCACATCATCTCTCGCCCCTGACAGGCTTTCCCATGCATGAATTCAAAGCTGGTAAAACCATGGCTGAATTCATTTTGATCTGACATCCATCATGTAGATCAGTGTTGTGGTTTCGCTGTACTGTGTCCACGATAAGATGTTTTGGCAATCGGCCCATGACATCTGTTAGAGCCAGTCAAGAGAAACTGGGACCAATTTGGCATCTCTGTCACAAGTTACAAGTAGGTTTTGATTTTAGGTCATTCGTCAGTTTTATTAGTAGTATAAGTATCTAAATGTACCATGAATGAAACACTGCTAATTTCAACAATACAGTCTAAGTTGTATTAAAGCTCCTCATAACTATATATACCATTGGCTTTAGCTGAAGCTCATCACATTTATTCATTTTTTCAAGGCGGCGTTCTGTGATGTCATTGCATCAGATTGCGATTCTTTGACAGGTTTAAATTCCTTTTTTTTTTTTTTTCTTTCCTATCTGAGCTTTTCTTTACCCTGGAGATGGTTTGCAAATTGGAAAATTGGGTCTGCTGCAGTAAAATTCTCTTCTTGTTTCATTTGTTAGACGGAAACAGTAAAAGCCTTACAGCCAGTTGCCTGGGGGTAAATGAGTTTTTCTGTTCTGGTTTAAAACCATTAAGAAATAAACTACATCACATGCTGCAATTTTAATGATGATATGAGATGCTGAATATACGCATGTTGATGGTTACCACGACGAAAAAAAAAAAAAAAATAGTCCTGCTTTTTCCTCAGCCAGTCAAAAGTGAGTTTATATTCTCTTAACGCTGCAGTGCAGGGAATTAGTTAATATCTGCGTCTCAACCTCAGTCCCAGAGCTGAGTTATGAAAGCCCATATAAACAATTTGCAGTATTTCTGCACCATCCTCTGTGGCTTAAGCATGGCGGCATGTGTGTGGAAGGCGTTAGGCAGATGGGATGTGTCTGATATCTCTCACTCAACATAATGAGACGAGAATGCGCTTCACCAGTCTTAGGGCCCGTCTGATGGCAAGAGACACAGTGCCCACTCATACGGGAGGGATCTTTCCCCTCTTCAAAGATAATGAGATGACAATGTATTCAACTATCATTAGATAGAGACAGGGTTTGGGGGGAGGATGGAGGGAGAAACATTCTACAGCACTTGTCGGCTGCCTTTGATCAGATGAGAAAAGCAACTGTCATTCTTTGTATCTGTGCTGGACTCATGAAAGCTCAGCTAACTACTTTATCACTGTCAGTGTCACTTAAAGCCTGTGGTTTGTACTGTAGTTCCTCAAGCAGGTGATGTTTCAAGTTCACCTATTGTTAAAAGTATGGATATATAAACAGAAACACGTGTCACTGTGGCTCCATGCTGTCCTGCTGTGTGCATGATATGTAAAATCTCCCTGAATTCAGCCGGTTGATAAACTGTAGCGGTATAAAATCAATTTGCCATCACCTGGGAAGAGAAGACACAACATTTTGCCTGACATGGCACTCCATTGCAATATGTCAAAAGTGCCATGTTAACAGGCTTATTTAAGCAGGCTTGACGAGACAATCTTATTCTAAGTTGACAGTTTGTTTTGGCACTTGTAGAGAGATCCATCTTGTCTTTTGTCCCTGTGGTGTAGACAATCCTTCGCATGGTGCATATTTTTTTTTTATATTTCAGTATTTCTTACAACATCGTGGCTTGACAAATAAACCACCCAAATCCCTTTTCAGGCATTCTTCAGTGAGCGTTAAGCCATTTGATCTGCCCTGAAGTTTTCAGACACTATTTTGACAGAAAACAATTATGCTGTATTAACATTTACATGAAATGTGTTGGATTAATGCAAAAATGTGCTTATAAATATGTCATTTATCAAAACTTTTTTTTTTTTTTTTTTTAAATCAGATTCTGTTGTAGAGTAACAGTCAAAATAGTATGCGTGCATGAATACATAGTGTGTTCATATGAAATGCTTGCTATTGCATCTTTCTCTTGCAATTTTCCCGTCTCTGTTCTCGGTAACAAAAAGAATAAAATATGAGGGAGAGCTTCTCTCAGTCTTAATTTTTTATTTTTTTTTTTAAGGCTAGGAGCAGAGCCCTAAAATAGAACAATCTGTCTACATTTATTACACAATTATGAAAGATTGTTAAGAGCTTTGTAATGCCAAAATCCCTTTAAAACCTGACGAATCATGTCTTAAGACATAGCTCATCTTGCTTAGCTTCATCTTTACAACTCAGCAAGATGATTATTTGAAAGTAAGAGAAGGCGTCGCTTTAACATCCAATTTCCCAACATTTCATCATCGAGTCTCAATAATTATGCAGGGTTATTAGCTCAAGTATTTGTCCTTGGCATTCTTAATGCTGGTTGACATTTATTATGAACAGTAATGGTATTGGAGATCTTTGATTCTCTGTTTGCGGTAGAAACTGTTCAACTTCTGCAGTGCAAGAGCACCCTCTCTTGATCATTACTGATATAGTTACATGACCACGAAGGAGTACACTGTAAACTGATGCTAATAAGTACAGTGAAGCACACATTTCCACTACTAACTGAAAAACCAAACCCAGTGGTACTGATGCTTATGAAGAATGCTTTGTTTACATATTGAAAAATGACCAAACATGAATTCAACACCATAAATTCAGTACATTTAGAGACCTCTGCACTAAGAGAAGAACCTCCCTCAGTTCTGCTGTCTTCATTATTTCTGTTTCAAATGGGATAAATTGGATTTCAAATGAAATTATCATTCATTCTATTTTGTTTCTCATTTCTCTTCTGATTGCTTTTATTTCCTTTTGAATGTTTTGCTCTGAAAAGAGAAAATCAGCAGTCGATTCTAATTTATTCATTGTTGTAATCATTAAAAACCAAGTGTTCCAAACGCTGCATGCTTTACTTTTCATGTTGAATTTCACTTGTTAATTAAAATTTGATCATTTGCTGTGATGTATTATGGCACATGCTGATTTGTGTATTAAGCAATTATCTCAGTATGACAATGGCAGTGACGTAAATGCAGAATCTCAGGAAGTTGTGAATATTCATCTGTGCTTTGGATTAAATTTAAACCAAGTCCAATTAAAGGGTGATGAAACAAAGTGATGTGATATTTTATTATTTATTATTATAGTTGTGTTTTACTGTGATGTTTCATTGGACCCTTACAGCTAAAATAAAATTAGAAACCTGATAAGTGAATTACCTGACTCTCATCATGTATGGTTGATGCTCAGTGTTTAGATCCATGTGTGTGTTTTAACTGCTGAAAACACATGGATAGCAATAGACCACAAAACAGTGTGTGTTCTGATCTGGAATGGAAATTTAAGCAGCACTGAAGAATATAAAAAAGGCACGACTGTAATAAAAGAGAATGGAGTCTTACTTCTAACAAACAGAAAAATATTGAATACAGTTATTTTTATCCATATAATCTCATGTTTCTATGGTCTGTATTTCTTTCAAATTAATTGGACAGAGATATATTGAGATAAATAGTCCATATGTGCGGGCTTTCAGTAATATTATATTCTGACTAGGTGAGCTCAGGTGAAAGCTATTATGTTTTATTGATTTCCATTAAGATCTGATAGGAGGGGATGCAGATAAACAAGAGAAAAGTTAGAAAAAGAGATTAATCCAAGCATCACCTCAGATGCACTTTACGTGCAGAATGTGTTCTATTCTAACATGTGTCTAATATTGTGTGTAATCTAACAGGGTTTTGAAATACATTACACACAAAGCCAAGTAAGACAGCTCTTTGTATGCAAGAAGCATCCAAATCTAACAAAATAAGCTGGCGGAGGGTGGGCGGAGGACTCTGAAACTTGGGTTGTAAACAATGAAATAGACTAAGCCAAATAATAGCAGTTGGTCGACTGTGGATGAGAAAGTGAAAAGAAATCTATCAATAAACATGTTCACAGGATTTAAAAAGAGGATGCTGCAAAGTGAACAAAACTGAGGTTAATACTAATATCAAAGTAAATGCCAAGTGTTTAAGCTAATTGTAAGTTTAAATAGAACAAGAAACAAACGTCTGCCCACGGAGGGGCCATATTCAGCTCTACACATGGATTTGAACATGCACAGAGGACTGAAGTCATTTTATTATACTTTTGCATGCTGTACAAAATCATGATAAAAACATAAAAAGTAACATTTGGCCCCAAAACATGTTATAATTGCAGTTACAAATTGCTAACATTGTTAGTAATGTTTCATTTTTATGAGAAGAACAACAAACTACAAATCTAAAAAGTCTAATTTTCACATTTGTGATGTGCAGAGAGAAAAGTAAATAGAGGTTAAAATTCTCTCCTTGACTCGGATATGTGGTTTGGATGCCCTCTTGGTACCTGATCATGGTTTACTTGTTTGGTTAAATGTAATCCTTGTGTTCGTGTTTGAGCCAGAGGGCGTTATATCTCAACCGACAGTGACCGTTTATATGTAATACTGATAAAAGCAAATGGAACATTCGCTTAGCTCGCATGCTCTGAAAAGAAGGGAAAACAGCGATAATAATGTAGTCACCAGAGCACACTGGTTAGCCATAAGTCTGTCGACACAAATGTAGCTTCAAGAAAGTTCACAAAAGATTTATACAGCAGTGAAATATCAATATGATATATTTTCTGTAATTCACAATTTTGTAAACCTTTATTTAACGTGTAACAAGACATCTGGGACAAGCAAATGACTTTGGTGTTCTGCAGCGATAGGCTCAATAAAGGAAGAAAAACACCCAAAAACCCTTTTCTTTGTATTGCAAACTACGAACTAGCTCTTCACCTTTAATGTTCACAGTGGTCCTGCATTGAAATAGAGTGAGAATCTGCTTCGACCACCAACTAAAGAGAGACAGTAGTACATAGTCACGTGTATGTAGTATAACAACATTTGAATTTATGCGGCTACAAAGGGAAATACAAACCCAAAAATATACTGTATGTGATGGCACTGATAGGAAATACTAGTGTATAAATGTAAACTAAACTGCTGTTAAGCTTACTTTATCAAAATGTAATTGTAACATTTAGATCTTATGGCATACACAAAACTTTTCATAAAACTTGTATAACAAACCAGTACAACAAGGCTTGGCAATGGTTCATTACAGCTTTGCCAAGTGTATGAAAATTCTTGATCGGTTGAGAATGTGGAGAATGTGCAGCTTATTCCAGTTTCTGGGCAAGTCCTCCCCAGTGGGCAGACATGTGCACTAATGATAGAGACAATGGTTTATGGGCAAGGCTCTGTCTGTGTTTTCCACTGAAAAATCTGGAGAGCTGAGTTAAAGAAAAAAAAAAAAAAAAAAAAAACATGACTCTCAAAGGATGTGTCCTTGATCTGTTGTTTTGTTTGTCCACTCTTCTTTGCCGCTTGGTTCCCATGCTGCCATGAGACAGAACGCTCAAGGCAATTTCACCACCACAACGCAGGCTCCTGCCCTGCCAATATTGAGAGGGACCTCCTACAGGAAGACAGAGAGGTTAACACACAGTCTCTCATCTAAAGCTGCCACAACAAAATCCCATTTTACATCATGCAGATAGGAGGGTTACAGTGGAAAGATTGGAACAATGTGACGCCAGGAAAAAAAAAAAAAAAAAAATCAGAAAACACGATCAAATATTTATAGGATTTGGTGACTTTAGCTGATTTATGCTCCCTGAGACTGTCAGCTGGAACCCTCAAGTTATAAAAAAAAACAAATCTCCGACTAAAGAAAAAAGCAGAACATAGGTTTTTCGCAGATATCTACAGTCAGGAGAACATAACATTCCAGCTGTGCTTTGTTATTTTCAGATTATTTTTGTGAATATAATTACCTCGGTCCACTCATTATTCTGTGCGTCGTAGGACTCTACAGTGCTCAGGTATGATTGGCCGTCGTATCCGCCGACGGCATACAGCCTGTCACCCAGCAGGCAGACACCAACAGCATCACGGGGGACACTGAGCGAGGACACCGTGGTCCATGTGTCCGTCTTTGGATCATATCTGAAAAGGGCAATCATTGGTCAAATTGATTTCTTTAGACTATGTCACAATATCACTGGATTTGCTTGTATAATAAAAGAATAATTCCTCCGTCCTTCCTTCGTTTTTTTTTTTTTTTTTTTTAATCCAATCAGCCTTAACATGTCCTTAATCAGCATCCCTCCGGTCCTGACTGATATAGTCTGCCGTTCATGCTCTTTAATCACATATGTCTAGTGGTCACCAGTGGGATCTTCTTTCAGCTCAGAGATCCAAACTGAAACTTGAAAGTAAAATGTAAAATTGTCTCTTGAACAGCAGCCGGCAGACGGTGGGTCCAGAGGGAGTTGACCCATCAGTGAGCACAATGATTCCTGCTCAAAGATTGCTTTTAACAAGTTAACTACTAAAATGAGGAAATTTAACACACATAATATGATTTGCTCATTATGGTCTATGAGTAAATTGCAAATGATTAAAATGAGCAGATTTCTGCAGTGTGAGTTTTTGAGGTGTCTTTTTTGAGTGCCATTTTGTTTCAGATTAATAAAATAAAAATGTTGTTAAGTTAGTGAAAACAAGATGCACCTTAAACCCCAAAAACGTAATAATAAGTAATTTAAATGATCTAAGGTGATGTGGAATGCATCATACAATGTACACACATAACAGTACAGTTATTAATAAACAATTACAACTATGTGTTTAGAAATGATTAGATGTGGATGAATTGATAAGATTCTTTTGTGATATGATCAAGTGGAAGAATTTATGTTTTAAATTACATTAAGCTCTTGACATAATCAAAAGACACAGAGAAAACATTCTATTATTTCTATATAAATAGTAGTATATTATAATATGATTTTCATGCTACCAATCTTATTTGTTTAATTAAAGTTGTCGATACAGTTGAAAATAACTGTTAAAAGTAGGTTTTATAAGTAACCATTTGTTTGTACTGGTCAGGATGAGCTGAAGTGGGGTGGGAGAGTGTAATTTGTTAATTTCATTATATATTTATTTATTTTTTTGTTTTTCTCTACACTCTAATTAGAGTGCGCTTTCATTTGTTGTTTTTTATGTGTGTGTATGTGTATATATAAATATGTGTGTGTGTAAATGTATGTATATATGCATATATATATCAAAAAGGAAGGTAAATTGTAATTCTGTGATTGGAAGTGTCCTATTTTTCTTCAGTAAAAATATTTGGGGAATTTAAGGGAAGCAACTATAAAACCTTAGAGAATATAAAAGTTATGTTAGACCTAACTCATAAATACTGAAAAAGTGACAACATGCTCTAAATAACAAATGCAAATTCAAGGCATGAATCTGCCCTAATCATATCAGATTCAGGTTCAGATACAGATGCAGGTGCAGCCACCAGATGGTGCCAGATAACATAAAATAAAAGCTTTATGTGGAAAAAAAATTCCCTATAATAGTGTATCATGTGGTATAATCCAGACATGTCACAAAAACAGAACCAGGGTGGGGATCAACAGGATTTTAACTCCCTTTTGTTCTGAGGAGTGAGTCAACAGCCTTAACCCCACCCATAACTGATTCCTATCAAGTGGAACCCAAACCTGGTTATGCAACATATTCTGTTTGAAATGAGGCATTTACAGACCTCTCGACACAATCGGAGAGTCTAGAGCAGTGGTTGGAGGCCGGGGCATCGTGTCCTCCTACAGCATACAGGAAGTTGTTATATGTGGCCACTCCGACTCCTCCTCGCCTTTTGGCCATCGGAGCACACATGCTCCATTTGTTGGTGTGTGGATCGAAACACTCCATCGACCTCAAACATGAGCTTCCATCTCGACCACCTACTGCAAACAATCTGAAACATATTAAAAACAGGTTCAAAATCCCAAAGAGCTGCTGAACGTTACTGTTGAATTTAGTTTCAGAACAGTGATAATCTGAGGTACGGCACAGAGCAGAGCAGTGGAGAGAATTTCTAAAAGCCCTTTCCTTGAGAGGTTTCTCTCTCAGAAATATCACATCAGTGTTTTAAGAGCATGTAGCTCACAGGCTCAACAGCAAGAAAGTAGAGGCTAGGGAAACAGCTTCCTTGTTGTCTATTTTTGACCTAGATGCAGAAATAACTCCAGCATCGACTAAAACACTGAATACTGAATGCAGCACAGGAGCAGCCTCTTTTCTCCTTTAGTACACAAATATATTTAAATTAAGCTGTGCTTTGCTTAATTTACTTTCAAACTGTGTTGTAAGGCATTTAATACATACAAACACATAAAGTGTTTTGCTTGCACAGAGTCAGGATTACACTGTATAAATTACCACATTAATCACAACAGACTCTGCTCTTAGCTGCTGACTACTACGCAGTCACATTATGTACTTTATCTCATAAAAAAGGTTGATTGTGCATTCAGGACATATAATGTTTTCAAATTAGTGGACTAATACTGCAATAGAACTTCCCTGTAAGTTACACTACCAGGTCAGTGTTATGGCATCCCATGTTATGTATATATGAGTGGACATTAACCCATTAAGACCCAAACATCCACCAGTGACCAAAAGCATCATTTAATACCTGTTGATCCACTAATCCTATCAAGTAAATAATTGGTGTAAAATACAGTTATTCATCTTTTCATGGTCATCGGATATGACCCATTTGAACGTTCAGAGGCTCCGTAGTGAACGTAGAAACACTGTCATCTTCTACAACATTGATTCACCAGTAAAACCCATGTTTAAAAACCCAAGTTTAATAAATGACAGTGCATGGAGAGACTTGGTTTATATTTAATTAATGATAGATTTTACTGAAAATGTCACTTTTTCTACAGTTTCCTCTGTTTCTAATATAATAACCTGAGCTTTTATGAACATCTACATGATCAATGTATTAAATATCGGAAAATACTTGATTTTCACTGAAAAAAACACAAAATACAGGGGATAATATTAGAATAATTGATGATAAGTCGCTTAATAAAGGTTAAATAGAGAGAAAAATTCATTTGGGAACTGATACAAAAGTAGCTCTGGGTCTTTATGGGTTAAATTACTGCCCATTTTCCAAAGAAAAGCATCTTGTAGTGTTTTGGATTATGCTGTATACCTTGTGGATAAATTAATCTTCCAATATTTGTCTTTTTTCTTACTTTATATTTTTGTTACAACAGAAAATATTGAAAACTAACATCAGGTAATCCAATTCCAAGCTCATACAAATGATGATCAGGAAATGAATTTGCTGAAAATGTCAAGAAGTTCAACGTTAGCATTTAAAGACTTGACTTTTGATATAATCATCTTTATTTCACTAGAGTCTGTTACGGCTGCAATGTTGTTAAATCACAAGTTCACGACTCTGCAGACCACACCTCCACCTCCAGTAAATCACACCCATGGTTACGTAACGCTGCTGCTTTTCACCTGCAGACTCCTTCTGCCTCCAAAACAGTCACAAAGAGAACCTCCGTTAGTAAGTGATGTAAAAACAAATGTTACACCTTTATGCTCCCACACTTTGGAACAGTTTCCCTCTGCACATCCGCTCTGCTCTGCCCCATCCCTACCCACACTGAAAAAGCACCTCATATCATTTCTTCTCACCAAGTCCTTTGTCCTTTGAGGGGTTCTAACTTTTCTATTCTTAAACTTTATTGTAACAAGAGCAGAAGTTGTGCTTGTATAGGAATATATTTTTTAAAGTTTACTTTTACTTTTTAAGAGCTGCACAGTTTTGTTGGACTGTAGTGTTGCTATGCATTGACAATAACTGTGTAGTATTTAATTCATGAAGTGTTTTTGTACATCTCTTGTTGAATATATTTACATATACAGGGTGGGGAAGCAAGATTTACAATATTTTGAGGCAGGGATTGAAAGACAGTGTATGACCAATTAGTTTATTGAAAGTCATGAGAATTTATTTGCCACAAGAAAATTGACAATAGAAAATGTTTTTATTCTATGTGTCCTCCTTCTTTCTCAATAACTGTCTTCACACGCTTCCTGAAACTTGCGCAAGTGTTCCTCAAATATTCGGGTGACAACTTCTCCCATTCTTCTTTAATAGTATCTTCCAGACTTTCTCGTAATAGTTTTGCTCATAGTCATTCTCTTCTTTCCATTATAAACAGTCTTTATGGACACTCCAACTATTTTTGAAATCTCCTTTGGTGTGACGAGTGCATTCAGCAAATCACACACTCTTTGACGTTTGCTTTCCTGATTACTCATATGGGCAAAAGTTTCTGAAAAGGTATGGATAATAGTGTTAGGTATGATTGTGACATCAATATATGTTTGGTTTCAAAACAATTGACGTAGTGCCTGCTGAGAAAAAACAACTAAATGTTCATTGTAAATTTTGCTTCCCCACCCTGTATATTTCTATGTACCATACTACTACAGGCCGACACTTTGTGAAAGCCTCTTCCCATGCCTTTGCCTTCCCATGCAAAACAATTTAGATATTATGTTTGACAAATTTAACATTTAATTTTATTTTTTACTTAATACACTTCATTAGTCTTTTACCAAAACCACTAATTCAAGTCTACTTTTTCACCTGTTGCACATAATGTATACTAAAATACTGCATATTACGTCTTAAAATCTCAATCTAACTTACTTTCCATTGAGTGCGGTGACTCCCATGGTGCTCCGTGGTGTTGACATGCTGGCCACATAGTTCCACTGCCTGGCTTGTGGATCCCAGCGTTCCACTGTGTTGAGGTAACTCCAGCCGTCGTGGCCCCCAACGGCGTACATGGGCCCTTCCAGCACAGCAATACCTACACACAAGGAAGCAGCAGTTGTTATGAAAACTGTTTGTGATGCAAAGGTAATTCAGACCATCTTCTGAACTGCTTAGTCCTCATGAGGGTCACGAGGGAGGGTTCTAGAGCCGATCCTAGTTACCTACAGGTGAAGGTGGGGTACACCCTGGATATGTGACCAGGGTGACCTAAGATCAGTGAACCAAGATTTTTACAATACTGGAACAGAAGGGGGTCAAACTCTTGCTATTTTAGGTCCTGCAGTATGAGATCAGTGGAGAAGTTTCTCATTTTAACCCATAAAGAACCAAACAGCCACCGACGACCAAAACCATCTACAGATCTAAAACGTTTAATACCTTCTGATCCATTAATCCTATCAATACATGTACATAATTGGTGTCAAATACAGTTTGTCATCTTTTCATCGTCATCAGATATGACCCATTTGGATATTCAGAGGCTCTGTAGTGAATGTAGAAACACCGTCATCTTCTACAACATTGATTCACCAGTAAAACCCATGGAGTTTATTAGATGACAGTGGATGGAGACGCTTGTTTTATTTTCAATTAATGATAGATTTTACCGAAAATGTCACTTTTTCTTCAGTTTCTTCTGTTTCTGATATAATCAACGTCAATCTGAGCTTTTATGAACATCTACATGATCAGTAAATTAAATATAGGAAAATATGCAATTTTCACTGAAAAAACAAAATACAGGGGATTATATTAGAATAAATGGTGATAAGTCGCTTAATAAAGGTTAAATGGAGAGAAAAAATCATTTGGGGACTGACACAAAAGTAGCTCTGGGTCTTTGTAGGTTAAATTACTGCCCATTTTCCAAAGAAAAGTATGTTGTAATGTTTTGGATTGTGCAGTATACCTTGTGGATAAATTAATCTTCCAATATTTGTCTTTTTTCTATCTTTATATTTTAGTTACAAAGGAAAATATTGAAAAGTTGGATAAATGACGGGATGGAGACACTGGGTTTATATTCAATTAATGCTATATTTTACTGAAAAAGTAACTTTTTCTTCAGTTTCCTCTGTTTTTGATAGAATAACCCTCAATTTGAATCTGGGCTTTTATGAACATCCACATGGTTAGTTAATTAAATATGGGAAAATACCTGATGTACACTGAAAAAAATATAAAATACAGAAGATACTGTTATAATAAATGGCGATAAATCACTTAAGAAAAGCTAAATATAGAGACCACCAAAGTAGCACTGGGTCTCTATGATTAAAAAGCTTTCAATGCATTTTACTATAATTCACTATGACTAACAGTGATTTGTTGATTTTTAATTATATCATACAGGATTTTCTCATAAAAGACACAGTAGAACTACTTATGACTATGATCTTACCCATTTATTCTATTGTGTGTGTGTTTTTTTTACAGTTTGTGTGGTTAGATGTTAACCCTAAGGATTTGTTATTTTAACGCTACATGGTTTTACACAAATGTCAAACAAGGAGTTAAATTGACAATAACATCGATGTCTTTCTTAAGGGACGATAAAACAAAGCTCACTTTCTTGCCTCAAATTCAACTCAGCACAACATAATGGAAAACATATGCTCGCAAACAATCAGTCAAACTTAATTAAACTGAGCTTCAAGATCAAACTCTCTCTTCTTTCAACAGTTCTTAGAGAGAAGTGAGGCAGAGGTACGTTTCCTGTTTTAGAGCAAAGCATTGGAGAAGAGTGAGTCATACAGCTGACCAAATGTATTCAGGAAAAGGGTCGACTATAAAACTGCATTGTTATACCGCATTCCCAAGTCACAGAGCAACGCAGTTTTCACCAGCAACAATGCAGAGGATGTTTTAACACAATAGATTTTTATATTACCACCCTTATTTCCTTTACAGAGTTTTCAGTTATTTCGAGGAAACAAAAGGGTAAGACCACATTCAGCCCTGAAAAGAATAAACACTCTCCGACACAAATGTTTCTCATAGTGAAGTTCAGTTTTATGACTAACTGGAGGTTTGGAATAAATGAGAAATACTTTTTCTTGTGTTTTTTTTTTTTTTACTCATAATGCAAACAGCAGGCGAAAACCCAACTGAGATGTTTGTAGAAACTGAGCTCATAAGAATTCAGATTTAAAATATGCAGGCCACAAGCAAAAGAGCAAGACATATTTGCTACAGGATAGATCAAAGTCTACCCACGTAATCTGACCAGTGTGATGTCCTGAGCTCGCTGATAGGTCCGACCACACCGGGTGAGTGAGCTGAATGCTTTGACAAGATCTCCCTGTTCTGTTACTCAGACCCTTTTCAACTGTGAATCAAAACGCTTCTGATATGAGATTTATTGGGCAGGGAAGGGTAAAGAAGAGCAAGGGCAGAACAGACTGCCAAGCTTTGATAAGGGAATGAGAAAATATCAAAAGCCAATCTGAAAAGAAAATGTGTGATTTTTCACAGCATGCCAGCAGAGACTCTCCTGAGCATGATTCCTGCAGTTTTTTTTTTTTTTTTTTGGTGTTTTATTATACCAGGTAGAGAAAACGAAAAAAAAAAAAAAAAAAGAAAGAAAGTTAAAACCATAAAAAACTGTATTTTTTTTATTATTAGGCCCTCTCAATGAAAGGTTGAGACAATATAATTTGGTTTATTATGGTCCCCATTAAAATCCCCTATTATGATTTAAATATCATAAAATAAATGACAGTGTGTCCGCATTTTATGTGTATCTGAAACTGTGAAGAGTTGGAAAAAGTCACTATGGATTTTCTAACAGCTCCCAGAGTGATCACACTGGTCTGAACCAAGCAACTGTGGAACCAATGAGCCATAGAAGCAGTGGTTCTGCTCAATAATTACATTTAAATGACATTTATTTGTTTCAGAATTTATAAGGCTACTTATTTTTATACATAATCATGTTAAAGTTTGACATAAATATTTAAATATCTAAATGTGTTAAATATATCAAATATTGATTTTAAAATTCACCATATCCTTCAGGCTAAATAATAGTGATAAAACTATGTTATGAACTGACTGAAAAAATCCATTGAATATGGTGAATTTAGAGGTAAAAATGAAAATGTGTTGAGCAAGTATTGATTATGATGGTAGATAATATCAAATAATATCATGCAGTATGAGATAAATCATTTTTAAAGCAATATCTGCCTTAATTTCTGAGAAAATTACTATAAAAGAACCTGGTTCCTTCTATTAAATCCTTGACAAAGAAAATCTAGAATCCTGTCATGATCTTTGAAGAGGACACAGATATGTTGGGAATTTATCTGTAATTTTCAAAATGTCCTGTTATAAATTATAGAGACAGACCCGTTGACAATGCCTCCATTTACTGTATAATTAATCTGAATATCATCACACATAACAACAGTACATTATCAAGTACAAATGTGTGTTGTCACTGTTATCTAATAATATTCCCTCAGATGAGGTGATGTTTTTTTCACAGAAAACAGTAGGGGTGTCAAACCTGCAACAATAACAACACCAAAACATATGGTGAATAAATACGACCCTTAATACAATAAATCAGGATTAATAGCTGTAAAGTCTGGGGCTGAAAAGTGAAGCCAGTGTGGAAGCTCTATGAGGTTTGGAGCTCTAGAGTTCATTATCCTGTTCGTTATGACAACCTGGTTAATGCCCCGCCCACACTGATACAGATATTTTTCTCAATAGGTATTTTGCCTCCTCATTTTTTAACCCATAAAGACCCAAACAGCCAAAACCATCTGCTGATCTGAAATGTTTAATACCTGCTGATCCACTAATCCTATCAATCCATGTAAATAACTGGTGTAAAATGCAGTTTGTCATCTTTTCATGCTCATCAGATATGACCCATTTGGACGTTCAGAGGCTCCGCAGTGAACATGGAAACACCGTCATCTTCTACAGCATTGATTCACCAGTAAAACCCATGGAGCTGAATCAATGACAGTGGATGGAGACATTTGGTTTATGTTCAGTTAATGAGAGATTTTACTGAAAAAGACACTTTTTCTTCAGTTTTTTTTTTTTTAATTTTTGACAGAAAAACCCTCAATTTGAATCTGAGGTTTAATGAACATCTACATGATCAGTGAATTAAATGTGGGAAAATACCTGATTTTCACTGAAAAACACAAAATACAAAGCATAATATTAGCATAACTGGTTCATTTGGGAATGGACACCAAAGTAGCACTGGGTCTTTACGGGTTAAACAAAAATTCTATCCTTACAAAATATCTCTGAACACACGAGAATAGGATAATATTATAACAAATGGTGATAAACCACTTAGAAAAAGGTCAAATGTAGAGTAACATTCATTCGGAAGTAGCTAAAAAATAGTTCTTTAAAAGCTCTTTTTTGATTAATATCCATTCACAGATTTGTAAACTTTAGTAAATCACACACAGAAGGAGAATCTTCACAAATGACCTTCCCTCTTATCTTAAACATGCACAAAAGACTAAATTTGCAGATAATACATCACAAACATCATCTGTCTGTTATGTCCAGTATTATCTGAGTGTTTGTACTGGAAGAAACAAAAAGGTTAATTTATGAACATAGTTAACATAAAAGTTCAGGTTCAGGTTTTTGAAGTGGATTCTTTACATTTTGTAGATTTTGCCTCAACACACATATCCATGTGTAAATGTGTCATAAGGACCTCAGTCTACTGCAGGTACCAGTGTACCTATTGGTACGCAAAGAGCAGGCCTTGTTTGTTTCTGCGCTGATATTTTGTGTTTTTCCTGATGATGTGGATAAAAGAGTTGATGCTGAGTATGTTTTGCAAGTTGTATGAAGCTGTTCACTTCCTGTTTCCTGAGTGGGTCAGAAAGTTTAAGAATGTCATGCAAATGGAAGAAAGACAATTTCAAAGGTCTAAACAAAATAATAACAAATGAATATCGTGTTTTTGCCACTTACTAAAGCTATTTTATCATAATTCTATTTGGACGGACTCTCTCAGGAGACTTTGTTGCTCTCCTGAGAAATTGTGAAAACTCAGTATGTTCAGAATATATGTGGCTATGGAAAAATGGG
Source organism: Sphaeramia orbicularis (assembly GCF_902148855.1). NCBI lineage: Eukaryota > Metazoa > Chordata > Actinopteri > Kurtiformes > Apogonidae > Sphaeramia > Sphaeramia orbicularis. The sequence goes on from NC_043966.1 coordinate 26,496,984, forward strand.
TTGAAGTCCTGACTTCGCTCACTTTGATGACAAAGAATGGGTAAAAAAAAATCTATAAAGCAAATTCAGTTTTCTCATTTGAATGCATATGACAGGATGTCTCACTGGTTTCCTACAGCGGTGGTAAAGTCAGTGAACTCACATGACACTGAAACAGAAAATCACCTTCACCAGGTGGTTCCAGGCACAACAAACCCCACCCCTCACACATGCTGCAGCTTATTTTGGCATCGATCCAGCTGATGTCATCATGTCTATGCATGTGTTGATGTCAACATATTAATTGTCTCTATGTATGTGCCAAGTTTAAAGTACAGGGTGGGGAAGCAAAATTTACAATATTTTGAGGCAGGGATTGAAAGACAGTGTATGACCAGTTAGTTTATTGAAAGTCATGAGAATTTATTTGCCACAAGAAAATTGACATAATAGAACATGTTTTTTTTCTGTGTCCTCCTTCTTTCTCAATAACTGCCTTCACACGCTTCCTGAAACTTGCGCAAGTGTTCCTCAAATATTCGGGTGACAACTTCTCCCATTCTTCTTTAATAGTATCTTCCAGACTTTCTCGTAATAGTTTTGCTCATAGTCATTCTCTTCTTTACATTATAAACAGTCTTTATGGACACTCCAACTATTTTTGAACTCTCCTTTGGTGTGACGAGTGCATTCAGCAAATCACACACTCTTTGACGTTTGCTTTCCTGATTACTCATATGGGCAAAAGTTTCTGAAAAGGTATGGATAATAGTGTTAGGTATGATTATGACATCAATATATGTTTGGTTTCAAAACAATTGACGTAGTGCCTGCTGAGAAAAAACAACTAAATGTTCATTGTAAATTTTGCTTCCCCACCCTGTAAATTGAAACAAAATTGATGTTTTTACAGATATTTGAAATGTTTTCCCATTATAAGTAAATGGAAGAAGAAAAAACTTTGTTTTTTTTTAAATTCGTTAAAAATTTGAACTTTGACCTACTTTTCCCAAAATGTAACCAAATCTATTCTGGGTCACTGGCAATCTAAAAACCAAATTTGGTATGAACCCACTCAATATTTTTGCTGCTACAGACATTTGAAATTTTGCCTATTATAAGTAAATGGGAAATTTAAAAATAAATAAATAAATAAAAATTTAAAAAATCATTAAAAAATTTTATCTTTGACCTACTTTTTCCAAAATGTAGTCAGATCTATTCTGGATCGCTGGCAATCTAAAAACCAAATTTGGTATGAATTCAACCAATAGTTTTGCTGCTAGAGTGTTAACAAACAAACAAACAAACTGTACCAAAAACAGTACCCCTTGCCTCCCCTTTGGTGGGGTGGGGTAATAACCCACCTTGTTCTTAAGTATCTGGCATGTATACACACAAACTGGAGTTTTTCTTAAAATACTTATCTTGGAAACCTCTAAAAAAAATCTTTATTCACTGATCTACTATAAAACAAGTTTATATTTGTGCAAGAGGCCCAAACGTGTAGAAAAATATAAATTTTGCAATATATTCATATTAGTGTGGACAGGGCATAAAAGTTTGGTTAGAATTTCACATAAGAACATGTCTGCTGTGAGTGGCAAGTGAGTGTGGACTGTGTCTATCATGTGGGCTTTGACTGACAGCAAACTCAGCTGAGAAGAAGCGCTAACAAGACTGTCAGAGGACTCTGTCATGAAGTTTACTGTTACTTATTTACAATCCGGTTGTTAAGTCGAACATCATAGTGTCATAAAACACAATTCTGGGTCCAGACAGTGTGTCACAGAGGAGCCTATATACTTGTTTATTATAATATGTGTCTTTAATAAGGCACCAGTTACGGTTCATTAGAGGTTAAAGTAATTCATTTAACTTATTTAACTTTAATATAGCTATAAGTGTGGTGTTCCATCATCAGTCTCCACCTGCATTAGCTCATTATTTTAAATACTGTTAAAGGTTCTGGTCTGTTTATAGCGGTGCATCGCTTCACTTTGTTCTCAGTTGCGTGTTGGCATAAATCGTTACTTTATTCGCCTTCCCCTGAACTGGACAGCACAGATAAAGGGCTGACAAATAAAACATGAGGTGTGAAGATGTGAAACACCTCATAAAAGTTCTATATCGCAGTAATCAATAAAGATACGGTTCAGCAGATGCAGTGGGGATTAATGTTATTTAAGCAAAATACCAAAGTCCAGACTTCACAACAGCAGTCCACACAAACCACTGCATGATGTGACCGAGGCTTTGGCGACTTCTTACTCACAATCTGTGCTCTAAATATGCACATGTGTCTTCTGAAAATAACATAGTTTATGTGGGCTTCTTATTAACCCTTACAGGCTTCCCACTCTTTCCCTGAAATTATCTTCCAGGACATTTTCAGCTGCTACAGACACAAGTTATCACATCGTACACTAATCCATTCCCCTGTCCCCCTCATTCTTTTTTACAACTGTGACTTGCATTTACTGAGATTGTTTCTATATTTATTACTCAGACATTTGATGTGCAGTCTATAGCTATAATTTATCTATAAAAAAATAATTATGACAAATGTATCATAGAATAATGCAAACACACCCACAGAGCACAGGGGAGGATAAATAATGATAATAATTTTCCAGAATTACTTAACCATTTCCAGGACATCTTACCTTTTTTCTCCTTTTCCATATGTTTTCAATGACTGGAAAATTGGTCAATTATTTTCCAGGTTTTCCAGGACACGTGGGAACCCTGCTTTAATAACCCAGATCTATTTTGTTGCTACTTCCAAATTATTTTTTCTCTACGTTTAACCTTTCCTACATGATTTATTACCATCTATAATGATATTACCCTCTGAATGAATTTAGCATTTTTCAGTGATTTCTGGTAATTTAATGATCACAGAGATGTTCATAGAAGCTCAGAGTAAAATGGTTATTATATCAAAGCAGAGAAAATTAAGAAATGAATGAATGAATTGGATGTCAAAAATAGGCTTCTACAACCACTAAATTTGTGAAACGACTTGGGTTTTACTAATGAAAAGACTTACTGAAAATGACACTGTGTCTGCTTTCACTACGAAAACTCCAAACGCCCAAATGGATCATATTTAATGCCACGTAAAAGTTTGGAAACTGCTTTATGCCTGTGTTACTTATCCCATAAACGCCTAAACATCCACTGGCGACCAATATCACTTACTGATATAAAAAGTTAAATAGCTGTTGATCCACTAATCCTATAAATATATTTAAATAGTTGGTGTAAAATACAGTTTGTCATCTTTTCATGGTCATTCAATACGACCCATTTGGATGTTCAGAGGCTCCGTAGTTACCATGGAAACACCGTCATCTTCCACAACATTGATTCACCAGTAAAACCCATGAAGTTTGAACAATGTTTTATGTTCTGTTAATGATATTTTTCACTGAAAAAGTCACTTTTTCTTCAGTTTTCTCTGTTTCTGATATAATAACCCTCAATTTTATGAATATCTACATGATCAGCAAATTAAATACTGAAAAACAAAACCAAAAAAAATCCAAATACGGAAGATAATATTACAATAACTGGTGAAAAAAAATCACTTAGGAAAGGTTAAATAGAGAGAAATTAATTTGGGAACTGCTGTCAAAGTAGCGCTGGGTCTTTATGAGTTAAATATACTGATGGAAATATTGGTTAAAAAGTTAATATACATTTTAGATCAGTTTTAGGTCTTTTAGGGTTAGAGACATCCTGATTGATCACTCACCAAGTCCATGTCTGTGTGTTGACATCGGAGGCATGGTGGACCAAACTTTGCTGAGTGGATTGTAGCATTCCACCATGTTGGAAGTCTTCAGTCCATCTCTTCCTCCGACCACATACAGTTTGTTGTCGATGACCGCAACGCCAAACTGAAGGCGGCGTCCATTCATGACTCCCACCTGGACCCAAGTATTAGTCCGCAGGTCATACTTCTCGATGGTTGTAGAACCTATAACCACAGAGCATGATTACCATCTAAATAATCTGAGCATTTAAACCCCTGGAGTATGGGCCATACCTTTAGTAGCATCCATCCCTCCTACGGCATAAAGTGCACCCACAGTGGACTTCCGAGGTTTGGTTCTCGGGCTCTGAAACATTGGACGTCGCTCGGGCAGAAGGTGATACTTCATAGCCTCCATCAGCAGCTTTTGACATTCCAGATCATCAGAGAACATCTTATTGTTTTCTAGATCTGCAAGAAGCTGGGTTTCAAGAAATCGCAAGAAAGAATGAAAAAATACTTCATGTGATTTATGTGTTTTGTGTTTGTTCAATCAAATGCCTTCAAAAGACAGATTAACTCAATAAACAAAAGCAACCTAGACAAAACTGAGCACATTTCTTTGTTTATTCTGTATTTTGCCACCCATTCCATGTTCATGAAAGACTAGTTTTTGTAGATTGACATTCGTTGATATTGTTATGCCTCCAAGTAATGTCTCAACGTTTCTCTGCTCATCTTTTAAGTTCACAAAATGCAGTACAGAAACAGTGCTTCGTTTCTGCTGCTTAGTTGCTCCCAGCAAAATATATCTCCCAAGATGCTGCTCATGAATTAAATAAGATTTTCCGCATTATTCTCATTCACAAAATCAGATCTCTGCATACAAACAACGCCTTGAGTTATTTTTCCTTCACCTATTCAGTAAATATACAGTGTGCAATATAATTCAGAAGTGCAGTGGTTACTTAAAATTAAATATGTTTTCATACCTTTAATTTACTTTGATTTGATTCATTAACCTTATAACGCTTAGTTGCATTCAGTTTAATTTGTTACTGAAATATTTTGTTGAGTCACTAAACGATCATTAACAAACAGATACTAATATTATGAGTGAGACGCATAAAACCTTGTTACCTGTCCTATTTTTCTGGCTTAGAGCAGTGATTCTGTTACATTCTGGGCAAATATGACATCTGCAACATAATCTCACCGTTCAATGAATTTCACTTAAAATGTTATTATCTGTCATATTCATCCTCTTTTACGTATTTTGCAAGCTAATTTATTAAATATATGTTATATCTCCTGCAATATGTATTTATCTGTAAATTTCCAAATAAATACATAAATAAAAACTAATTATTTGTCCTATTTTACACGCTTTTCATTCTGAAGTTTTAATCTTACATTTTGTTTATTCTTATTTTGACTTGAATTTTTCATTTCGTTTTTTTTTTTTCCTGCTACAAAGTTCAACTTTTTGCAGAAAATCAGGAGTTATTCCTCTTCACAAAAAATACATTTTAAGGTAAACTTCCCTGTGCTACATGAGTTAGCAAAGAAACTCACATAAAATATGCCCTTTTGGTCAAGTCAAAAATCAGTGTTTTTAGTGCCATTGAGGACAGGTTGTGGTGAGAATTTAGTTATCAGCTAAAAACAAGTGTAAATCTGTTGATATGTTCCTTAGATTCCACCTTAAATTCATCTTTGGCCATCTCACCTGTGGAGGAAGAAGTGGCAGGCGGATATATGCAAGAAGCACCCCCAGGTCCTGTTGTCGATGCTGGACATCGTGCCGAACCCACATCATCAAAGCCTGGAAGATGGTTTCCTCATCTGGGACATTGATGTCATCACTAGACAGCAGCTTAACAATCTCAGCTGTGGGGAGCAGCAGGAACTCCTGGTTCTGAATGACCTCCAGGAAGTGTTCCTGGAACATAGAGGAGACATGGAGGAGGAAGATAATCATCAGTTATTAGCAGGGGAGTAGACTTGGTGCATGGCACTGTGTGCGTTTGTGTTTCTAACCCTGTGAGGATGAAGGACAGAAAGGTGAAGAAAAATGAATGGAAGCAGACCGAACCGTTGAATAACTCGGTGAAAAACTCTGAATGAACAGACGAAACCGTCATCTGTTTATGTTATCTCATTTAAAGAAATAATCATGGCAACAGCAGGCTACAAATCAATCTGGCAGAAAACGCTTCCAAAAAGGCTTCCTTCAGCTTATAAAGCACTTTTGCTGCTGATCAAACATGACAGAATTAAGTCTTTATAAGCTATTTAATGAGTAGCAGACAACTCAGTGCACTGATTTAACCATTGCACCAATGCAGTGTCCAGCTCGAAGTTTTGTGGGAGCTGGACTCTATTGCCTTCCTAAAGATTGATCTTCCATTTACTGGCCAGAAGCCCAGGCGATATTACAGCACCACGTGAGTACCCCTTCAAGGACAGTTCCATTAGGGATGATGCCATATAAAACTCCCCCCTGCCCCCCCTCTACTGCACTTACATGTTATATCCAACATTAAAACCCATGAAAGATGCACAGCACTCATCTGCCATAATCACACTCTGATTTCTCTTTAAAAGAGGGAGCAAGGCATTAATTATTAAGTTGCCAGAAGAATTCTAACAAATCAAGTACTCATTATAGAGTGGATACTCAACAATTACAAAAAAACATAGTCACTATTGATCATCAGCTTGCAACAAATTAGAATGTCTTCATCTAATCTATTATGCAAGCTGGTTTTAAGAGCTTAACATAGACAGCCTTAATGAAATGAGGGACAGTTATTGATGTGCTGTGGTAATACAGGAGGAGGAATACTATCCAACGGCTGAAGTTACGTTAGACCTATTATTTGTAATTGCCAGTCATTTGCTGCTGACACCAAAACTGAAAACTCATCTAAGTTTGTTTCATAACAACTTGCAAGAATGTGTGTTCAGATGCTGACAAACCCATTGGTGAGTAAACTGCTTGGAAAACAAGATCAGCGGGAAAGAATACTAATTGATTTAACCACTGCAGATGAGTAATTGTGTAATAACAGTGTTTCTGAGGCGATGGAATACTGATGTTCAATCAGGGTGAGGCTGGGAGAATCAGCTTCCAAAAAGTAGATTAAACAGACTGCTATATAGTTTTATTTATCTTTTTTAACAAGATTTGTGTTTTCAATCTCAATTCGGTGGTACTTATTGGAATGTGTGATATGTGATAGAAACTCCAAGTAAGCGAGGCATATTTTTGTTGCTGTGAAAAATACTGTAATCCTCCCAAAAATAAACATGTTCTTCTTTCATCACACTGTACCATACAAAAGGCGCAAATCTTCCATACAGGAAAAAGGATGTCAGAGGCAGATCTCGCCTGCCATGCTCAACCGGGAAAAACAACCTTATCAAAACACAACTCGCTCCACTCTGAACCCAGAGGATGGACTTCCAGGAAGCCCATAGCTCTCGCTGCTCATTACTAGAGCGATTGAACAGGAAGTTGGCCCTCTTGTGCAGTTTGATGATTAGATTAACCTCCTGGTCCTGGATGAGGCCTAGTAAACAGACTGAGCAGATGTCCTTTAGGAGATAACGGCTGCCTTGCGCTGTCACTTCTGCCTGGTCCGCAAGACATTATCTGAGAAATACGTGCGTGAATCTTAATCCAATGCAAATATTTCACACAGAAATATATAGAAATCCAATTTCCACAAGACTGGCAGAGCACTAATCAATGTGTAGCAATGTGATATCTCTTACTGACAGCCACATCACCAAATTAGATAGAAGAGAAAGCATGAAACTATTCAATTTCTATTCAAATGTGCATGTCACCCTTTTCTCTGCTGAAATTAGATGTTATAATACCCAAGACACCAGTGGTTTTTTTCCTATATAGGTTATAACAGGTTGTTTAGATGAACTATGCTAAAAAACAACACAGTGTTACTTAAAATCTAACCATCATAAATCATAACAGTAGTAGTTTCTGTGTTGATTTGATTCAAAAGTCTTTTATTTAAGCGTTTTATTTTTGCTGAGGTAAAACCTTTGGTTCAAGTAGGAAAATAATAATCAGATAAAAGAAGATGAATTTCTAAGGACTCAGAGTAAGTCATGTCTTTATTTTGTATTATGTGGAGCATACTTGGACTATTTCCAGCAGCTATGTTGAGAAGCTGTATGTCATGTGAAAAAAGTAAAGCTTTGAATAATCTAGCTCCCCTTGCATATTCATGCAATGAAGACTCTCAATGACAGAGGAATCCCTTATTACAATATCAATTATTTATCCCATCCAACCAGTTAAATATGGTGCAGCTGTGTAAGGATGCCTACCATTGTGTAGTTATGAGCCACATTGAGCAGGTCCGTGCAGCCCTGGGCGTCTGCAAAGGAGCGTATGCCCAGACAATTTGAAGGATGAAGCTGTTTCATCAGGAAGTTACAGCAAACCTGGATCACTTGTGAAAGCTGGAGGAGACAAGCTGCCGCTAATAAACTCTCAATGGTCTCCTCTTTCAGCTCAAGGACACCTGCAATGTCAGGGCAGACCAAATACATCATCATGTTATGAGCGAAAGTAGACAAACACAGTGATGGAGGATGTAATGCTTTTATAATTTCTATTCTATTTCTATTTTATTTTTAGTTTAAAGTAGGGCTGTCAAAATTAACACGTTAACACAGATTAACCCATTATTATGATTAATCTGATTAAAAATCTGAATGCAATTAACTCATCTGCAGCGCAGAATGACTCTGAACGTCCCTGCCAACGCATTTGGGACAGTTTGTCCAAGCAGAGTTACTGATGTGCATGAACAAATGGGCAGTTGATCCAGCAGTGACAGGCAGCAGAACCAACCCATAAAGACAGAAGACACTAAACAGCACGTTGGCCCTCTGGATGGAAATATGAGGACAAAAACAAACAAGCAAAAAAAAAACAGGACGGAATAGTTGAACGACATAAAGTATTATACACACTCTGTAGGAAGGAGTTTTCTTTTCACTGAAGCACTTCCAGCTTTCAGGGCTCAAAATTAACTTTTTGACCTAGGAGCACTGTGCTCCTAACCCTAAAAAGTTAGGAGCACAGGCTAAAATCTAGGCGCACCACTATTATATAAAAAATTTGGAGAACAAGCAAAACTCTTGGCCATACCAAGTAATATTCCTATATATATTTAAGCAGTGTTAACAACCTAGAATAAAGTATTTGAATAGAGTATGAAAGAAAAAGCTTACATTGACACAGGTGCAAAACAATTGTCAATGTGTGGTATATACTTTAGTTGGTTCTTGGAGAAGAAAGACGAATCACACCATTATTTGCAACAACCAACTTTTTTATTTCATGGCCTAAAGGCCCTTAGTCACTGTGGTCTACACCACGCCTGAAGTCAGGTCTCCTTGACCTGGGGCCCCTTAGTCACTGTGGTCTGCACCACGACGCCTGAAGTCAGGCCTCCTTGACCTGGTGCCAGAGTGTAGGTACTTCCTGACCGCTGGCAGTGCATGGAAGTCATGCAGTGTTGGACCATCCGCAGAGATGCGCACGCGAGGGGGCGGGGACTAGATTTTCCGCTTCAGTCAGCGAGGCGTGGAGCTTGTTTATTTTCAGCTGACGAGTTACTTCTGCAGCCATTATTCTAGGCGCACGTATTAATTTTCGCTCATTTTTTTATTGGCGCACCGTGCGATCGTAATCTCAAAAACAGTCACACTACCGAAATTCTCAGGCGCATGCGACTGTAATTCAGTCGCAGTCACGAGCCCTGAGCTTTGAATACCACATTAACATGAAGCATACATTTGTTGGAGATTCTGCTAGCACTTCAGCTAACGCATCGCCCAGCTTACGACAAACACGAAGTGCATATATTTTCCCTTCTTTCTTGTGTCTGTTTGCTTATGCAAAGTGAAACGCGATTAATATAGATTAAAATGAATGATATTTAATCGTGATTAATCTAAATTAATCCACAGCAACCCCCCAATTAATCTGATTAAAAATTGTAATCATTTGACAGCATTAGTTTAAAGGCATTATTCTTTATTGTATTAAGATATTCTAAATGGCACTGCACTTATTTAAATGTGTTAACTCGTCAACTACAAAGCTTGGATAATTTATTATTTTACACTCTCAGAAATATCGATATTCCAAAGGTACAGGACTAAATGGACGGAGTAAATAAAGCAACATTATACTGACGTGATGCCGGTCGACCCAGTGATAAATTGTCATATTGATCCATTTCAATCATGGCTGGATGTCAGAGATCTCATAACTACTTACACAAGCTAGTGAATGTATTTATGGGCACTCACCAGTGTAGGCAAATTGAACCAGGGACCTGAGGGCCTCCGGATCGACCCCTTCCATCTTTATCTCTTCTTGTTTTGCCTCTCTGACATCACTGGTGAACATAGCAGCAAAGTAGTCCGATACTGCACTCAGGACCAGTCTGCCATACAGAAAAGGTAATAAATTATTGCTCTTTCTCTATGCATTAGTTTACATGTCTCTGGGAGATAAATGTGTAATGATTTTAAGTGACTGCTCAATCAATCCTCAAACATAGTTTTTCTTCAAAGGACAGAGCATATCTCAGCAATACGTTGCTCTTTTAGTGAAGGTAAAAATGAAAGAATGAAATGCTGATTTATAATGCCACTGTCGCTTGCATTTATACTAGGATGGAGGAAATAACTTTCCCCACATTCTGTGTTACTCCACTTTGTCAGTGTATGATTAATGGAATCATCCCTTATAACTCATACAGCTAATAGCCCCAATGGCCAGGTTTCTAATTATGTTAACTCATTTATCTAAATCTTAGAACTAACTGGTTGATTCATGAAGGAACAGAGGGATCATATTGCATTACAAGGAAATGAGATTGATAAAAGCATCCGTATACACCCATATTAACATAATATTTGCTACTTTCTCAAATTCATACATATATTTCTTATGTAATGATGTGTTTATGGCAGTTATGTCAAAGAGAATATAGAATTAACTGCAATAACTCTTTATTGGGTTGAATTTTAATAGAAATATCAAAGTGGTCATTGTAGCAAACAGCTCTCAACCACTAATGTGTATTTGATGTCTTGATGAGGGCGTACAGCCACACTGAAACAGATAGTCCAGGACCGTGTCCAACCCAACTAGGTCAGACACTGATGTTTTTTTCTTTTTTTTTTCCTTTTTTTTTGTTCGACACAGTCTGAATGAGCTAACAAAGCATAAAGAAAATGTGATTCAGTGGTTCAGTGGTGTAGATATCCAACCAAAGGATGAATGCCCAAATACTGAGGGATCCCTGCGCTCTTCCAAGCCTTTAATGTAATGTGGAAATGAGAGAGGGCAGAGGTCTAATGAAATCACAGATGTAATACACTAATAAACATTTCATGTGTTTGCATATTCATGTTATTAACAGTTAGCTTAAATCTGAAGAATTTTTGCTTTGCCGTCCACATGGTATTTAAAAATCCCTCAGATGCAGATGTCTGAGGAAATTACTGTTGCATGCAAACTATGGTCAGACCCAAAAGCCTGAACACCCACATCGACAAACTTAATGAAGTGAATCCAGAAGAGCTTGTATATCTGTGGACTTAAGCAGATGCAGATGTAATTAATGGAATCAAAGTAAAAAGAAGACAACCTGTGAGCTGGTATCTTGTGATCCCCTGCTATTAAGAGGACATCACACAGCTGCTTGTGCTGGAGGTAGGTCTCCATCTTACGGAAAGTCTGTTCTGCATGGTCTGTGGCCTGGAAAAACTCATCAGACGAGTTGGTGTTCATTCTGGAGAAGGTGTTCAGAGCCAACCTGTGAAGACATGGAGAGAAGGAGTGCTACTAAAATCAGTTTCTCATTTGAAATGTCAGACTTTTCCACATTCATCACATCACACTAAGAGTTATTTATTCCTTTTGTCCTTGTTTGTTTTGGAATCTGTTGTGCTAGGACACATTTGTTGATGCTAGAAGATTCCATTTTTAAGCCGGCAGGACAGAGGAGAGACACTGAGCATAGGGATTTGTAAAATTTGCTTTGAGTCACTACACGTCCTGTTATCATGTATGTGAGGAAACAATACTGTCAAGAGAAGAGATTTTTAAGATACTTCACGATCAGTTCCTACATTGGAAATAACACACAAACTAATAATAATAATAATAATAATAATAATAATAGTGATGTCAAATGATTAAAATTTTAATCAGATTAATCACAGGGTTGCTGTGGATTAATTTAGATTAATCACAATTAAATATCATTCATTTAAATCTATATCAACTGTGTTTCATTTTGCATGTGTAAACAGACTCAAGAAAGAAGAGAATATATATGCACTTTGTGTCTGTTGCAAGCTGAGCAACACGTTAGCTGAAGTGCTAGCAGAATCCCCGCCTAACGTATGCTTCACGTTAATGTGGTATTTTAAGCAGGAAGTGCTTTGATGAAAAGAAAACTCCTTCCTGCAGAGTGTGTATAATACTTTATGTCGGTTGACTGTTCTATCCTGTTTTTTTTTTTTTTTTGCTTTGTTTTTGTCCTCATATTTCCATCCAGAGGGCCAACATGCTGTTTAGTGTCTTCCATCTTTATGGGTTGGTTCTGCTGCCTGACACTACCGGATCAACTGCCCATTTGCGAATGGCTTTGGCAGAAACGTTGAGTCATTCTGTGCTGCAGTTGGGTTAATTGTGTCAAAATTTTTAGTCAGATCAATCATGATGATGGCATAATATGTGTTAACGAGTTAATTTTGACAGCCCTAAATAATAATAATAATAATAATAATAATAATAATAATAATAATACATGCCAAGTTCTTCATATAAATTACCTAGTGCACTTTGAGGGAGTCACTCCTTTCTCCAATTTCACATCATTATATAAAAAAAAAAAGAAAAAAAGCTGTTCACTGTGAGGTAAGTAACAAATGACTGGAAACACAATAGGGATTATTTTGACACAGAACACTCCTGAATCATTTACTCCCCGTGGCATATTTCCATCTTTCTGCCACTCTAAGCTGAAATTAAAACTGTTAAGGACTAAACTCCGTAAAAAATGGATAGCTAAGCATTGGTGTCCAATGGGACAAGCAGCACCACAATCAGCACCACAGCAGCTTTCTACACAGAATCTGCTTGTGTTTGTATGTGTGCATGTCTTTGTGTCGGACTGCGTCTGCGTATCTGAGTGTGCATGTGTGTTTTCCAAAGACGGGGACTTAACAAGTGAACAAGCCTGTTCCTCGTAGCATTGTGTCGAGGCTGAGTCCTTCTCCCCGCAGGCTGCTAGATTACATGCTGTTTTACAGGCATCCAAGTAATCCCTCAGACTCGTGGCAAATAATGCAACCCAGTCACTTCAGTGTCCTTCACCGAGCAAGTCCACTCATTGACATTTAGGGTTGTTTGTTACGCTACATAAACAGACCCAAGTCGTCTCTTTGAGGGAATTTACTGTCATCTCACGGTCCCTCTGCTGTGTAAAGACTGATAGTGTTCACAACAAAATGTCACCGCTATTTAAAGCTACACTTTATGTCCTCACTCATTACCGCTCATATGCTGATATGAAGGCTGCATAAACCAGTAACGTTACAGATTTGTCAATACAAATGAACTGAAAACCCTGTAATGCTTGGCAGCACAGTGTATTGGCACATACAAAGATTGATAACAGAGAACGGATGGAGAGGGCGGTGGCTATTATTGATGTCCTGATTAACTTACTATTATAAAGTTTTTAGCCAAGTGTGTGACTTTCTCTTCTTTGATTACCAAAGGCAACATTTATCCCACTGGAATTGTTAACATTAGTCTCTGGTTACTGCTCTATCCTATAGTCTAATCTTTATTGGGAGACTTTATGCCCAATGTGAGAGTAATTTATTGCCCTGTCATGATAATTCCCCACTGACTCTGGAGTCTTGGAGAGGAACACCAAACAAGACTGAATAAGCAATAGGGCCGTAAAACTGAGATACATTGCCTTTGTATTGGCTCCGAGGCATGCTGCAAGGATTTTTCATGCCTACCAATCTCTCCGACACTAATTGCTTTGGTATCACATTCAAGGGAGCTGTAAATTTTACCGAGGTGTATATTTCGTTTTCACTGGTGGGTTGGGTCATCAGAGGTATAGCCCAATTTTACTGAGGCACTAAACTCCCAGAACACCTTACTCCAGAAAAACTGCTGTAGGGACAATGCTGTACATTGCCTATTACTGAGGAATGTACAGAGCGTTATGGGAACAGCGGTTGTTGTCTATAAACACTGCAACAACTCGGATTCTTCAGAGAAGTAAACAATCTATACGGTATTTTATAGTGAATAGAATAGAATAGAATAGAATAGA